>NC_064858.1:1515000-1832500 GCF_024139225.1 Suncus etruscus | reverse complement strand
TACTTCTGGGCAGACCTCCCTGGCAATGCTTCGCAGGGCACCTTGACCCCCGATGTCCGGGTCTGAGTGGAAACGCGTGTCACTCCGGGATGTGGCTCATGGAAAAAGGGCTTGCCTTGCAGGAGTGAGATTGGGGCCGGGCAAAGCAGAGCAGAACCCCAGTAAGTGAGTGAAGGGGAGACTCAGATGCCTGAGAGGGCGGTTTCCTTCCTTCCCTGCCTGGAGTTTCTCTGTCTCTGGAGTTTGGAGTTTTGACAGCTCAACCATGACCACTGGAAGGGGGAATCACTGTGAACCTCTGTGCTTCCTGAGTCACGTGCGGAACAGTCTGGGCAGGTGAGGGGTTCCAGCCCTGTAAATCCAGTGGGCTCTGGAGCCTGTGCCTTCACCTGTCATTATTGCTGCCCACAGAGCTATTTGGGGCTCTGAGGTAGCATCACAGACACACAAGACCCAGATTCCCCCCCCACACACACCCCAGAATCCACACGATTCTATCCTAGACTTGCTGTGCTGTGGACATTGGGAGCTCACTCTTTTGGGATTCAGACCCTGAGGTAGACCAGATGGGGGTGTCCATGGCTCTGAAAATGAGGAGGCTTTCCCCTGGGGCAGAACATGGTGTTTGGGGGTGCTAGTAGGAGTTTCCGTGAAAAGGGGGTTCAGGGAACCTGCAATGTGGCAGGTCCTGAGAAGGGATGCAGGACGGAATGTAGCCTCTGGCCTGGGAGAGAGATGCAGCCTTCTAGAAAGTTCTAGGAACTTCCAGGACTTCCATGCTGTGGCGGACTGCAGGACTTCGGCAGCCCTGACCCACCCCCGTTTGGAGATGAGGGAAGCAAGTCGTCTGCAAGGCAGTTTGCTGTGTGCTGTCATCCAGCGGATTTAGAAGTCGATCCGGGTCCTTGAATCTGCCGGCACAATTATTCTCGGGGAGCTTTTCATTATTCCTAATGCGGTTTTAATAGAATTGATGTTCTGTATCAACAAGACATTGTTTTTTGTTGTGGGGCGGAGAGACTTTCAACGGAGAATCAGAAAAAGGAAACGTAGCGTTACTCCCGCCTTGCCTCCCTCAGCAGACATGCTGGGGCCAGGGAGGGATTGGGCATGGTAGGCAGGGGGCTTTCAAATGCATGGGGGCGCTGATTGTAATTCATCCCTGAGACTTGCATTTGTGGGGAGCTCTGGGCGGATTTGGAGCCACACTGGGCAGTGTTCCAGCTTATTCCTGGCTCTGTGCTCAGGACTCATTCCTGGGTTATGCTCAGGACTTACTCCTGGCTCTGTGCTCGGGTTCCCTGCTCCTGGGAGGTCTCCAGGGGACTTTCCCATCTGATTTACTGGGATCTGACTGGGCTGCCACTACTCTAAGATATCGAAGTGTCAGGAATTATAAATCTGAAACAAATTTGGGGCCTGGCAGTTTGATAAGGATAAGAGATGAAGCTGGGTTGTTTCTGTGGGAAACTGCAGGTGTGGCTCATGCAGAAATGGGGGATTTGTCCCCTGCACCCGATTCCAAGAAATTCAAAGAGGGACTAGGCTGCCAGGACCTAGTCAGTGGCCAGTATTTTCTTCTAGAGTTTGGCGGAAGAACTGGCCCATTTTTCTGCTGGAAAGATGGTGGGTGGGACTTTAATCTTCTGAAAAATACAAATAGGCCCTAAACTGACCCCCCAAAAAAAACAAAACAAACAAACAAACAAAAAAACCACTGGGAAACAAATAGAAACCCTCTGGTACTTTGATAAGTAACACAGAGACCCAGTTTCTCTATAAAAACCCCACAAAACCAGCCATACTTTGCTTAGTTCTGTACTAAGGACCTCCCAGTTAGGGAATGTCTTTCTCTCTTACTATTTTTGGAGTGAGGATGTTGGGTCACACCTAGCAGTGCTCAGGGGTTACTTCTGGCTCTGCACTCAGAAATCACTCCTGTCAGTGCATGGGGGAACCATATGAGATGCTGGGCATTGAAGCCCGGGTCGGCCGTGTACAGGCCAGTGCTATCTCTTCGCCCTGATCTCTTTCCCTTTCTAAGAAACTTTTCTATCTTTCCAACTGAATCTGAACATCTTTATTACTCCAGATTCTCGTCCTTGAGCCGAGCCGGTTTCATGCCAGCATCCACTCCTGTAGGACCTTGAGCCGTCTCTGTCGCAGTGCAAGTGGGGTGAGGGGGGCTGCCCACCCTCAGCTGATAATTCAGGGGTCCCTGGAGTCATACCAAGTTTAGGATCTGTGTGTGTGTGTGTGTGTGTGTGTGTGTGTGTGAATTGCCCCAGCCAGCCCCATCTGTGCCAGAGGATCCCTCTGGAGACTAGGGGCCCCCCATCGGCACTTCCCAGACCTTGCCAGTGCCAAGATTTGATCCATGGGCCAGCCCATTGCTGCTAGGGACGGCAGCTGGCTCGGGAGCTGGCCAGACGAACCTCTCACCCTGGCACGTGACTCCTCGAGATCACCTCACCTGCCTCTCTGCTCCCTTCCAGGTGCTGCTCTCCGGACTCATCGGTGTGGTGTCCTGGAAGAGACCATTATCCCTCGTGGTGAGTCACATGCTTGTCTGCATGGGGTGCTAAAAGGGGGAGCACAGGGGTGCCCAAGGCGGGAAGAGAGGCGGCTTCCGCATGGCCCCTGCCTTCTCTGCAGAATTCCTGTGGTCCTGTTCTTTATCTGAGTGCTGCACTGATGAGTGGGTCCTTTGATTGTTTTGGATTTGGGGCCACACGCGGCAGTGCTCAGGGGTTCCTCCTGGCTCAGCACTCAGAAGTTGCTCCTGGCAGGCTTGTAGGACCATATGGGATGCAGAAAATCGAATCCAGGTTTGTCCTGGGTTGGCCACATGCAAGGCAAATGCCCTACCACTCTGCTATCTCTTTGGCCCTACTCTGTAATTTTTATTTGTTTATTTGTTTTGAGGCCACACCCAGAGGTGCTCAGGGGTTACTCCTGGCTCTGCGCTCAGAAATTGCTCTTGGCAGGCTTGCGGGACCATATGGGAGGTCAGAATCAAAACTAGGTCCGTGAGATCAGCAGCCTGCAGTGCAAATGCCCTCCTGCTGTGCTGTCACTCCGCCCTGAGTGGTTTCTTTCAAATGCACCCTCTAGTCTAGGCTGATTCTTCTGCTTTGGGAGGTTGGTCTTTGGGAGATTTGTGGGAGCCTGTGAGATGCCTGTTTGCAGAGAAAGAGGTGCTCTGGGATGGGCCCCTTCCTAGGTTGCATCATGTTGGCAGAAGCCAGAGGGAGGAGGGTTTCCCCCAGACTGGAAAGCACCCCAGGGATACTCTGGTTATTGATCTGTGAGTTTATCCCTCTTGCCCAGCATGAATATATTTATGAGCTTGGTCGGGTGGGAGGGAGGGATTTCCTGGGTTTGATGGGGAATGGAGTGGATCCTAGATTTTGTTCTTTTTGTCATCCTCAATTATTCAGACTCCTTCTTTAAGTGATTAAGCCCAGGGCAGGGACGTGTGTTCAATATTAATGGAGGGAGAGAGAAATGCCCTGAGCTGTGTTTTAAGAACCCTCCCTTCTCACATGTGTGGGAGCTAATTGGGGTGCTGGGGGGCATCTGGCCCAATGCTCTGATCTGCAGAGAGAGCAAGGCCAGAGTCCGACTGGCAATAGGGGTTTGAACTCAGCATCGTGCTAAGTTTTAGAAACGGTGTGTTCCACCCATCCATCTAGGGTCCTGTCACTGGATATGGGGGGGGGGGTCACAGAAAATTTGGCCACACTGAATGTTTCATAGCACAAAATTTATCCCAAATCCACCGCCTCATGCGGCCAATGTTTTGCTGCAGCAAGCACTGGAGTGTTTGTGTGTGTGTCTTGATTTTGGGGCCACACCTGGTGGTCCTAAAGAATTATTCCTGATTCTGAGCTCAGAAATCACTCTTAGTGGGTTTGGGGGACCCTATGGAATGCTGGGGATGGAACTCGGGTTGGCTTTGTGCAAGGCAAACATCCTGCCCTCTGTGCTATGTCTCTGGTCCTGACTTGCTCCCTCCTGACCGAATGGAATTTTCTCCCAAGTGCTTCCAGTCACCCCAACCCAATACTGGACTCTGGGGTGTTGTGTATGCAAACATTTTATGGGATTATTATGTTACTGACCCTACCCTGATCGGTGATTGTGCCCTACCCTAGGGTGTGACCTGGCATTCTGCCCCCACCCTAGGGTGGTACCTGATTCTGCTTCCACCATTGGGTGGTATCTGATCCCACCACTGGGTGGTACCTGATTCTGGGGGATAAAAACAAGGGTCTGTGGAAGGCGAAAGGCTTTTTTGGCTGGAACTTATGCTGAGTCTTTGGACTTCAGTCTTGTCCACCGAATAAAGCTAATATTTCCACAAGCCTGACTGTCTGCGAGCTGTTTACCCGCCATTTCACCTCAGAAACGTCGGCTGGACAGGGTGGCAGATGCGAGCTCCGAACTGGAGGGGAAAGACCTCATCCTCTGTCCCTCCTTCAGTCAACCTCTTCAGGGGCTGACTTGCAACACTGGGGTTGCTATTACAAGCCTTTACTTCCCTCATTTCTCCTTTCCCTGCACCTCCTTGTCCCTATCTCCCCTTCCCCTGCCTTAACCAAGTTCTCAGCTAATGGGTCAGAGGCTAAGATGAGCCCCATTGCTGCCACTCGGGGACCTCAGGGTTGGTCTCCCGGATCACCCCAGCCACACTTGGTGGCCACACACACGAGTGCTGGGGATGGAGCCTAGTTGGCCAAGCTCAGGGGTCTCACCTGCAGTCAAGGCCCCTTGGGCACATTCTTTTCTTTTCTTTTCTTTTCTTTCTTTCTTTTCTTTCTTTCTTTCTTTCTTTCTTTCTTTCTTTCTTTCTTTCTTTCTTTCTTTCTTTCTTTCTTTCTTTCTTTCTTTCTTTCTTTCCTTCTTTCCTTCTTTCTTTCCTTCTTTCCTTCCTTCCTTCCTTCCTTGGCACATTCTTTTCTTTTCTTTTCTTTTCTTTTCTTTCTTTCTTTCTTTCTTTCTTTCTTTCTTTCTTTCTTTCTTTCTTTCTTTCTTTCTTTCTTTCTTTCTTTCTTTCTTTCTTTCTTTCTTTCTTTCCTTCTTTCCTTCTTTCTTTCCTTCTTTCCTTCTTTCCTTCTTTCCTTCTTTCCTTCTTTCCTTCCTTCTTCCTTCCTTCCTTCCTTCCTTCCTTCCTTCCTTCCTTCCTTCCTTCCTTCCTTCCTTCCTTCCTTCCTTCCTTCCTTCCTTCCTTCCTTCCTTCCTTCCTTCCTTCTTTCCTTTCTTTCGTGTGTGTGTGTGTGTGTGTGTGTGTGTGTGTGTGTGTGTGTGTGGTTTTTGGGTCACACCCGGCAGTGCTCAGGGGTTATTCCTAGCTCCAGGCTCAGAAATTGCTCCTGGCAGGCACTAGGGACCATGTGGGACTTCGGGATTCAAACCAATGACCTCCTGCCTGAAAGGCAAACACCTTACCTCCATGCTATCTCTCCGGCCCCAGGCACATTCTTTTTGAGGTGACTTTGAGAGTGTTGAGGGAGCTCCTGTCTTCTCTTAGGGCTCCAGTGCTTCTCACCTGGGCCCAGTGTCCCCTGGGGACAGGGGGCCGGCATCCAAGGGCAGGCCATGCCTCCTGGCACAGCCCAAGGCAGTGTTGACTTCATTCTGCATTTGAGGGAGCCTGAAGGTCCCTTCTTAGGGACCTCTGTCTGCCCACTTTCTATGCATGCTCTTAGTCTCCTGCACAAAGTGGGTTTTCCTTATGTTTCCCATCAAAAAAAACGAGCCGCTGCTGGATCCAAACAAAAGACGGGCACATTGGAGACCAGCAATCAGAGCAAATAAAAGGAGGTTCAATAAATGCAGAGATGTCTGGGGACAGCCGGCAGCCCCAAGTAGCTTGAGAATGAGTTTTCTGAATAAACAATAGCTCCAAATAGATTTACATTAAATGCAGTAACCTTTACCTCACCTGAATTTTAAAATGGCTTATTGAAGTTAGCTTAGTTCAGGTGTTGGAAGGAAAAGCCTTGCAGCTTCTAAAAGGCAAAAGAAAGGTCAAAGAGATCCACGCATTTCTCTCCCACACCCACCACAAAATACAGGCAGACAAGTCTGCAGGAGGCGAGTTCTGGGATCCCGACAGGCCCAGCAGGAAAGACTTCTGCTGGGGCCGAATTTCAAACACCGCCCTGAAAAAGAAGTTAATACATGCAGGGACCGGAGTGATAGCACAGCGGTAGGGTGTTTGCCTTGCATGTGGTTGATCAAGGACTGACATGGGTTCTATCCCCAGCGTCCCATATGGTCCCCCAAGCTTGCCAGGAGCAATTTCTGAGCACAGAGCCAGGAGGAACCCCTGAGCACCAGCAGGCGTGGCCCCAAAACAAACAAAAAATACATGCAGAAAATGGGTTTCCTAAGTCTCCTGACATTGGAAGATGGTCCACATGGCAATGAAGGGAGATAAACCCAAAGACCAAAAATAAAGAAGAAAAAAAAAGAAAAGAAAAGAAAATTCCAGGCTCGAGTTCACACCGAAGATGCCCATCCCTAGGTGTTGGCGTTTCATTAAGTATTGTGGCTGAGAGAAGCAAAAATGACAGGATCTGTGTCCAATAGACAGTTGAATTCTCATCATTGGCAGCGGTTTCTAGAAAAAGGTCCCTGCCGCTGAGACTGCAGCATAGATCTAAGGGCCAAGGTCAGAGCAATAGTTCAGCAGGGAGTGCCCGTAACTGGCCTTGCATGCAGACGACACAGGCTCAATCCCCAGCATCCCATAGGGTCCCCTGAGCCCCAAGAGTGATTCCTTAGTGCAGATCCAGGAGTAACAACTTAACAGATTAGTAACAGTAATAGAGTAACAGGAGTAACCCCTGAGCATCATGGGTTGTAGCCCCAGAGCCTTAAAAAAAATAGAAACATATTTATTATTATTATTATTATTTTTATAGTATATTTAAGCACCATGATTACAAACATGTTTGTAGTTGGGTTTCAGTTGTAAGAAAGAACACCCCCCTTCACCAGTGCAACCTTCCCACCACCAACTCCCCCCATCTCCTTCCTCCCCCACCCCAAGAAAAAATTCCTTTTAATTTCTACTTATTTGGTTTTTGGGCCACACCTGGCAGTGCTCAGGAGTTCCTCCTGACTCTGCACTCAGAAATTCCTCCTGGCAGGCTTGGGGGACTATATGGGATGCTGGGATGTCTGCATGCAAGACAAACACCCTATCACTTCACCCCTCCCATCCACCACCACCCGCCCCCAAGAAAAATATTTAAAGGGCTGCTTTCTCAAGGCATTGGGTGAAGGATTTGGTGTCTCACCCACCTCCTGGCAGTAGCTGGGGGGAAAGCTCCAGTGGGTTCAAACAGCTGAGCCCAACTTTGGGGGCGAGATGTGTGGGGTCAGCAGGGTTGGGGTGCTCTCTGCTGCTTGAGTCTGCTGGTGCAGCTGCTGACTCTGGGCACCCCGATATTTGAGAGAGGGAAGCATGAAAGAACACCAGGCCCCTCTCTCTGGTCGCTTCCCCCTAAGAAAATCCCCCCCAACCTGCTGGTGACTAGGAACCCCTAGACTCACTTCTACCCTCCGTGTGAGCTGAGGGGTGCCCAGCAGTGCTGGGTGATGTGTCACCAGAAGTCAGTGGCCCAATTATGGCTCTGGGATGAGACTGAGTTGATGAGCAAGCAAGGAAGTTTGTGCCCGAAGACTGGCCTTCAGCCATGTGGGCAGCTCTGCACCAGGACCTCGTGTCTGCCCTGCACCTCAGTACCTCCCCCAAACCGTGGTCTGTAGACACTCTTGGGTGGGCCCAGCCATGGCCACCAGAAGGACCACCTTGTTCTCTTTCTTACCTTCCTGCTTTCTCCTTTTGTGCCGAGTCGGCAGAGGCAAACAGCATCCATCCTCCAGGCCCTGTGTCCATGGTCACAGGAGATTGGCTGTGACCCAGGAGGCTCTGTGAGCGCTCAGTCAGGAAAACACATGGAGAGGGAACTGGAGAATTGGGGGGATATATTTTGGGGAGATAGTTGGGCGAGTCTGAAAACAGGTGCCATGGAATTTCTCCTTTTCAGGGATCCCCGCTCAGCTTTCCTTACAGCCTGTTGGTGGACTATTTGAGTAGATTGTTTTGGTAGAATTTCAGTGTATTGCTTCAAGTGGACCTTTGTGGACTGTTTCCAGGAAATTTTAGTGGAATGTCAGTGGACTGTTTTAGTGGAATTTCAGTGGACTTGGACACAGTCTAAATATTTAAGATGGTCTTTCTTCCAAGTCCACTGGCAGGCCATGGATTTAGTCACATCTGTGAAGCATCTTCACACACCTTGAGGAGGGTCTGAATAGCTAGAGGCTGAATCCCACCAGGATGGCCTTAAAACTGTTTCTGTCCACTCTTTGTCCATCAGGACACCATAAGTCATTTCTAAGAAAGGGGGGGGGAAGCCAGATGAAAGAAAGGCTCCCAGAGCAAAAATATCATTTGAAGTACCAATGGATGAATGATCCAATGTGTGGGATGGTCCACTATGGCATGTGGTGACCAGCTACAAGATGGCACAGAGAGGTATGGTCACAGGAATGATCATGGGAAATAGCGTCTCTCAATAGCGTGGACTTCATTTACTCAGAAAAGTGCCGTGAAGCCAATCTCATCACAAGGCTGAACAATTATCACCTCTGAACTCGACAAACTGCCTCTAAAACTTACTGAAGAGCAAACACATGGGAGCAGTCAAATCAACATGAAAATAAAGCAGTTTTTTCCACAACTGGAAAAGCGCACAGCTCTGCATTTAAAATAGACATTTCGTTAAAAATTAAAAGACAAAGACTAATAGCAGCCTGGGATAAAATATTAACCACTTAACACAGAAAATAATTACTTTTCGAAGGAATCCCACAAATCAATGAAATCCTGTCCTCCAGAAAATTCCACCAAAAATATGAGTGCATAAATCAGATCAAAGGGACTCAAGTGAGAAATGAAATCTTGCTGTCTGGTTTATATATATATATATATATATATATATATTTCAGCTACTCTCTGTTCTCTCCATCCTGCCTTCTTTGGGGTTGTTCTGATTAATTAAAACATTACTTAATTATGGGGGGCAGAGCAATTTGCCTTGCATGCAGTTGACCCGAGTTCAATTTCCAGCATCCTATATGGTCCCCCAAGCCTGCCAGCAGTGATTCCCGAGCACAGAGCCAGGAGGAACCCCTAAGCACCATTGGGTGTGCCCCCCCCAGAAAAATATTTAATTCCCTTTGTTATGTTCCAACTCTATGTTTTCTCATAGCTTAGCTTCAGTGGTCTTACACATCTTCCCACAGAGTGTATGGATGGATCATTACACAAATCCTCCCCTGCTACCTTCATACCCATGTTCATGCAGACAGCCCACAGACAATGCAGTTTTTATTCATCATTTTGGCCACACTTTGGGCTGGCTGAGATTCTGGAGTCTGTAGGTTTATAATGTCTGCCAAATTCTGGGGAGTGGAGAGAACACAAAGGAGGAACTGCTTCTTGAAGTCTTCTGCCGGGAAGAGCCAGAACGGTAGCACAGTGGAATGGGGTACTTGCCTACCTGAACCCCAAGTGGTGGCTCCCTCAACCCCTGGAGCTACTCAGAGTTGGCATGGCCAGAAACAAGGTACCTTGGAAATGTCAGGGAGTCTGTGAATCTCAGAGTGTCAGACCCTCAAGCTCAGTCTAAGTATTACTCCTCTCCAAGCCAAATGCTAATCTTACCTGGATGGTGAGACCCACTAAATATGGGGGACACCAGAGGCCCTCTGCTTGGTCCTATCACCAGGACTGGATGGTGTACCCCCAGACAACCCTCCCCACCCCAGCTGAATTGCCTCCCTTCCTTGAGCACTGCCTGCCTTGGGGGGTTCTTTCCTGTGTCCTGGGAGGAAAACGTCATTTAGAAAAAAAAAATCGAATGTGCTGAGGTGGCGCTAATAAAAGAGAAGTAATGAAAGAGTGTCAGTAAGACTTAAAACATGTCTTTTCTCAGAAAGGAGGCAATTACCATTATAAAGATATAGCATTAGAAAAATTATTACGGCCGAGAAGTATGCGATGTGTCTGTCGGCGGCACAGTTAATTTTAAAAGTATTACCAAGCATACAAATCATAAGAACAAAATGCTGAACTGTACTAATGGAAAGTGAATTTAATATGCATTTTGAAGAACTCTCTCTCTATGCTCCCAGTTTTAACAAATTGTAACTCGCAGGCTTTTAATTATCAGATTTTCTTTGAAATGTCCAACTTTTTAATGAAGAATATTAAGCACAGGCCTTATCTTTTATCAGGAACACTTTTAAGACAGACAATAAGTAATAATAATGAAATGTCCCTATTGTACCCCTGTTTTTATTCTGTAGGTTTTCATTTTTATCAAAAAGGAAAAATCTGATCGGGCATGAAAGAATGAATGAGAGTCAGTGTTTCTTAATTAGATTCACAATATGTGGTTCAGCCCCATATAGAAGAATTGATTAAAATTGATTTGAAAGTAACATCACCGGTGGGGCCAGAGCTAAAGTACATACATTGTGGAAGGCACTGGCCTGACACATGGTAGATCGGGGTTCAATTCCTGGCATCCCATGAGTGCCACCAGGAGTGATTCCTGAGTACAGAGCCAGGAGGAGCCCTGAGTACCGCCAGATGTGGCCCAAGAATGGAAAAAAATAAAATAAAGTAGCATCATCGGTGATGAACAGAAGTTTTCTTCTCCTCATTCTTCACCTGGCATCTGAACTGGGATCCAACCAGGATTTCACACTTGAAGGTACAAAAAGTCTTTCTCAGTTCCATTGGTCCTTTGCAAGTTGGCTTTTCTGCTGAAAGTTTAATCTGAGGCCTTTTTGCCGCACCCAAGCTGGGGGGTCCCTCCTGTTTGTGTCCTTGATGATGGAGACTTTTGATACCTGTCCAGAAGCCCTGGAGGATGTCTGCCATTACGGGACTGCCCTGGCGCCAACCTCGTCTCTCCTGGTTCTCTGAAGATCTCCGCTAGGCATAGGTTCAGCCCTTTCCTTATGCCTTTTCCAGGCCCACTTTGTGCTCTGAGTCTGCAGGCCCCACAAACGAGGCGCCTGTGACCTGGTTCTGTCCCTGCTTCTTGAGAGCAGAAAGCTGGTGTGTGTGAGAACCCATTTGCCCCCTTCACTGTGTGTGGGTTAGTTCCCGCATTGGCATTTGCTTCCAGGCCTGCGTCTCTCCAATGTTCTGGTCTTGGGACCTGAGGCTTCCATCACAGCCTTTGTCTTGGTCATTGGCTTTAGCACCAGCTTCTCTTGTGACTTGCTTCACACTCTCACACCCCCAGACACGCCATGCCGGCTTCATCCACATGAGCAGTTGGTCGCTTGTGTTGCCCATAAAAAGTCCTCCCGCGATATTTCCCCCAGGCCTTCATCTTGTTCTCAGTTGGGGGATGAGAGGGAATGTATGTGTGTGCATGTGTATGTATGAATGTACATGTAAGTTAGTATGTGTGTGTCTATGTGTGTGATTATGTGTTTATGTCTGAGTGTGTGTGTATGTGTGCATAGAGAATATATGATGAGAAGGGGAAATAACGGGGAGCAGAGCCCCATGCAAAGCGTCTGGTTGGATATCCATGCACAGACCCGAGACCCAACCTTCGACCACTGAGCTCTATCATGTGTCTGTCCTGGTGGCAGCTGGGCCAGGGGCAGGAGAGAACTTGGGGACACTGGTGACAGGAAGTTGACCCTGGCAATGGGATTGGTGCTGGATCCTGGTGCGCATGAAACTCAGCTCTCGGGGACTTTGTAAATCGGGACTCTTTAAATTAAAACTAAAATTACAATTAAATGAAAAATTAATTTAAATGTCGTTCAAATTAATTTAAAAGAAGACAGCATCTATTAGGCGGGCCAAAGAAATTCGGGAGTGACACCCCATCTCTCTGAGAGGCCACACCCTTGGCACTCTGGGGGCAAACACTGCCTGGGCACCTGTGCACTCATTCAAAGTCAAGTTCAGGTGCATCCCTGCCACTGGTCTGGCCTGCCCGGTGACCCGTCAGCTCTGGTGGCGCTGGGCTCTGGCTGTCTTCCAGGCCGCAGCCCCTTGACCTGGCTGACGTGGAAACACGATCAGGACAGACTTCGGCATTTCCTGCCCGCTCCGCCTAATGGCCCCGAAGCCTTTTAACAAACCAGCACTTAGGAAGGTTTTAATGGGACACTCACGTTCCATTCTGCATAAGTGATGGCCTTCGATCTGAGACTGGGTCTTTGCACGGGAACCTCCAGAGAATCCGGCTCCAGCCCCTCATGTTTGGGGGTCTGGCCTTGTGGGTGTACCTATTTAAAACCCTAGACCCACCCTTTTCTGGGAGGGGTCTTGGGAACCGGATAATAGGTGTAACCTTACCTGCTAGACCCTCCCATTCCTGGGAGGGGTCTGGGAAATGTGATATAAGGCTTGAACCAAGGGAATTGGGCCGTTTTGGCTTTTTGCGCTTTTGGCTCTTGGCCCTTTCTGCGCTGCTGGGCGCTCTAAGGAAGATGGCAGAAAGGAGTTTAGATGCAGGGCCAAGAATAACTAGTGCTTAAAAGGTTATGAGATAGGCCACACACATGTGGTGAATAGGGTATGAATAAAGTTAATGCTTCCTGAAGCCTGCCTGTGAGTGAGTGATTTCGCGTTTCACCTGGGCCTGGAACTCGCCGGCTGGATGGGGATGAAGCCACGTGGCTGGGGCCTAAGCACAAAGGCCTCCATCCATCGCCATCCAGCCCCATCGTTATTTATTTAATTCAACATGGCCTTGCCTGTTTTTATTCAAAGGTCGCTTCTTTCCTTCTCAATTATTCTAGTTGCCAGCCCACTTGCTGAGGAGCTGTGTTTTGTTCGTGCTTGTGTCATCTGCCTAATCCGTGTCTGTGCCTTGAATGGAGTGATGGGGATAGTGTGGCAGTAAAGTTCTCCCAGGGGTGGACTTGGCATGTGTGACCCCCCCATAAATTAGCTGTTCTCTGCTGGTTGCACTCTAATGAATGAGTGCTCTGCAAAATACACATCATGGGGCTGGTCTTTTAGTCCTCCTGGGTAGGGCTGAATTCTATCTAAAGTCCTCTGTCCTGGCTTGGTTTTTCTTTTCTAGTCAAGTCTTGATTCTGACTTTTTTTTTTGCCACACCCAGTGGCTCTCAGGGGTCACTCCTGGCTCTGCAATCAGAAATCTCCCAGGCAGGCTTGGGGGAGACCATATGGGATGCTGGGAATTGAACTCAGGTCTGTCCTGGGTCAGCTGCATGCAAGGCAAACGTCTTACTACTCCAGCCCTTGATTCTGATTCTTAAGAATATGAGTAAAAAAAAAAAAAAAAAAAGATGAGTTAAGAGGGGCCGGAGCAATAGCACAGTGGGAAGGGCATTGCCTTGCACATGGCTGACCAGAGCCTGCCAGAAGTATTTTCTGGGCACAGAGCCAGGAGGAACCCCTAAGTACTGCTGGACGTGTCCCCCTCCAAAAAAGAATATGTGTTGCAAATCAGCCCCTGAAGAGGTTGACTGATGGAGGGATGGAGGATGAGGTCTTTCCCCTCCAGCTCGGAGCATGCGTCTGCCACCCTGTCTAGCCGACGGTTCTGAGGTGAAACGGCGGGTAAACAGCTCGCAGACAGTCAGGCTTGTGGAAATATTAGCTTTATTTGATGGACAAGACTGAAGTCCAGGGCCCGGAGAGATAGCACAGCGGTGTTTGCCTTGCAAGCAGCCGATCCAGGACCAAAGGTGGTTGGTTCGAATCCCGGTGTCCCATATGGTCCCCCGTGCCTGCCAGGAGCTATTTCTGAGCAGACAGCCAGGAGGAACCCCTGAGCGCCATCGGGTGTGGCCCAAAAACCAAAAAAAAAAAAAAAAAAAAAAAAAAGACTGAAGTCCAAAGCCTCAGCCTCAGTTCCAGCCAAAAAGCCTCCCACCTTCCACAGACCCTTGTTTTTATCCCCCAGAATCAGGTACCACCCAATGGTGGAAGCAGAATCAGGTACTACCCTAGGGTGGGGGCAGAATGCCAGGTCACATCCTAGGGTAGGGCACAATCACTGATCAGGGTAGGGTCAGTAACATAATAATCCCCTAAAATATTTACATACACAACAAATATGAACAAAGGGAGTGAGTTTCTAGGACTATTAAGTCCTCAGAGCATCTCCACAGGTCACCCCATTGTTTGTCCTGGAACTGAAACAGTTGGCACTGAGCCCCCCTTCGTGTCCATTGTCCACCAGATGACATGGCAGGAAGGTTTGGAGGTTCCAGAGCCTCCTGGTGGCTGCTGTTGGTCTGTCCCTCAGCAGAACTCAGTAGAGACCTGCCTAACACCTGCCACTCCTGGGTGGGTCGATTCTCATTCACTAGAAGGGTCTGTGGGCTGCAGGCCACTCTTCTCATTCTCACTCCTGATTGTTTTCCCAATGCTTTGTCCCCTCCACTGCTCCCTCAAACCCTGTGGCACCTTCTGGGGGACTGTTGCCACTTTGGGACCTCAGAGTTGCTTTCTTGCTGGCTGCCCAGCTCTGCTAAAGTACTGAGAAATCTTAGTCCATCTCCCTCACACACAGATGGGTGGGGGCAGGTTCTTAGGGCTCTCTCCAAACAATAGAACCTCAGACACTGGGAAATTAGAGTTAGCGTCTTTTCTTAACTGTAGCCATGAACTTTTTAAATGTTCTTAACATTTCCATATGGTGGAGTTTACCTTTGAGCAGTGGCTGTGGCCTGAATTCTAACATTTGCAAGATTAGAATAAACACCACCACAACCTGGACATGGATTCTTTCACCACTAACCCCCTTCCAAAAATTTCCTCCCTCAATCGTCAGACTTGGGCCAAATCCCCAGAAATAGATGGTCCTGACTGACCTAGGTTCAGTCCCCGGCTTCCCATAGCACCCCCCTGAGCACCACCAGAAGTGATTTCTAAGCAAAAGGACAGGAATGAGTCCTGAGCACTGCTTGGTGTGACTCAAACCTCTTCCACCATCACTGAATCTGCCGGATGTAACCCAAAATCCAAAAACCAAAAAAAGAAAAAGAGAAATGAAGGTGATGGGCTGGAGTAATAAACAGTACAGTGGTAGGGCATTTGCCTTGCATGCAGCCAACCTGGCATAAATCAGGTTCAATCTCTGGCATCCCATACAGCATCCCTATGATCCCCTGAGCCTGGCAGGAGCGATTTCTGAGTGCAGAGCTAGAAGTAACCCCTGAGCACTGCCAGGTATGGGAGGGAGGGAGGGAGGGAGGGAGGGAGGGAGGGAAGGAAGGAAGGAAGGAAGGAAGGAAGGGAGGGAGGGAGGGAGGGAGGGAGGAAGGAAGGAAGGAAGGAAGGAAGGAAGGAAGGAAGGAAGGAAGGAAGGAAGGAAGGAAGGAAGGAAGGAAGGAAGGAAGGAAGGGAGAGAAAGAAAAGGAAAGGAAAGGAGAGAAAGAAGGAAAAGAGAGAAAGAAAGGAGAGAAAGAAAGAGAAAGAAAGAAAGAAGAAAAGAAAGAGAGAGAAAGAAAGAAAGGAGAAAGAGAAAGAAAGGAAAGAGAAAGGAAGAAAGGAAGGAAAAGAAAGAGAAAGGAAGGAAGGAAAGAAAGAGATTCAGTCAGTAGCTGGCCTTGACCTATCCTGCCATTTACAGCGCAGCAAAGGAAATAAATGCTACAAATTTATCATTTATGCTACAAATAACTCAGCAAAGGAGCCAATGTTGAAAGTTTCCTCAGACTGAGTTTCTGAGTCCAGAGTGTGATGTCACTGCTCCACACTTGATCCCTTTGATCTGGAACCTTGTTTTGTTTTGTTCCCTGCCTCCTCCACTTCCAAAGCATTTTCCTTCTTAATAAATGGATCCCAAGTTCCAGCATTTCATTTATTTATTTGGGTTTTGGGCTTCAACTGGGCACTCAGGGATTATGCCTGGCTCTGTGCTCAGGAATCGCTCCTGGCAGGCTCAGGGGACCATATGGGATACTGAGGGTTGAATTCAGGTCGGTTGCTTGCAAGCCTTCCTACTATGCCTATTTTCTGGCCCCTATCTCCCAGCTTTTCATCTTTTTTTTTTCCTCCTAGAATTTGAGCTCTCAAGTCTCTTTTGCTCATTTTTGTTAAGTGGAATGATGCTGGCTCAGGAAAGAGCTGGTTTTAGGCATTAAGTGGAGGAGGGCACGTTTGGTTTTTTTTTCCCACTCTTGCAAGTAAAAAAAAAAATCTGCTGTTTCAATAAGGTTGTTGAAGTTCGAAACTCAGGATCTGCCACCCAAAAGACCACCAGGGAGATGGGCAGTAATGTAAATGCAAGGGAGATTATTCCAGCATGCTGGGGTCCAGCATCTCCTAAGGAATGAGGACCCTGAGAATGACTCACATGGCAAATTTAAAGGGCACATGGGACTCAGTCTAGGGGATCCCCACCTCTGGGTATTGATCTTTTAAAATTATTTGTCCTTAGTACAACCTAGGATCGGTTGTAGATCAAATGTAGTTCAAATCAGACAAACAGTATGGCAGGCTGTCAGCTCAGTGAGGGGTCAGGCATCTCCAGATCCAGGGTGCAGCATCATCTCGCTACTTGTCCACTGCTGTTTGGCCTCCGATATCTGACCAGGAGGCCAAATCCTTGGATATTTCCACAGGGTCTGGTTCCAGGAACTGGCTCTTCTTCTGGGCCTGGTCTTTCTACTTGAAAATTGCAGCCTGTCACAAAAGCACTTAGGCTCCCAGCAAAGCCAGGTTTACAGTTAATTTCTAAACCAAACTTTGGATTCTCACAGGGCTTGTGGAGTTCACTGAGGCTGCCAGCAAATCAGAATTAATTCAACTGGAAGTTGATGAAGTTTAAGTCCATTAACTCGCCAGGCGATGTTATATTAGATTTTCAAGTGAATGAGAAATTAATGGAGAAAGGGCTCTTAAAATAGCTTTGAAATGAGCATATTTATAATGTCCGTCCGGCTCGGCCCCAAATCATTACATCCCGCATTTTACCCTCACCAAAGCCGGAAAATGATCTTTCACGGAAAATGAGAAAGGACCTGGGAGCTGGAGCTAGTAGGGGTGTCTCTCGCCAGTGAGAGGGTAGGGTTTGGATGTTCCATGCATAGGGAAGCTTGGCCACTTCTGGAACATTCTTTCCCTCTCTGTTATTCACCTGTTGCTCATTCCCAAGCTGGTCACATCTCCCTGACATCGCAGCACAACTGTCCCTGGAGGTATCTTGCTTGGTTTTTGTTTTGTTTGTTTTTGTCTTTGGGCCACACCCGTTGATGCTCAGGGGTTCCTCCTGGGTTGGGGGACCATGTGGGACACTGGGGAATCGAACCGCGGTCTGTCCTAGGCTAGCAATTGCAAGGCAGACACCTTACCTCTAGCACCACTGCTCCGGTCCCAGGTGTCTTGATTGAGGCTGGTGTTGGGGTTGCCCAACTCATCTTGTTTGGGGGTAACCTGGGGAGGAGCAGAACCTCTGAAGACTCAGGATACTTGCTTCTTCTCAGAGCCACCCACTGCAGCCCCCAAATCCTGACTAGACTCTACATGCCCCCCAAGCCCTCAGGCTTCTTGTACCCCATCAAGGGATCTTTTCTCACTCCTGTCATTCTAGAACAAGGATGTTTCTTGGCTCTTTTTTGTGTACAGAATTATTTGCGGCTTTTGTGTTTCCATGGTCTAAACCAGGATCATCCCTGCGGATCCCGAATTGACTTCTGTGGTTTCCATGTAGGTCCCTTCCCATCTCACTTCCTTCCTATGGCTGTCTGGAATGATATGGGGTTCACAGCAGGGCTAGCTCCTTGAACCCAGATGAAAATCTCTGTTCTAAGGGCCTGAGCTCTAGAAGTCATTTCCAGCCATGGGGAGAGACCATGGTGATGGGCTGGGATTGTTCTCAGTCTCTGGGGACTGAGCTGCGAGTCATAACGAAACAGCCCCAAAGGTTCGAGGGAGAAAGGGATCTTATTACATCACTGCTAGTCCTTTGTCTATCGTGGAAAATCAGATAGAAAGGGTCTGATGTCCTTTTGCGTTTACACAAATTTCCTAAGTCAGGAACTGGGCAAGAATTTCTTATTCCTGGTCTCCTGACGACTCGTCATAGGGAGCAAACACCACGTTGCTTCTTTCTCTCCAGACTGTCCTTGTTCCTGACTGCAGTTTTTAGAATTAGGCCACAGGTTCTAAAGCCAGGACACTGGAAGCAAACATCGATGCAGGAAGTCACACACACACACACACACACACACACACACACACACACACACACACACACACACACACTAAAGGAGGAGAAATGAGTTCAGGAATCCCAGCATGTAAGACCTCAGCTCTGAAGAAATGGGAGGCTCTGTGGGAAGTCCAGAAATGCAAAATGAGTGTTTTTCTGCAACCCAAAATATTTATTAGGAAAGAACAGGTCACAGCCGGGGGTGGGAGAACAAAAACTGAGTAGAGAGGAACCAAGTAATCCAATCACCAGATCACAGTGGTAGGGCGTTTGCCTTGCACACTGCCAACCCAGGATGGACCCAGGTTCGATCCCTGACATCCCATATGGTCCCCCAAGCCTGCTAGGAGCTATTTCTGAGCGCAGTCAGGAGTAATCCCTGAATGCTGCCAGGTATAATCCAACTACCCCCCCCCCAAATTAATTTAATTAAAGCACTGTGATTCACAAAGTTATTAATAGTTACGTTTTAGACATTCAATATTCCAGCATGAATTTCACAACCGGTGTCAACCTCCCTCCACCACTGTGCCCAGAGTTCACCCCAGTCCCTCCCCTCCCAGCCTGCCATCTTGATAGGCACTTTCTAAAGTTTAATTGTTAAAATTCAGGGCTCATGATTTAGTGTTGTCGACTCTATGGCTTGGATTTTTAGTTTTGTCTTTTTTTTTTTTTTTTTGGGTCACACTGGGTGGTGCTCAGGGGCTACTGCTGGCTCTACGCTCAGAAATTGCTCCCAGCAGGCTCGGGGAACCATATGGGATGCCGGGATTTGAACCACCGACCTTCTGCATGCAAGGCAAAATGCCTTACCTCCATGCTATCTCTCCGGCCCAGTTCTGTCCCTTCTTAACCCCACTTCCTGAGTCCCCTTAACCCCTACCCCATTATTCCACATCTTTCTCTTTTTCCTTATATCTGTTTGGGAGGTGTCTACCATATCATGTAGTTCTGTGGACCAAACCTGAGCCCCCCAAGAATGCAATGTACCCTCAGCCCACCCAACTCTCCCCTGGACCATGGCTTCTTTTCTTGCACTTGTTGCCTCTGCAGGAAATTGCTTCCTTTTTATCTATTTCAATTGCATCAGCAGCTGAATTAAGCTATAACATCTCTTATCTTTTTAATACCTGCAGGGACATGCTTTGCAGGGACATAGTGGAGCTGATTTTAGGGTTGTTGAAGGTGGGGGGGACCAGCTTTTGCCTCCAAGATGGGGCTTTTGCCTAGGCTGAACTGGGCTTGGGAGTAAATCCTTCTCACACAGCCCTCAACTGGAAGGACCCACCAGCAGGCCACTTAAGGGGAGAAACATACAGTCCTTCCTGCATTCAGAGAGGCGCCATCTCTGGGCCTCACACCATGCAGCAGAGACCCTGAAACACTCTCTCTCCTCGCTCTAATTTCTCTGCTCTGCTGGGATCACTCACAAGGGTCCAGGAAAGGAGGCCAACTGGTAGGAGGGCCAGGGAACACAGTGAGGTCAGAGCAGGCCTCTGGGGAAAGGCTGGGCAGCACTGGATGTTGATCCAGAATGCTCCTACGATGAGCCTCTGCCCTCTGTACAGCCAGAGCTGGCTCCTTTGCGTGGATTTCATTATTGTTTGCTGGGGGTCCAATTGCTGGGTCTCCCTTCTGGTTTCTTCCTGGCCACTACCTGGGATCATGTCACTGTGGGGGTCCACGCAGGCAGGAGAGGAAATGTGACATTAATCTGTTCGTTTCCAGAGGGAGCTTGTAGGGTCATACCCCACGCTGCTCAAGGGCGGTTCCTGGCTCAGAGCACAGGGGAACGATTCTGCCTGCCGTGCCAGGGATGGAACCAGGGTCACCGCCAGTGTGGCCTCATTCGAATCGAGTGCGTCAACTCCTACCGAATTGCTTAGGTCTGCTGCTGCTTCTCTGTGTCAAGAAGCCTGAGACTATTTTGTTTCCTTATTCTTGAAATTCAGAAGTGTTGCCTGGATGCCTTTTTCTCCTGCTTCCTCATAACCCGTCACTTTTGTTCTGACGGGGTGAGGGGGCAGCTGAACTCCTCCCCAATCCTCCTTGGCTTTCCTGTCTCCCCAAACGTCTGTTACTGACTGACCTACTAGCCCCCCTAAAGCAAGCCACCGCACCTCGTTCAAATGGCGTGCTTTCATTTGAGCTTTTGTTTGAATCTCCTAACTGTTCTTGTTCCCTTTGTTGGCTCTGGAAACGACAAATATCAGGCGTGATTCTGCTCGAAAGCATCTTATTGTTAATTAATTCTGTCCCCTTCAGCCTCATTGTTTGTATTTATCGCAGCTATTTCTGTTTTTGCCATTAGTTCCACCTGTGATGACCTCTGTCTCATGTGGCCCCGTCTTCCTGCCTTCAAACCCATATCTGCGGTATTACCTGACCTTATTTTCCTGTGTTGTGGGATATGGAGTACCCCTCCACCTGTGTTGGTCTGGAGGTCAGTGGGGAGGCAGGAGACTCAGAGGGGTCTTCCCCTTGGGGCAGGGATATGGGGAGGCAATAAACTGCACCAGACTCTCCCCTTCAGTGAACACCATTGGCTCTCCCAGATCTGCACTTCAGAGCAGTCAAGAGTAGGCCTGTTAGCTGCCTTGAGCCAGTTGCCCTCATCTGACCCAGGGTGGCTAGTCCACCTTCTGGGTTCTTCTAGAACCACAGCCTCCAATCCAGCCTCCTGACCTTGCATCCAGTGCCAGGCATGTTCCCCACCATAAAGCTTGTATTCTCCTGAGGTCTCTACCCCGCACCATCTACAGAAGGCAGGAGAACTTGTGGCTGGTAGACAGAGAACTGGTTAAGCTCACTAGATCTTCATAGACTGGGGGCTACCCAGGCTCCATGTGACACCATGAGTCACAGAGCCTTTGGTGCAAACTCTGTCTAATCTTCTAGAAGAGCCGTAACCAACTTGGACGAGGAGACCCTCAGGGATCTTGGACTGACTCAGACACAGGGAATGAACTTGCTCCCCTGAGGATGGCTTGAGGGCAGGGGGAATTTGGGCCTATTTCCAGTGGGAAGGAATGAGGTGAATGGAGGAATTGCTGGTGCTTGCGACAGGTTTGGGAGCTCTGTGAGCTGAGGGCACCCAGTGGGTGCTTGCCAGGACCCTGTGGAGCAAGGGCCCAGCAGTCCTGCAGGTCTGTGCTGACACCAATGTGTCTGTTTGAGACTTGTCCCCATCAGTGTCAGTGTGGGACCATCTCTCTGTCAGAGTCGCAACAACATGGGCCTTCCTTTCTGTAAATTTCAACGTGCCCCAGTCAGCCTGTCAGATTCAGGGTGTCAAGGTCAGGTCAAGTGCGCACGTCAGCTCAGTTTCATGGGATCCTGCTAGTGTAATCGTCGAATTGCCACCGCTGAGGCCAAGATCCAGAAGCAAAAATAACCAGCCAGAGAGTATTTCTGGAGTGGAACCCTTTTTCCTGAGCATTTAAACACTCCTTTGTCCCGGGGTTCAGGCCCAGAAATATCTAGCCCAGTTGCCCCTCCCCCCAGCACAGGTGAGGGCACCTCACTACCCAAATCTGCATTCTTGTCCCAAATCCTTCCTTCACACAGCCACGTGTCCTACTTTCTCCACTGAAAGAGGCGGCTTCCAGCTAAGCATCAAGGTGCAGCGTCCTATAACCACTGCTTTTCTTCCCCCAAGTCTTGCCTGCTTTTAGCATGATGCTGCTGTCAGAATTCTTTAGAATCTTTTTCTGATTCTCCAAGAAAGACTAGTGTGCGAAGAGCGGGAATTTAGGAGATAATAAAGATGATTAGAGCTTTGGGGCAGACATTTGCTGCCTAGGAGATGGAATAAAGCATTTAATTACCTAGAGACATCGAAGGAGCAATTGGTAGCAGGCATTTCTTTTGTTGGATGCATTTTAAATCTCAGTAAGCACAGGGTTTGCCTCTCAGAATTTTGATTGGGGAGGATCAAAATTATTTGCTCTAGTAATAAAAGTATTCAGGGTATTAACACAAAGTGCTTGCAAATATTTCCCTTTTTAAATCACTCGTCTGTTCTTTCTCTGGTGGAGCAAAAAAGGAAAAATGAATATGCATTGCTGCTGTATGATTTTGTGGTGGTTAGAATCCAATTACACTTTCCATTAGTCTCCTGAGCAAGAAAATCAAGATTTTGGGCTGGAGAGAGTATAGCGGGAGAGCAACTGCCTCGCACTTCACTAGCCTGGATTCAATCCCCAGCATCCCATAAAGCCCCCCCCCCAACTCCACCCCTGGCACCACTGGGTATAGTCCCAAAGCAACAACAATAAAGGAAATCATGATAACATTTTACCTTACTAGAAAGAAACTCTAAGGGCAGGGGAGCCACTCAACTGCTTGAGCACAGGTTTTGCTTGTGAGGTCCTGAGTTCAATCCCCAGCTACCTCCCCCTCAACTCTGCTTGGGAGATCCTCCCCTATCCCATACCCCAAGGAAATAATAAGCACCTTGATCTATTTACCCTGAGGTGCTCAGAAGTTACTCCTGACTGCAGAGCACAGGTTTTGCTTGTGAGGTCCTGGGTTCAATCCCCAGCTACCTCCCCCTCAACTCTGCTTGGGAGATCCTCCCCATCCCATACCCCAAGGAAATAATAAGCACCTTGATCTATTTACCCTGAGGTGCTCAGAAGTTACTTCTGACTGCAGAGCACAGGTTTTGCTTGTGAGGTCCTGGGTTCAATCCCCAGCTACCTCCCCTTCAACTCTGCTTGGAAGATCCTCCCCTATCCCATACCCCAAGGAAATAATAAGCACCTTGACCTATTTACCCTGAGGTGTTCAGAGGTTACTACTGACTGCAGTCAGGAATAATTCCTGGCAGGCTAGGGGAACCCTATGGGATGCCAGGGATTGAACCTGGGTCGACTACATGCAAGGCAATTACCTTCTCTGCTGTGCTTTTGCTCCAGCCCCTTGATCTATTTCTTCCCACATTTAAGGGTGTGTGTGTGTGTGTGTGTGTGTGTGTGTGCGCGCGCGTGTGTGCGTGCGCACGCTAATTTTCCCAGACCTACTCTGGAACAGCTGCCTGTTCTCTGCCCATAACACACAGGCTGTGTGTCCCAGGATCCATCATGACATCCAGATGACGCTTGTCTCTGAGCCTGTCCCTTCATCTGCATTATTGGGTCATACCCAATAATACTCAGGGTTTACTCCTGGGTCTGCATTCAGGGATCATTTGGCGGGCCAGGGATCTGCTTGAGATTCAGCTATGTGCAAGTTTACACCTCACCTGCTGTATTATTGCTCCAGCCCAATTTGTAGAATTCTTAATTGTAAAGTTTCTTTGAACTTAAGTCCAGATTTTAATTTTCAGGGAAATCTGAAACAGATGAAATTTTGTCTTTGTAGGAAAATGAGTGCTTTAATGTTGTACTTGTTTTCCTTAGCAAGCTTGTCATTAAGATTGACACTCGAGAACAGCTTGTTAGATGGTGTATGAACAGACAAGCTATTACTCACTCTCCACTAGGCCTTAGTTATCTAACGGCGTTCCATGAAATATGTTATAGTTAACACTGCAGTTTCAGTGCCACTATAAGATTGAATTTTCTTTTTTTGGTTTTTGGGTCACACCCAGCAGCGCTCAGGGGTTACTCCTGGCAGGCTCAGGGGACCCTATGGGATGCCGGGATTTGAACCACTGTCCTTCTTCATGAAAGGCAAACGCCCTACCTCCATGCTATCTCTCCGGCCCCAAGACTGCATTTTCATATTGAGTTACAAACAAAGCTCTTATGCTACTAACGTTTAATGAATTTCTATGGGCTGGAGAGATAGCCAGCATCCTATATGGTCCCCAAGCCTGCCAGGGGCAATTTCTGAGTGCAGAGCCAGGTGTGGGCCAGAAACCAAATATATAATAAAGGAGAGAAAAAATTTTTAAAAATTTAATAAGATGGTGTTTTGATGCTATTATTCGCAACAATGCGTTTCAAATTGCTTCCTTTGAGTACATTTTCACTAAAAAACAAAAAAAGTCAATTTGATTAGGTTCTTTAAAGAATTTACCCACTTTCTGGGGCGGTTCAAAAGTCAAAGAGGAAAATTCCATTTCTTCTTCGTCAACGAGCACACAGAACAGGACCACGTTTGCTGAGATCTTTGCTAACGCTAATGGTTTGAGTTAATGAAATGTCCCAATGTGGCTATCCTCGTGTGTGTGTGTGTGTGTGTGTGTGTGTGTGTGTGTTCTTGCCTGACTCATTCTAGCTATCAGCGTGTGTGTGCGTGCTCGAGCATCCATGCCTGCGGCACAGATTTATGAGGGATGGTACCCCTGGGGTCTCCCTGAGCCCGAAGGCTCCGCTCCAGCCGTGAACACACACTTCCTTCAGGATTCGCATGATCTCCCTTCTTGGTGCGTGAGTGATGACGCCTCAAGAGAAAGGGCAAACCTCTGGCGAGCAAGTTGCTGTGTGCAGTAGCGGCAGCATTCAGCTCGGGCTTCGGGTCCTCCATTTTCCCCCTTTTCGATGACTCTTCCCCTTCAGGACGTAGATGACAGCTTCTCGGTCCAGGACGCCGTTGCCATGGCGCCGGCGCGCGGCCGGTGACGTCACTCTGCGGCGCCGCTTCCCTCCTCCGCGCGACGTGACGACGTCACTCTCCCGCGCCGCGCCGCTTCCCCAAGTCCCTCTCCGGCACCGCCGCTCCCCTACCCCGTGCCCGCCCGCCCTCAACGTCATACGCCGGCGCCGTTCCGCCCCACCCCGCGCGGCGTGACGACGTCATCCCCCTGCGCCGCGCGCGCCACGTCATTCGCCCGCGCCGCCAAACACAGAGACACACACACACAGACGAGTCGCGCGCGCCGCCCCGCACGGTTCTTTCCCCCCCCGTTGCCCGTTCCGGCCGCCGCGCCATGTCGCAGAAGGCGAAGGCGCGGAGCCGCCCGAAGAGCCTGGGCGAGCGGGAGCGGGAGCGGGGCTGGGGCCGCGCCGGGGCCGGGGCCGGGCGGGCCTGGCGGTCGGACGAGGCCCCGAGCACGTCGGCGTCGGCGTTGTCGCAGTCGCAGTCGCTGTCCCCGTCGCAGTCGCAGTCGCAGTCGCAGTCGCAGGGCTCCCGGCGATCCGACCCCGGCCCCGGCCCGTCCGTGGGCCGGCGCAGCCCCGCGCAGCTGGAGCTGAAGGTGGCCGAGCTGGTGCAGTTCCTGCTGGTGAAGGACCAGCGCAAGCTGCCCGTGCGGCGCGCCGACATGCTGCGCCACGTGGCGGGCGACTACCGCGACGTGTTCGCCGAGCTGCTGCGCCGCGCGGCCGAGCGGCTGCTCGACGTGTTCGGCTACCGGCTGGTGGAGCTGGAGCCGCGCAGCCACACCTACGTGCTGGTCAACGCGCTGGAGCCCGTGGAGGCGGACGCCGAGGTGCGCGGCGACCAGGGCACGCCCACCACGGGGCTGCTCATGATCGTGCTGGGCCTCATCTTCATGAAGGGCAACGCCGTCAAGGAGACGGAGGTCTGGGACTTCCTGCGCCGCCTGGGCGTGCACCCCGCCCGCCGGCACCTGGTCTTCGGCGACCCCAAGAAGCTCATCACCGAGGACTTCGTGCGCCAGCGCTACCTGGACTACCGGCGCATCCCGCACACCGACCCCGTGGACTACGAGCTGCAGTGGGGCCCGCGCACGCGCCTCGAGACGAGCAAGATGAAGGTGCTGCAGTTCGTGGCCAAGGTGCACAACCAGGACCCCAAGGACTGGCCGGCGCAGTACTGCGAGGCCCTGGCGGACGAGCAGGCGCGCGCCCGGCCCCCGGCCGGCAGCCCGGCGCCCTCCTCCGCCGCCGCCTCCACCTCCTCCGCTTCCTCCGCCTCCCCGGCCTCCTTCTCCGCCTTCTTGGCCAACGCCCAGAGCTAGATCGGTCGGTCGATCGCTCGCGGGGGAACTTCGGGACGGAAGGGGCCCCCCTCCCGGAGCCCCCGGGGCGCCTGACACACCTCTGCAGACTTGACTGGTCGCGAAAGCCCGAGTCTTTTGCAGGCTCGGACGCAATGGCTAAGTTATCGGGTCCCAGAGTCGCGCTTCTGGAAGCACGGCAGGAGGTTTATCCGGTTTGGTTTTGCCACTGTGGGGAGGAGGAGAGTTGTGTGGGTTTGTGTTAGCCTTGCTCGGAAGAGTTGTTCATTAAGCCGGGACGTTTAAGACGCTACCTTTGAACCGCTTTGGTGCCAAGAGAGTAAAAGGGAAATTGTATGATTACCTGTGGCCTTTTAGCAATCCCAGTTTGTAAAAGAGAAATAAAAACATTTATATATTAAGAAGCACAGATGTAGCGGCCTGTTACCCTTTTTTTAAAACCTCAACACAACCACTTTGACACTTCGAAGTGCATAAAAGGATGGTTCCTCCTCTTGAGTTATCTGGAGGTCATATTTTCTCCAAGTAATGTTTGATATTTATATTGCATTTGTAGCTGGCAACTCTTTGGTTACCATATTGGAGTAGTAATGTGGCTGTGCTTGACGCTTGATTAAGCAGGGACTTTTTATATATCAGGCTTGAGATAGTCCATGATTTCAAACAGCATTGGGAGGAAGGAAAAGGACATTTGTTAGTAGTATTAGGGTAGATAATGTTTTCTTGCAGTTGCTTTATGTATGTGTATTAGATCACTTTGTAAGATCTATTTTTTTTCTGGGGTTGGAGCGAAGAGTATACAACAAATAGGGTGTTTACCCTGGATGTAAGTGTGATCCCATACCCCCATCTGGTACCTGAGCCCATAGCAAGCCCTGAATGAAGTCGGCATGGCCTTCAGAGGTAACATGGCTGCAGATGGCAAAAAAAAAATTAGCTAAGGTCTTCAGACTGCCTGAGTTGATTCCTGCTCTACCTGTAAGTAATAATTGAATTCAGGCCAGCTACTTGTTTTCATTTTAAAAAATACTCCTTGAGGGGCCGGAGAGATAGTATGGAGGTAAGGCGTTTGCCTTTCATGCAAAAAGGTCATCGGTTCTAATCCCGGCATCCCATATGGTCCCCCGAGCCTGCCAGGAGCGACTTCTGAGCATGGAGCCAGGAGTAACCCCAGAGCGCTGCCAGGTGTGAACCAAAAAAAACAAAACAAAACAAAAAACTCCTTGATACTGTGCTATTTTTGTTTTTCAAACATCTTGTTTATTTCTGTGGTCAGAGTTGCTGACTGGTTCTGAAGTCACCGGTCTTTTTGTGTGTTTGTTTTGGGGCCACACTGGACAATGTTCAGGGCTTCTAACTCCGCACTCAGTCACTCCTATGAGCTTAAGTCACTCCATATGGGATGCCAGGACAAGGCCCTTTTTGCTGCCCCCTCCCTCCACCCTGATAGCCACCTACTAGTCTGAATTTTCTTTTTGATGTTTGGACCATACCTGGTGTTCAGGGATTACTCCTGACTCTGAGCTCAGGAATCATCCTGACAGGCTCGGGACTATGTGGGATGCAGGTGATTGAACCTGGATCGGCCACATGCTAGGCAAACACACCCCGCTATGCTGCGTCTCCAGACCCCAAGACAAGCCACCTTTTCTTTTTTTTTTTCCTTCAGGTTATTTCCACAGTTAACTATCTGTTGGCTAAAATCAGCAGACAATTAAATCTTATGCATACTAATAGGTTGTTTAAGTTTTCCAATTCTTAGATCTTTTATGTCAGTCTTGTCTTTGGGTGGCCTTGGTTCAAACTCAAGAGCCTTTTGTTTTTGTTTGTTTGGGGGGCGTGTCACACCCTGCAGTGCTCAGGGCTTATTCCAGGTTCTGCACTCAGAGATCCCTCTTGGTGGGGCTTAGGGAACCCTATGGGGGGGGGGGGCGGTTGCTGGGATTGAACCCAGGTTGGCCACCTACCCCTTGCCCCCTGTGTTATTGCTCCAATTCCAACATCCAGAACAATCTTGAGAAATGACAACAGGCCCCAAGGATCTTTCCTATTCCTGATACTCGATTTTGGGTAGTGTTTTCAAGTGTTTAATGCTTGGTGTAGTTTAGGGAAATGCCTTAAAGTACCATTAAAGTTTCTGTTTTGATGGACTCAGTTCACGTGCCTGCACCCTGCATAAGTGACCCCCCCACTTGTTTCTGGGTATCTGATTAGGTTATTAAACTTTTCTCTTGGTCCTGGTGTTCAGAGAGAGGCAGAGAAAATTAGAGATGACTCTAGAAACTTGTAGCATGCTCCAATTAATCTGCTATGTTTTGATTCTTAGTCCTCAGGTTGGAGCTATTTTAGGGATAGTCTGGTGGAATATCTCAGATTTCCCTGATGTCTTTTGTTGCAAGTCAGCCCATGATGGGGTTGACTGATGGAGGGATGGAGGATGAGGTCTTTCTCCTCTAGCTTGGACCACGCATCTGCCACTCTGTTCAGCCAGCGGTTCTGAGGTGAATGCGGCGATTATAAAGCTAACAGGCAGGCTTCTGAAGATACCAGCTTTATTCCGTGGATAAGGCTGAAGCCAAAAGCCCCAGAATCAGCCCCAGAAAAAAGCCCCGGCCTTCCACAGACCCTTGCTTTTATACCTCAGAATCAGGTACCACCCTAGGGTGGGAGCAGAATGCCAGGTCACACCCTAGGGTAGGGCACAATCACCCATCAGGGTAGGATCAGTAACATTATGATCTCATGGGAATGTTTAGGTCCTCAAACTTTTTAAACGGGGGTGGGGGGCAGTTCACTGTCCCTCAGACCATTGGAGGGTCTGACTATAGTAAAAACAAAACTTATGAACAAATTCTTATGCACACTGCATATATCTTATTTTGCAATGAAGAAACAAAACAGATACAAATACAATGGCCATAGTTTGAGGACCACTGGTACATACACAACAATCTTTCAAATACCTTGTTTGAAACAGTGTATAGAGGTTGGAGAAATAGTACCGTGCTAAGGCTCTTCCTGGCTTTCATGCAGCAGAGCGAGAGTTTAGAGCAAAGTTTATAGAGCAAATTCCAGAATTGAGGTTCTTATATTCACTCACTGCCCATTCCCCCAAACTATGCTCTCAGCCTCCCCCAGAACTGGAATCCTTTTTGGTCAGCAAGATTTTCTCCCAGCTCAACGCTGCCAGTTTTGCTCCCCAGGGCAGAGAAGGGAGCACTGTGACAATGAGAAGTGGGAATGATCACTGTGGACAAGAACTGGGTGCTGAGAGGAGGGAAAGTGATATGCAGGCTACCCCTTCAGTAACAGTATTGCAAACCAGTGTCTAAAGGGGAAAAAGGGAGAGAGACAGAGAAGAGAAATGTCAATGCCTGCCACATCTAGGCAGGGGGAAGGGCAGGAAGGAAACTGAGTGGCAGGAAATGTGCTGTGGTGAAGGGTGTTGGCCATTGTATGAAACTCAATCAGGGACAATTTAGTATCTGGAGAAGAAAAAACTATTATGAGCAGTTCTTGTAACCACACAAACAGCCACCACACAACCCAGACTAGGTGGTCTCCGGGGCTCAGCTATGGGAGGTGCGGAGGGGTGTGGGGCTAGAGAGTCTGTAAAAGGAGAGAATCCCATTCTTTAGGACACAATAAGGATAGTCAGCTAAGTAAAATGAATCAACCAGAGAAAGACTGTGGTGGGGCTCATGTGAAAAGACCAGACTCTGGACATGGAGTGGAAGGTGGATCGCAGGGCAGGAAGCACCGTTGCTCACTTAAAATCGACAGGGTCTGTGTGTCCTGGGGAGCTGACCCATAGATTAGTACTCGGTGGAAACATCTACCTGACAGTCCTTGAAACGGATTCAACAAGCTTCTAGAGATAGAATAATGTAGTTCCTCCTCACCCTCATCAAACCTTGTCTGCTTAAGGACCTGGTACTTGGGTACTGCTGTTACCCTCCCCAACTTCCTGCCTATATCACCTGAATGGTGAGACCCTCCCACAACTGGGAGGGGTCTGTGGTGATTAAGGAAGGTATTGCCTGGGGAGGAGAGGCAGACTCAGCAAGGCGGAGATGCACCTAGAAGAGAGATCAGAGACAGCATGGATGCAGAGGAGCTGGAAAGAGGCTGTTTAGCTTAGAAGCCATGTGAGATATGTACATGGCGGTGAGGGCCTTGTACTAAAGCTGGATGTCTCCTAAAACTCCACCTGACTGGATCATTTCTTCGCCTTTACCCTGTATTTACAGACCCGCAGGCTGAAGGAGTGCTGGGCTGAGCTGAGAGAGGCTTACCATCCACCAATGCTAGGATTCAGTATTTAGTAATTAGTACAATACTTGGGTATTGCTAATTGAAAGAGATTTGGTATCTCACTGGTATCTTCTAAAGAATTTCTTATAGGCAGCCAGAGTGATAGCAAAGCTGGGAGTGCATTTTGCATTCCACCCACCTGTGTTTGATCCCCATCATCCTATAGAGTCCCCCAAGTTTGCCAGGAGTAATTGCTGAGTGCAGAGCCAGGAGTAATGTCGGATGTGGCCTCAAAAAAAAAAAAAAAAAAAAGAACAACAACCAAAAAAACTTGTCTTTAGGGCCTGGAGAGATAGCACAGCTGTAGGACATTTGCTTTGCACGCAGCCAACCCAGGATGGGCGGTTGTTCGAATCCCGGAATCCCATATGGTCCCCGAAGCCTGCCAGGAGCAATTTCTGAGCGCAGAGCCAGGAGCAACCCCTGAGCGCCTCCGGGTGTGACCCCAAAGCCAAAAAAAAAAAAAAAAAAATCCCAACAACTTGTCTGGTTACTGAGAGCTAATACAAGGTTAAGATGCTTTCCTTGCATGCAGCTGACCCCGGCTCAATTCCTGCCTGTAGATGGTTCCTCTCAGAGCACTATTATGAGTGCTCCCTGAGTAGTAATGAATGGGGCCCCAACGCTAAAAACAAAAATGAAGAAACAATAAAACCCACCCAAAACAGGTAACCCTGTGTCCTAGGTGATATTCAGCTTGTTAGGGAGCCTAGTCTAAATGTCTCAAGCCTGTTCAAATGTAGCACTCAGCTGCTTGTTACCCTTCCCCAGTGCCATTTGCTAATCTCACCTGGATGGTGAAACCCACCCACAGCTGGGAGGGGTCTCTAGTTGGTAATTAAGGGGTTGCCTGTGGGGAGGGGAGAGGGAGATGCAGCGAGGAGAGAGATGAGAGACAGGATGAATGCAGAGCAGCAGGAAGGAGGCCACTTAGCTTAAAGGCCTTGTGAAAAAAGCACATGCGATTAGGGCCTTGTAATAAAGCTGGATGTCTCCTGAAACTCCATCTGACTGCCTGTGGATCATTTCTTCGCCATCACCCTGCACCTACAGACCTGTGCGGCCCAAAGGGGCTGCAGGTGCGGGGCCGAAGCTGAGAAAGGCCTCACCAGTATCCACAACATTAGGACTATATAATTAATAATACAACACTGCTGAACCCGGATCAATCTCTGGGACTCTGAAGCATCAGCTGGATCCGTGCTAACCTCATTGTGAGCCCCAAGGCCACAGAGGCACCCCAACAAGTATGCAAGCACTGGACACAAGGAAACAAGCAGACGACAGAGGAGGGAAGTCGACAATACATGCAGGAGGAAGTTGATAGCTAGAATTCGCAGACAGTCAGGCTTGTGGAAATATTAGCTTTATTCAGTGGACAAGACTGAACCCCAAAGCCTCAGCATCAGTTCCAGCCAAAAAGCCCCTCGCCTTCCACAGACCCTTGCTTTTATGCCCCTGAATCAGGTACCACCCAATGGTGGGAGCAGAATCAGGTGCCACCCTAGGGTGGGGGCAGAATGCCAGGTCACACCCTAGGGTAGGGCACAATCACCGATCAGGGTTGGGTCAGTAACAACATAATAATCCCACTGAAATGTTTACATACACAACAATCTTCCCCAGCTTCTGGCTCAGCAAGCACTCCTGGGCAGCTGCCTCTGTAGGCTCCCTCTTGGGTGCCTGCCTTCTTCACGGCATTCACCTCCAGCGGTCTCAGCCCCAACTCTGCCCGGACTCCTCAATGCTGAGGGACAAACCCGCCCCAAGCCCAGCCGAGCTCCCTTATATATTCCCTATATAATCCTCATCATGACCTTGACCTTGGGCGGGGCGAATCTCCTTCCTTCAGGGAATGGCCCCCAGCTGGCCTGTTAAAAACTTGATTCCAGGGCCCGGAGAGATAGCGCAGCGGAGTTTGCCTTGCAAGCAGCTGATCCAGGACCAAAGGTGGTTGGTTCGAATCCCGGTGTCCCATAGGTTCCCCCGTGCCTGCCAGGAGCTATTTCTGAGCAGACAGTCAGGAGGAACCCCTGAGCACCGCCGGGTGTGGGCCCCCCCCCAAAAAAAAAAAAACTTGATTCCAGTTGTGTGGTCTCCTACTCTGGAACCCTACAGATTGGCCAAATTCAGAGCAAACACCCTGTCTATTGTTCTCTCTCTCTCTCTCTCTCTCTCTCTCTCTCTCTCTCTCTCTCTCTCTCTCTCTCTCTCTCTCTCTCTCTCTCTCTCTCTCTCTCTCCCTCTCCCTCCCCCCTCCCTCCCTCCCCTGGAACCCTACAGATTGGGCCAGATTCAGTTCTCTCTCTCTCTCTCTCTCTCTCTCTCTCTCTCTCTCTCTCTCTCTCTCTCTCTCTCTCTCTCTCTCCCCCTCTCCCTCCCCCCTCCCTCCCTCCCCTGGAACCCTACAGATTGGGCCAGATTCAGTTCTCTCTCTCTCTCTCTCTCTCTCTCTCTCTCTCTCTCTCTCTCTCTCTCTCTCTCTGACTCTCTCACTATAAATGAAACTGAACTGCCCATGAATCAGTTTCTTTTTTTTTTTTTTTTTTTTTTGGTTTTTTGAGCCACACCCATTTGATGCTCAGGGGTTACTCCTGGCTAAGCACTCAGAAATTGCCCCTGGCTTGAGGGGACCATATGGGACGCCAGGGGATAGAACCGCAGTCCTTCCTTGGCTAGCGCTTGCAAGGCAGACACCTTACCTCTAGGGCCACCTCACCGGCTGAATCAGTTTTTTGATCTTGAAAATTCTCTGGCTTGGGGCTGGCGAGGTGGCGCTAGAGGTAATTTGTCTGCCTTGCAAGCACTAGCCAAGGAAAGATCGCGACTGCAGTTCAATCCCCGGTGTCCCCTAGGGTCCCCCCAAGCCTGGAGCAATTTCTGAGCTCTTAGCCAGAGTAACCCCTGAGCATCAAATGGGTGTGGCCCAAAAAACCAAAAAAGATTTTTTTCTGGCTTTACCTGTGTGTGCGAACTTCCTCACAATAAAAACGACAAGGAATTTTATATTTTATTTTATTTTATTGAAACAATTGTGATCTACAGAGTTCTTCATAGTTGAATTTCAGATATACAACAATTCAGGGCCCTTCCCACCACCAATATCAACCTTCCTCCACCAAAGGCCCCAGAGTGCATCCCACCCCACTTTGTCCCTGGGCCTACCAGTATAACGCCCCTTTAGATTGATACTCTATTATCATTGACTTTGGCTTGGATATACAGTTGTCCTTTTTTATTTCCCCACTAATGCATCAGAGACCACTTGGTCCTGGCCCCCAAACTTTATTATTTTATTCTTGTTTTTTTTTTTTAAAAAGTGGGAATATGTGTTGATATAAAGTAATTCAAGTACCAATGTCCTATGAAAAAAGGCAGGAACCCTGACTTAAAAGGTAGAAATTAAATTTTAAAAAAGGTATGTGTGGCAGGTTTTTGTTTTTGTATTGTTTGCATAGGTCCAGCAAAATATGGGGAAAATAGAAAGGAAAAACCTTTGGCCTAAAAACAGGGAGACCTTACTCCTAAGACCAACTACAGTCTTGGGACATACTAAGTTGTCCAACCCCAAAGTCTTTCTCTGTAGTCCCTGTAAAAGTTCTTCATAATCATGGTTGTTGCAGTCAGGTTTCTGTAGTTAGAGATCTTAGTTTTTGTACAGAGCCTGTGTCAAAGTCAGGGTGACACAAAGCATCTTCTGGTTTCATCTCACCACAATGCAGAGAATCCTGTCCCAAAAGCAGGTTGTTGCTGTTACCAAGTCAGCAGGGTGTCATGTGAATCCACACTGGAGGAAGTCGATGCCAGGGTAGCATTAGGGCCTTCTCTGCTAGAAGTCCGATTTCTGGTGCTAGTGTAGAAAACAGTGCTGCTTCTATGGATGGGATTCAAGGTTCGGGGTGAATAGCCGTTGTCCTATCTGAAGCCTAAGCCAAGTCATTATGACAAGTGTTCAGGGTGTCAGGCTCCACTGCAATGTAAAATTTATCTGTTCCTATCTCTATTAGATAAGAACTTGTTTCCACATGTAAGATTTCCCCCATTTTAATGTGCCCAGGCAAAAAGGAGCAATGCCACAGGGTGCATATGGGGGTAAAAACAACAAGCTAAATAATCCTGATAACCTGTTTCTAACATGAACTTGAAATAGATCTAAAGAAATATTCAAAAGATATATCTATATCTATATATCTTGTGGGGGTGGATAAAATCTGGAGCACAGCTTCAGCCTGTGACATGGTCTGTGGAGTCTGAAAAACAGCTCCCTGTAGTCACATATCAGGATATGTCCTTGAGCTGGGGGGTTCTCAAAAAATTGAATCTGGTAGCAAGCAACAGTCCACAGTGAAGGGTAAAGGGAAAGGGGCCACTGAGAGCAAATCAGCAGCAGCAGCAGCAACAGTGGTGGCAACTTATTCTTGGGCTGAGGCAAGGTAGGCTGTGAGAATCTGGCTTTTCGCTTTGAGAGCTGGTTGGCAGCTGGCTGTGGGGGAGGGAACATTCTGGTTCCTGAAGGGTTAAGAACTGAGGGGAGGGCTGTAGAGATAGCACAGCATAGGGCGTTTGCCTTGCAAGTGGCCGGTCCAGGATGGATGGTGGTTTGAATCCCAGCATCCCATATGGTCCCTGAGCCTGCCAGGAGTAACCCCGAGCGCTGCAAAAAAACAAACAAACAAACAAAAAAAGAACTGAGGGTAAAAAGAATTAAAGAGCTGGAAATAACAGATTGAGGGTGAGAGAGTGAAGGGCTAGAAAAGGATTTGTAAAGTGGTAAGCAGTGGGGGAAGGACATAAATAGAGGGAAGGACAATATACAACATAGATGCTACGTGTATTACAGAGGGACATAACAGACATGGAGGTGGCCAACACATACGCTCACGCACACATATAGAGAAGCTCTAAGCTTTGCTGATAACTACTTTTCTTTGGGTTTTCTTTTGTCATTTGTGACTATTCTTTCACTGATGGAAGAACAAGCTTTGAGACTCCAAGATAGTATTTTCCCCTCTGCCACCTGAAATATAGTGCAGTGTATTTCACATAAAGTCCCGACTACCTGCTTACTTACTCTGGATGTTTAGAGCTTCTCTCTTCTCTGTTTGCTAGAAGGTTCAGCATGAAGAAGGAATGCATACCTTAAAATGCACATGACCATCTGTGCATTGGGCAGGAGGCTCTTCCAGCCTTTTCAGCACCGACCAACTTCCCTAGACAGCCTCTCGAGGGAATAACAGTTTTGGGTCTGGTTTGTTTCCAGATAACCTTTTTCATGCTGCTCTCCGCAGTCTGCGTGATGCTGAACTTGGCCGGTTCCATCCTCTCCTGCCAGAACGCTCAGCTTGTCACTTCCCTGCAAGGCTGCCAGTTGGTGAGTATTGAAACTCAGGCCTGTGGGTGAAAGTTAGAGGTTTGACCTGCTCATGGAAATGATCTAGAAACTTAGAGAAAAAAAAAATTCTCTCCTGGGCTTTCTGGTTCGGTTCTCTCGTTGTTTCGGGAATCTGTCATCACTCAGTACTCTCCCGACCTTCTCCTGGCACACAGATCTCACTCACTGGAGTGCTGCTCAGGCTCAGGGTATCCGACTGCTTGAGAAGGAATGCCTATAGCAGGACCAGAGTGAGAGCACAGCTGCCTCGCACGCAGCTGACCCAGGTTTGATCCTCAGCATCCCGTATGGTCTCTGAGTACTGCCAGGAATGACCTCTGAGCACAGAGCCAGGAGTCACCCCTGACGACTGCTGGGTGTAGCCCCAAAACCAAAATACATAGAAGAAATGCCTTGATTTTTTAATTTAATTTATATTTTTAGGAGTGTACTGAAAGTATTTCAGGAAGCACACAGTTTTGATGGGTTTTTTTTGTATTAATATATATAAGTACCATACAAATATGTTTATAGTTGGGTTTCAGTTATAAAAAAAGGAACACCTCCCCTTCTCCAGTGCAACCTTCCTGCATTCAATGCCCCCCTCTCCCACCTCCTCCACCCCTTGCCTATAAGTGAGATAAGCATTCTACTTCTCTCACTACCACTGTCATGATAGTTGTTGGTGTAGTTATTTCTCTATCTGTACTCACCGCTCTTTGTGGTAAGCTTCATATCGTGGGCTGACCCTTTCAGCCCTCATCTCTATCATCTCCGGGCATTTTATGTCTCTTAAATCTCACAGATGAGTAAGACTATTCTGTGTGTATCTCTCTCCCTCTGGCTTATTTCACTCAGCGTAATAATTTCCATGTCCATCCATGTATAGGAAAATGTCATGACTTCATTTTTCCTGATGACTTTTACCATCTGTCACATTGACTTTTATCCCATGGGACTTTTAAAATTCAGATTGCAAATTGATTTTAAGTATAAAGATACCTAGAAACTTGATTTTGAGCTAATTTTGCCCCCTTTTTGATGAAAATGGAAAGGATCCCTTTGTTCTGGGGGGTAGTTTGGTTTGGGGGCCACACTCCAGTGGTACTCAGAAATGATGCCTGGTTCTGTGCTCAGAGATAATTTCTGGTGTGATCAGGGGACTCTACGGGGTGCTAGGGTTTGAAACCAGGTCCATCATGTGCCTGCTGTCCTATCATTCCAGCCCCTCAACCTACTTTTTTTTGTTTGTTTGTTCGTTTTGGCCACACCCAGTGACACTCAGGGGCTATTCCTAGCTATGCGCTCAGAAATTGCTCCTGGTTTGGAGGACCTTCCTGGATGCTGGGTTATCAAACCACAATCCATTCCTGGCTAGCACCGGCAAGGCAGACGCCTTACCGCTCCGTGCCACTGCTGGGGCCTCTCAACCTACTTCTCCAGAAATATCCTTATCTATTCTTTGGAAGTAAATCATTCAGAAGAGTTTTCAAATATTTTTGTCACAAAAGAAATGACTTGAAGGTTGAATTGCTTTGAGACAGCAGGTAAGTTGCTTGCCTTGCACGCGTCTGACTTGGGTTTGACCCCTGGCATTATGTAGGTCTGGGCCCCAGAGCATCTCCAGGAGTGATCCCTGAGCTCAGAGCTAGACGTAAGCCCTGTTTCTTGGATCCTGAAGTTTATCTGTGATTATTGTGTCTTTCTTCCTGGAATTTGAGCCTTGCTGGGTGGGCCTGCCTGTCCCTATCAGAGGCTTTTAGTGACCAGTGGCTTCTAAGAGCTGATTTATTTATTCATTTATTTATTTATTTATGTATTTATTTATGTATTTATGTATTTATTTATTTATTTATTTATTTATTTATTTAGTATTTGGGCCATACCCGGCAATGCTCAGGGGCTACTCCTGGCCCTGCACTCAGAAATTGCCCCTGGCAGGCTTGGGGGAACCATATGGGTTTCTGGGAATCGAACCAAGGTCTGGCAGAGTTGGTCACGTTTGCAAGACAAACATCCTACTGCTGCGGTATCGCTTTGGCCCCTAAGAGCTGATTTTTATTAAACTAAAGGGCGATAAAGCTCAGGTCATGGCTTACTGGGCCTTAAAAGAAAAGTGACTAGGGCTAGAGCAATAGCATAGTTGGGAAGGCATATGCCTTGCACACAGTACACCCGGGGTTTGATTCTCGGCTTTTCATGTGGTCCCCTACCTTCCAGGAGTGATTTCTGAGTTCAGAGCCAGGAGTAGCCCCTGAATGCCAGCAGGTATGGCCCCAAAACAAGACCAAAAAAAAAAAAAAAAAAACTAGTGTTTGAACCTCAAACCACTGTGTTGGTCTTTGTTGATTGTACTTTTAATACAATTTCATTGGTATGGTAGATTATATAGACTTTTTAAAACACTGAGTTTGTAATTGACATTTATTATTGATATTTTGTCTGTAGCTATCAATGCAATTAAATTGAAGGCCCCACAGCAACACTAGATGGTCTGGGACCACCCCTAGCCAAGCTGGCTGAACCCTTAATACTCAGCCCAACCATGCAGAACTTCATTGATTCTTAACTTTGAGTGTTTCTCTCCTGCTTCCACATTTTATTTCCTGAGTCCACTAATTTCATAAAAGCCATTGTGAAAATTTAATCTCAGGAATATTCTGTTTCTTGGTGAAGATATATAATTCTCACCACTGTCTTAAAAACACACACACAACTCATTTGACACAATTTTTCTAGCCTTCCAGTCTTAAAGGATTCTTTCCTCAGCCTGAGCCTAGCGTCAACGTCTGTTATTAACATTTCTTGGTGGTAGTGACCTTTCTACTTCTATTAATTGGAAGCAATGCCTGGAGATGCTGTAAAAGTCTCCATGGCAACATTCCGTTCTTGGTTCTTTCATTTCTATTATGCGATTTTTGCATTTTCTGTGCTGCTTCCTTTGGTCAACCTTGTCAGAATTGATCTATTTTATTTGTCTGAAATATTAAAATAGAAACACCAGCAAGTCTGCTCCACACTTCCTTGTTTGCACGGTGCCCTCCTGGGATTTCGCTATTGAGCAGTGAATTTCACACCTGCTCCTTCCTTTTTTTGTGTGTGCAGGGCGAGGGTGCCCAGGCAAGGCCAGGAGTCCCAGAGGAGCGGCAGTAGGCCAGAAGAGCCAGCTGTTTCCGTGTTCTCCTCAGCAGTGAGGAGCTCACAGGTCTCGGAGGCCCTCTGCGGATTCCAGGGCCTGACCTGGTGCTTTTCAGGAGGTCTGTGGTGCTGGGGATTGAACCCAGGACCTAGTGTCTGAACCTGAGTGTTCCAGTCTTCCTTACACTCACATGAAATTGAGTCTTAACTTAGTGGAAGCTTCTGGGCCAATCTGCAGGGATTTCCTTCCTTCCTTCCCCTTCCTTCTCCTCCCCCTCCTCTCTCCCTCCCTCCTTCTTCCCTTTTTCTTTCCTTCTCCTTCCTTCCTTTCTTCTTTCCCTCCTTCCTTCCTTCCTTCTTTCCCTCCTTCCTTCCTTCTTTCCCTCCTTCCTTCCTTCTTTCCCTCCTTTCTTCCCTCCCTCCCCTCTCTCCTTTTCTCCTTCCCTCCTTTCCCTTCCTCCTTCCTTCCTCCCTCCTTCCGTCCTTCTTTCCTTCCTTCCCTCTCCTCCTCTCTCGCCCTCCCTCCTTCCTACCTTCCTCCCTCCCCTGCTTCCTTCTTTCCCTCCTTTCTTTCCTCCCTCCCTCTCTCCTTTCCTCCTTCCATCCTTCCTTCTTCCCTCCCCCTTCCTTCCTCCCTCCTTCTTTCTTTCCTTTCTTCCTTCCTTCCTTTCTTTCTTCCCTCTCTTCTTCTCTCCCTCCCTCCTTCCCTCCTCCCTCCTTCTTTCTTTCCTTCCTTCCTTCCTTTCTTCCTTCCCTCTCTTCTTCTCTCCCTCCCTCCTTCCCTCCTTTCTTCTTCCCTCCCTCCTTCCTTCCTCCCTCCCTCCTTCCTTCCTTTCTTCCCTCTTTCCCTCTTTCTAGATGCAGGTGCTTAGCATGACTGTACCACCAGGCATTCAGCCATGCGAGGTTCTGGGGAAATCCACTTTACTGGGGTTGGGCAAAAATTCATTTGAGCTGTTCAAGAGGGCTTTTGTGAGAACATCAAGTGTTCCTCCTTTTCTCTTCGTTCGTTGGCTTTGGGGTTTTGTGGCATACCTAGCAGGACTTGGGGCTTGTCATGGCAATACTTGAAGGACAATGCAGTGCCAGAGCTGAACATGGATAGCCAGAGAAAGTTGAGCCCTTAGATGAATGCTCAGAAGTGCTCAGGAGCTAGTGCTCAGCTTTTAAAACACCACCCAGCTATTCTCATCTGCGGGGGCTAAGAGATGCAGTTTCAGACACAGAGAGAACACTGGGGTTGAGGCATTTGCTTTGCCCGTGGCTCACCCTGGTTCAGTCCTCAGCTCCTCATAGAGTCTCCCCAAGCACTGCCAGGAGCGATACTTGAGCACTGAGCCAAGAGTAAGTCCTGAGACCAGCCAGGATAAAGTCTTGAGCACAGCTGGGTGTGGCCCACACTTATCCCCAAGAAAAAGAAAACGACATTTTTCTGGAAAGAGAGTCGAGGAGTTGACTGCAGTGAGATCTCTGGCATTGTGAAGTCCCAAGCACTGCCGGGACTGATCTCTGAGTGCAGAGCCAGGAGTGATCCTTGAGCTGGCCAGGGTATGGTGCCAGACCCAACGAGTGCAAGAAAGGTGCGCATTATTCCCTCCCCGGCCCATCCCTTTGTGGCTGCAGCTGTTTCTGCAGTGAGTGAAGGTCACACACACCCTGACTTGACGTGGTACTTGTACCACTTGGCTCCAGTGTCCCCTAGCAGTAATGCTTGTCCAAGGGTTTGCCAGAGCTCCAACCTTGTTGGATTACAACTCTAGTTGGAGTGCACAGTTATGGGGTGCTCTCCATGACATCATTTCCGCTGCAGTGCTTGCCCACCAGGACTCCACTTCTTCCTGTCATATTTTTGGGGGACTCACCCAGCAGTGCTCAGGCTTACTCCTGGCTCTCTGCTCAGGAATCACTCCAAAGGTGCTCAGAATTTCCTATGGGATGCCAAGGTTCAAACCTATGCAAGGCAAGCACCTTCTCTGCTGTGCTTGTTTACTCCGGTTCCTTACTGTGGTTTTGACACACTTTGCCCATGGCATCACAGACCACAGAACTGCTTAAATTCATGCTTGGGACATGTGGGCCACCAGGGGTTTGAACTCATGACCGACCATGTGCTGGTGAGTCAGACACTTGGGTCTCTTCACTCTTTCTTTCGAATTGTCTTGCTTTTTACTTTGGGGACATACTGTGGTTGGCTAGTACTTGGGGGTCAATCCTGGCGGTGCTCAGTGGACCTTGCGGTGCCCTGTCCCTGTGGTTGACCTCAATATGGTCTGACCTCTGACTGTGACAGGGTTGGCATGGCAGGCTCAGGCCTTTCTTTGCTTCAGCCTTCTCAAGTGGCTTTTCCTCAAAATAAAGATATGTCCTTGTAATCCTTGGCTTTTCTCCTCAGCATCTGTGCCGGTGACACTCTGGCTCTCCTTCTGCTGATGAATGTTGTGCTCTGCTTTCTCCAGAAAGCAGCCCTTCTCCAGGCCCTGCGCTCAGCTCGCGCTTTCTTCGGCCTCCAAACGGCGCATGTTTTATTTACGCTGGTGTCCAGAGTCAGAAATGAGGTTGACCTGCAGTTTTTCTTTCCCCGATGCCTCTGCCCATGTTCTTTCCTCTCAGAGCCTTTCTATGCAGAATCAACTGGCAAATCTGGTTGGGTCTTTGCTCTGAAACAGCCTCCATGCCCTGCCCCTCCTCTGTAACTCTGGATGTGGGGAGGCCTCTAAAAATTAACAAATGTGGGGCTGGAGAGATAGCATAGAGGTAGGGCATTTTCCTTGCATAAAGAAGGATGGTGGTTCATATCATGGCATCCCATATGGTCCCCCGAGCCTGCCAGGAGGGATTTCTGAGTGTAGAGGCAGGAGCACGGCCCTGGGTTGGATCCCGGCATCCCATATGGTCCCCCAAAGCCAGGAGCAATTTTTGAGCACAGAGTCAGGAGTAACCCCTGAGTGTCACCGGGTGTAGCCCCAAAACGAAAACAAGCAAACAAAAAAAATATATATATATAAAATTAACAAATGAAAAACAGTAGCAGCCTTCAGGGAACCTCCTGGGGTGTTGCACTTAGGAGAGTTGATTTAGTTTCTTTATTGTTCATCTTATGGTTGTGTTATTCTATACTTTTTAAAACTTTAACATCCAAAATTTTTGAATTCATCTGGTTGGGCCCGGAGGAATTTTTGGGGCCCTCCCCAAATCCATCATTTTGTTTGTTCGTTTGTTGCTATAAGTTACAGGTAATATCCTTCAATAACTTAATAACAACCTAAATAGCAACTCCAAGGAGAAAGAGGTAGGTCAGTGACCATCTTCACCTGGGGAGACTTCGGGAAATACTGGGAGGTGTCTACGGAGTGAGGAAAAGGCTCCCAAATTACCCATGATTCTTTCAAGCAGTGAGCAGCAGTGAATCGGGACCCATTAGCTGCATTGCATGGGCTGTGAATCAGAGCTCAAGGGAGCAATCAGTTTTTCTGTGACTTTAATTTTCTCATTGTAGGTGCGGTGATTTGTTGGGTTATGTTGTCAGTAATAGGATTGCATGGACACACTCTAAGCCTACAGCCACTCAACCAGAGTGCGCCCCACCATCGTCTCGGTGCGCCCTACTACCACTTCTCCCAGCCCTGCATCTCTCCTCTGGTTATAGACCAATTCTTAGGTTTTGCTGCTTTTGGCCTTTCATTATTCACCTGCTCTGCTTCTTTCTAAGGCAGATGAGATTGTTCTGCGCCTGGACCTCTCCTTTTTCTGAATTCATGAGCTCTGTCGTCTGATTGTCCTTACAGCCCACTGGCACTTCTCCTTCTCTCATGGATCCAGCCCAATTATGTGAGGAGTGTGTGTGTGTGTGTGTGTGTGTGTGTGTGTGTGTGTCCTCCACTGTCAGTAAACAGCACCATGACTGAAGTCTCACCCACCCCGTACTTCTCTGCCCCTCCATCTTTCTAATTAGAACAGTCTCACCGCAGAGGATCCTAGCAGAGAGAAAAGCCGACTGGGGCTGTAATCCACAGTGCTTGGAACCTCTCCCGCTTCTGTCCCCTCCCCAGGCTTGCCCCGATACCCCCCAGGACCCAGCAAAGGGAATTGGTTTCATGCTGGGGTCCGCCCTGGATGGAAAGACTGCATCCGCCTGTCTCATGGCTGGCGCTCAGCGCTCCCTTACGGCATATCAGAGGATACCTTCCAGATGCCCAGCCGGAACGCCCTTCTGAGGAGAGTTGGCGAAGGAGAACTGGGTGGCAGAGGCTAAAGGGAAAAGTCGTGTTTTGCTTTTAAGTCCCCGAAGGAAGCAGGAGATCCTCAGGCATTACCAGCTCCTTCATATCCTTATCTCCACAGAAGGGATGTGGAAGGGCTGCAGGATGTGGCTCACCGTTTCCTTGTGCGGCCTTGTGTGGAGCTTGGCCTTAAGTTCCATTGACTTAGAAGAGTGGCCTGCTCGGTGGTCAGGTACTGGGGGAGGGAAAGGAAGGTCGTTATTGGTCGTCATTGATCTGTTCCTGTCTCGGCTCGGGAGTCACTCCCGGGGGCGCTCAGGGAACCATGTGGTTCCTGGGCTCAGACCCAGGGCTCTCGCATGTAAGGCTGCCTCCACTCCCTCTACCTGCCCTAAATGGTCATATTCTGTGATTTAGTTCTAGCCATTATGAAAATATGTTTTTAAACATTTGATTTGAAAACAAAGAATATATATAATATGTATAGATATTTTTGTTTTTAAATTAAAATATATATTCATATTATATATTTTATTTATTTATTTACTTATTCTTTTGCTCAGTGGCTCTGTGCTCAGGAGTGACCCCTGAAGAATCAAGGAGCCAAATGGGGGTCCCTGATTTCCTTGGGGTCCGCTGCATACAAGGCAAATGATTTACCACTAGTACTAGGCCCTCTTAATTTTTAGAAATAAATCTGGGTTTATTCCTGGCTCTGCACTCAGGGATCACTCCTGGTGGAGCTCAGAAGACCACGTGGGCTGCTGGGGAATGGGCACAGGGTTACTGTGAGCCAGCAAGCGCTACCCACTGTACTCTTCATCTGACCTCTACATTTTGAGGGGTTTCTGAGTTTCTTTTTTATGTCTGTTGTATCCTGATGCTAAAAGTGCTACTCCGTGTGTTGTATTCATCCAGGACTTCCAGAGAAATAACCGTCCACATGTCCCGGTGCCCTATTGTGCAGTGTCTCATGTGAGGGAGGATCACGCCTGCAGTTTCTGTGTCGGAGGCCCAGAGTTTATTTCGACTCTTTGAGGCAGTGGTGTAAGGATCCATGGGTGGGGTATAGGCCCCCTTCTCTGCACAGAAGGCCAGAGCTGACCCCTCAATTTTGCCTTCTTTCACTTTTTGTTCTCCCCCTCCACCAACTTGGATGGTGCCCATGGACACAAGGGGCAGCTCCTGCAGTCTGCGGATGTGTCCCCCTTCTTTCTAACTTAATGTCCAGGGATAACAGGGTGCTGGCTCTCTGGCAGGAGACCCTGATGGGAACCTGTATTTATAGCCTTCTCTTAAGGGCTCAGGTTCTCTCTTGGAGGAAACTCAGAGTGCATCCCCATCTGCCTCCCTGGGGCTGCTGCCTCCCAGACTCCTTCCTCCTTATAGGTCTGGCCAGAGGCCCTGGAACTACAGTGTGTGCGTGGGGAGGGGCGTAACATTTGCCAAAGGCAAGTGTGTTCAGGACATTTCCAGTAAACTGTGTTCTGTTCCCTGCAGACTTGAGTGACCTGGCCCCTGGTGGCTGCAGGTTCTGTTCTTCAAGAGTCACTGGGTTTCTGATTCATTACCTTGTGGCTAGTCGGAGCCAAGAGCTGACACCCTCCAGGGCACAGTTTGGAGCTGGGTGGTGACCAACTCCCAAGGGGAGTAGCCTTGTGGAGCGCCCATTGAGTCTGCCACGCACAAGCCCACTTGCTTGCCACCAGCCTGGCCCTCCTCTTTCTCGGGTGTTCCTCCTATTACCTAAAGATGTAGCTTTGCTTCTAGTTGCTGTGTGTTTTTGTGGGTGTGTTTGTGTATCTGTCTCAGTCTCTCTCTTCTCCTCTCTCCCCACAACTGTACTCCTGGCTGCAGCAGCAATGCAGACTTTCCCTAACCCTTGTTGTGTGTGTCGTGAACAAACCTGATTCTCTTGTCAAGACCTGGCCACTGGCATGGCCAAGTTGCCTGCATGACTCAAAGTCACCTCCAGAGCCCAGTGTTTCTTGGTCAAACTCAGCCCTGCCTATCCCAGATGTGATGTCTGGGGTCACCCTGCAAGGTGCTGAGGCCAGGCCTCGGATGGGATCTGGCTGCCATTGCTCTGTGTGGCACAGGAGCCCTGGCCTTGCAGGCCTTGGCTCCCTCCTGATGGTTCAGCCAGAGGAGTGGGTGACAGAGGTCAAGCTAGGGCCACATTTCCGGTAGCCATGAAGAGCAGACAGCAGAGCACATGTGTTGGAGCCCCATGGTGTCCTCCAACCCACTTCCGCTTCCTCCAGAAGCCTGCAGCCAATCAGGTGGAGGCAGAAGTGACTTCTGGACAAGAGTCTGGTAATGGCGATGAAGCTCTAGCCCTGCTTCAGCCTGGAACCTAGGGAAAGGCACCTGTCAGCCAGGAACAGAGATGATTCCAGGAGGGAAACATTCCAGAAAAACACCAAAAAACGATTCCATGCACTGGAGTTCAGAGAATGGGGCCTGCTCCTAGCCGTGACTCTATGAGCCTGCCAGAGTGAGGTGGATGGAGCCAGAAACCAGGGCACCCCAGCGATGCTGGATGCTGGAGAGCATTTGCCTTGCTTGCTGCCCAGGTTCCATCCCCAGGATCCTCTCTGTCCCCCAAGTCTACCAGGAGTGATTTCTGAGCACAGAGCCAGGAGTGATCCCAGAGCAACATCGGATATGGTCTAAAAAACCAAGAAACCCAAAAATGAGTCGTCATGATCTCCTTTGTACAGTATTCTGCCAGCAGTCCTGGAAGAGGCAAATCTTGGCTGATGTTTGTGCTGGCGTGAAACAAATCTGAGGAGCTGAGAGCCAAGGGAACAAACCGGAGGGTCAAGGGCACAAAACAGCTTCCAGTACCCATGAACCAAGATGGTAGAGCTGGAGCTCAGGGCATGGTGGTAGAAAGGGTCGGTGAACACTCACCCCAGAATCCCTCTCTTTTGGGGGACAAGCCACCTTCCCCTCTGGTTATCCTGCATGGAGCCCCTTAATGCCACAGCCAAGCCCTTTTTGCTCAACAGGCAGAGTTCACTGACATTGTCAGAAACACGGTTTCCCCCAATTAACGAAGCCACTGCAGCCACCGCATCTGCACCCATGTGTTTTCCTGTTTTTCTGGCTTGCAACACTTCTGCTTCGATCTTTCCAGGAGGCATTCCCACCCCCAGAGTTCAGCCTCAGCACCATTTTCCCGTCACTGCTGCCCAGCTGTGGAAATTGGTTTCCATGGCAGAGCCAAGAGCTAGGAGTTGAGCTAAAAAAAAAAAAATGTAACTTTGGGCAGTTAAGCAAAAGAATTAAGGAATGCGGTATGCCCTCACACCACAGTTCACCGAGAAATATCTCTGAGCCCTTTCTGTGAGGAGGCAAGTATGAACCTTCCTGGAATTATCAGTGGAACAAAGAGGTCTTGTAAAACCCCTCAAGCTGCAGGCATGGTTGCAGATCCCTGAACATGATTTTCACGGGGAGTTTGTGATTCTTGCCTCTGTCACTTGTATCCTTGGCAGCAATATTAGCACCTTCAAATCCCAACTCCCGCTCCTGCCTGCCTCCTCTCTCTCCCCCAGTCTTCTCTGCCTCACTCTTTTGTGCTCATCTGGATGATAAAGGACAAGCCCACACCTCTCTTCGGTTCACTATTTCACAGCTCTCTCGAGCAGTTACTAGTAGAGGCAGTGAGTTAGCAAGCCTCCCACGACGAACAGAAGCCCAAAGTGAAGGTGAAATTGCTGATCCTAGATAGGACAAGTGGGTGTGTTCCCCACCTCAAAGCTCAGCAATGCGTATCAGTTTAAGCATAAAATTTGCATCATAAAACTGTAATGAGGGACCCGAGTGATAGCGCAGTGGGGAGGGCATTTGCCTTGAACAGGACTGAGCCAGCTTTGATCGTGGGCACCCCAAGGGTCCCCTGAGCCTAACAGGAATGATTCCTGACTGCAGAGCCAGGAGTAACCCCGGAAAGCTACTGGGCATAGCCCCCCCCCCCACCTCTGTCATGATTCTGGAATCAATGTTTCCTGAAAAAAATTTTTTTGGTTTGGGGTTTGGGTCATATCTGGTGGCACTCAGAGTTACTCCTACCTCTGTGCTCAGAAATCACTCCTGGCAAGCTCAGGGACCATATGGGACGCCCAGGGTTGAACCTCGGTTGGTCACATGCAAGGGAAATGCTCTCCTTGCTGTTCTATCACTCCAGCCCCAGAGCACCTTTACAACCATGGTTAAAGAACTAGTGTTGGGCCGGAGAGATAGCATGGAGGTAGGGCGTTCGAATCCCAGCATCCCATAGGGTCCCCCGTGCCTGCCAGGGGCGATTTCTGAGCACAGATCCAGGAGTAATCACTGAGTGCTGCCGGCTGTGACCCAAAAGCCAAAAGCCAAAAGCCAAAAAAAAAAAAAAAAAAAAAAAAAAAGAATTAGTGTTCTCCTGACAGGACACGCAGGCTTTCACTTCTGGGATCTCCCAGGCCACTATTATGACTCACTCGTGTTTGTTTATATAGTTTATATAAGGATGATATTTAAGGACAACATAGTTTAGAGTTCTTTTGCACACTCCTGGAATCAAGAAATACAAAGCTTCAGTATAGAAATAGGAAATACCGGGGCCGGAGAGATAGCATGGAGGTAAGCCGTTTGCCTTTCATGCAGGAGGTCATCGGTTCGAATCCCGGCATCCCATATGCTCCCCCCGTGCCTGCCAGGAGCAATTTCTGAGCCTGGAGCCAGGAATAACCCCTGAGCACTGCCGGGTGTGACCCAAAAACCACAAAAAAAAAAAAAAAGGAAATACCGGAAAGTGGCACAGATGGCTCAGGGAAAGGCCTTGCCTGCTTGAAGCTGATCCAGGATCAATCTCCAGACCCTGATAAAGTGCCCCTGAGTCCTCCAGGAGGAATTCCTGAGCACAGAACACAACATCTGAGCACCACCAGTGGGGAGCTAAGACATTCATTCCCCCCCACCCCCAACAAAGGTAAGAGGTAGAAGATCAAGAAGGACCGGAAGTATACTACAGCAGGAAAGGCACTTGTCCTACATGTGGCCAACGCAGGTTTCATCCCCTGCACATATAATACCCTGATCCCCACCAGGAGCTGTACCTGAGCACAAAGTGAGGAGTAAGTCCTGCACAATGCAAAGCAAACATCCTACCCACTCTTCTATGGCTTTGGCCCCAAAATCACAAAATTTTTTTTGGAGCCACCCCTGGTGACACTCAGGGGTTACTCCTGGCTATGCACTCAGAAATTGCTCCTGGCAGGCTCGGGGGACCATATGGGATGCCAGGATTCAAACCACCGTCCTTCTACATGCAAGGCAAATATACCTTGCCTCCATGCTATCTCTCCAGCCCCAAAAGAACACTTTTTAAGGTCAAGTCTAAAAACATGATTTGAACTGCTTCAAATGCTTACAGTACTGTGCTAGGGAAGAAGAGAGCTCTTGATTTGAAGACTGGGTTTTTTTTTCTTTTATAAGACCCCCCCCCCTCCAAGTGTTGCTCAAGTGCTCTGGGGTCCCCTGTGCAATTCTTGAACTCTAGGCAAAGATGCTGGGATCAGAATCGGGCCTGAGCTCTTTGCTATCTCTCAGCCCTGAGCCCACTGGTTTCCATGGCTGTCTCCAGTTCTCAAACCGATGTATTCTGGAAGAGTGTCGAAACCCAAGCTCTTGTGGGTGTTGGGTGTGTCTCCCAACAACTCTGGTGGTCCTAGGGTGGCGGTGGAAGGCCCTCGGGAGAGGATGGAGGTGGGGGCTCCCAGAGCTTATGAAGATCCAATCCACAAGGGAGACTGACTTGGACTCCTCATCTTCTAACCCCAGGCTCCCAGTGCCTCAGGCTGCTCCTGGGCATCTTTGTCTTGGTCCATAAAAATTGGACTCACTTCATAAATTGAAGTGAGCATCAGCAATCAGAGTTTGGCTCAATGCATTATTTATGGTGTAGATGCTGTGTTCAAGGTGTAGGCACCTGGGGCTAGAGTGATAGCACAGCTGGGAGGGCGTTTACCTTAATGCAGCTAACACGGGTTTGTTCCTTGGCATCCCATAAGTCCCCCTTCTAGATGGATCCACAGAGACATAGCTAGTAACAGATAGTTAAAGAAGAGTTTAGTTGAGATCAGCGCTGAGGACCTTTGGGCCAAAGAGACTCTGAGAACCTGAGCTGTCTGTTAGCACTTGTTCCATACTTTCCTTACACAAAGGTTGGAATATCCAAGGCCACAGTCCCGCCTTCTTGCTGCATGTGGGTGATACAGAAACAGAAAACAAGGTCAGAGTACTCCAGGCATTCTGGTGAGCTTTTGACACATCTGACTCATGAGTTTGCCTCCCCTGTTCTCATCAACTCGAGGGCTGTCAGTCTGGTGAGAGATCCCCTTCCCTTTCTTTTCTCAGGATAATTGCACCCATTCTGTTTCCTTATCTTTTATTTACAACCTATCCTGGAAGTGTCATTTGAGGTTAGTTCTTTGCTGCTTTTCTGGTGTGGCAGTGCTGCCTCACAGTACCAATTCTTTTTTTCTTTTTTCTTTCTTTTTCTTTCTTTCTTTCTTTTTCTTTCTTTCTTTCTTTTTCTTTCTTTCTTTCTTTCTTTCTTTCTTTCTTTCTTTCTTTCTTTCTTTCTTTCTTTCTTTCTTTCTTTCTTTCTTTCTTTCTTTCTTTCTCTTTCTCTCTCTCTCTCTCTCTCCCCCTCCCTCCCTCCCTCCTTCCTTCCTTCCTTCCTTCCTTCCTTCCTTCCTTCCTTCCTTCCTTCCTTCCTTCCTTCCTTCCTTCCTTCCTTCCTTTCTTTTTTGGTTTTTGGGCCACACCCAGTGGTGTTCAGGGGTTACTCCGGTTCTCTGCTCAGAAATAGCTCCTGGCAGGTTATGGCGTTTACCATGCATGCTGAAGGACGGTGGTTCAAATCCCGGCATCCCATATGGTCCCCTGAGCCTGTGGGGCGGGGGGTTGATTTCTGAGCATAGAGCCAGGAGTAGCCTCTGAGCACTGCTGGGTGTGACTCAAAAAAAAAAAAGATAAGTACCATATCTTGCATCTTTAATACAGATACCTGATGCCAACAATAGAGACTGCATGAAAAATAAAACTGTATTGGCACTACAGACAATGACTTGGATTGAACAAACTACTTTGCCTGGAGCCTAGAGTTGGTTTTATGCCAGGAAACTTCAGGGGTAGGGTCTCCTTGTATTTAGGCCAAGGCTTTTCCTTTCCATGTCCCCCATATTTTGGTGGGCCTATGCAAACAACATTTGCCACTCTAACACCATTTTTACTGTGCTCCTTTGACTCTAAAACTTAAAAAAAAACACTTAAACTTTTGATGTTAACTTAAACTAATATGCATGTGCATAAAAATGTAAAAAAAATACTATGCCTTCAATGTTTAAGGAGTCATATAAATTTCATGGCTTTAGATTGCTTTCTGTACTGCTAAGAAGTGTTATAATGTACTATAATCTGGGGGCTTTTTGGACATAGTAATTGTACATGGGTTCTGCCTTATTTTTCTTAATGTTCTTTGACTGTAAGTTCAAAATTTAGGCGTCAGCAAGGGGATTTCTTCTGAGAACTCTGTTTATGGGTGATTGTCCTTCCACTGTAACTTTACCTTGCTCTCTTTCTTTGCATCATTGTTCTCATAATTAAAAAGAAAAAAAAAAAAAAAGAAATAGCTCCTGGCAGACACAGGGGACCATAGGGGACACTGGGATTCGAACCAACCACCTTGGGTCCTGGATTGGCTGCTTGCAAGGCAAACACGCTCCCCATCTCTTAAGTTCTTCCCTGGTCTGAGTTACACTGCTTCTTTCTGAACACACCCCAACTAAGCAACACTTGGCAGTTAGGATATCCTGACAACTTGTGACATACACTGTGTCCAATGTAGGTTCGGGTGGCTCTAATTTTGGTCTCCAGCCAGGAGTTTGAGGCTCATTCTAAATTTGGAAGTCTATATTGTCTCACACCCTGAGCCTGCCAGGAATGATTCCTGACGGCAGAGTCACTGCAGATATGTGCATGACCTGTGTCCCCCAGATCAAGTTCGACAGCGTGGAGGTATGTGTCTGCTGTGAGGTGCGGCACCAGCCTTCCGGCTGCAGCAACCTGGGCGAGACGCTGAAGTTGAACCCCCTGCAGGACGACTGCAATGCTGTGAGGCTCAGCCTGAAGGTACGTGCGGCCCAGTGCTCCCTCCTAGCCCACACCTCAACGCCTCAACCCAGCCCCACACCTTGGCTCAAGCCCAGTCCCTCAACCAGTCCAGCGTCCCATCCCGAACAACACACCTCTTCCCCACCATTCTCCACATCTTCCCACACACTCAGCCCCTGCCTCCTGCACCCACCTTGCTTAATCCCTCCTGCCTCCGAGCACTTGCCTTCGTGGCTTGTGTCTACCTTCATCTTCCTCCTTCCTTTCTTTAGTTTGCCTTAATAGATTGTGATGGTGGGGGGGGGGGGATTGTGCGCTCCTAGCCAGTGTTCAGGTTGGGGAGGCAACAGCGACTCAGTCAGACAAGCTGGGGGTCTGTGAAAGGATTCAGCATCGCGGTATTGCTTCACACTCTGCAGTGCCAGGTCCTGGGATACGTACGAGGAGTCAGAATCACACCTGGGCCTGGAGCCTTCTGATTCTCGTGCTCAAGTGTTCTGCTCGAATGTGCTTTCACCTGGTGGTCTGTCCCGTACCCAACTTCTAGGGAAAACATGGAGGAAAAAGGAAGAGAAAAAAGACACCCCAGGAGAAGTGAAGGGGAGAAATGGGGTCCCTGGCAGAGGTCAGGCTGCCTGCATCAGATCATTCTATGCTCAGGCCAGGGGTTTTGTACCAGGGCCACTGTTTCTGAGTCCAAGTCTCAGGGGACATCCAGGGCATTGCCAGTGGTGCTTGCGGATCATGTGGAACCAGAAAAACAGTCTTTTTTTAATGCAGGGCATGACTCTGACCCCATGCTCTCTGCTAAGCTCCTGCTATTCCTACATGCATGTCTTCCTTTCCCTGAAGTATGACTCCTGCCTGTGTCACCTCTCGGTTAACTGGGGCAGAGACTCAGAGTCCACAGGGACTGGTGGAGAATTACATTATATTTTGAATGACCCTGTACAAGACATTTTAGAAGATGGATTTTAGGATCTGTAAGGTCTCTGATAGAATGGTAAAGGAATTATTTAACTGAGAAAGAGAATTCCAAAGGGGGGTGGGGAACTATCCTAAGCAGTAGGCAGTTGCCTAATAGACAAAGCTGATTATTTAATTTAGTTTTTGGTTTGGGGTCCACACCCAGCGATACCCAGGGGTTACCCCTGATTCTGTACGCAGAATTCCTCCTGGCTGTGCTCTGGGGCCCTATAGGCTGTGGGAATCGAACCCCTCATTGCTAGGTGCAATTCAAGTGCCCTCCCCACCTTGTCCCAGCCCCAAAAAGCTGATTATTGGGTCAGGCGGAAAAAGGAACAGGGCAGAGAGAGGATTCCAGGTCGGGACCCAGTTTGCCTGCAGCAGGAGCCCTGGGTCCCCCTTCTCATCTCAATGTCCGAGGCCCCCTCCCCACCACTGGGGAGGACTTGCTGTCTGCTGGGCCAGGCGCTGACCCCTCCCCTCTGCTCCCAGGACCTCCTCTTCAGCGTGTGTGCCCTCAACGTCGTCTCCACCATCGTGTGTGCGCTGGCCACCGCCATGTGCTGCATGCAGATGGTCTCTTCGGACGTCCTGCAGATGGTGAGTGTCCTAGGCCAGGCCTGACCCCAAAGGCCACGCCCCACAACAGAGGCCACGCCCACACCTCCCAGACCCCACCTACAGCACCGAGGCCACGTCCCATGCCTGAGGCTGCCCCATGCTGGAAGTCATGACCACCACCACGTCAAGGCCCTGCTGTCCCTGCCATAGACGCCACGCCCACACAATAGAGGCCATGCCCACATCTGAGGCCAAACCCACACCTAGGGCTGGAGCCTGTGCTCCATGCTAGAGGCCACGCTCACACCTGAGGTCATGCCCACTTCACAGAGACCACCTACAATGTGAAGTCCATGCTCACATAGGAATATGCCCCCTTGCCTGGGCCACGCCCACACCACAGGGGCCCTCCTTGTCCAAGGCCCCGACCCCAGGCTGGAGTCCTCCCTGTCCACCAACTGGACTCTCCATCCCATCCTGAGGTCATGTCCACAAACTGAGGGTCCCTCCTTCCTTTCCCCCATGACTGCGTTTCTCCTCCCTGCCCGCAGCAGTGTTGTCCTCCTGCTTCCTCCCAGAGTTGGAGGCTGCCCCCAGATCTTGGGCCCCTTCGATGCCCTCTGTGGTCTTGGTCATCGTCCTATTCCGGGTTCTGTCGGGGGTCCTGCGGCCATCATGTGCTCCACAGTGATCTCAGTGCCAGACCTCATACCTGGGCCCCCCTCTCCCAGCCCTGCACCTCCAGAACTGCCTTTTGACCAAGGAGGCTTGTTGAGCAGATGGGCTCTGGGCGAGCAGGAAGATGCATCTGACTCTCTTAGATTTGCTCATTAACCTTTCATAATTTGTATTTATATGATGCATTGATAATGCAGAGGGCAGGTCACAGCCGGCCACTTGTGCCTCTCCACCCGGACTGACAGGATGGCATCTGCTCTCGGGAGGGGTGCGGTCTGAGGTCAGGAGATAGTGCTGTGTGCTTAATAAGTAATGAAGGCTCTCGGCTAATGCATGTGCGGAACAGCCTCCTCTCTTTTTCTCTTTCTCCCTCTCCCTCCCTCTCCTTCCCTCTCTCTCTCTCTCTCTTCCCCTCTCCCTCTCTGTCTCTCTCCCTCCCTGTCTCTCTGCCTCTGTCTCTGTATCTCTCCCCCCCCAATATTTTATACATATCCTGAAAGAAAAATAAAGTCTCTTGTGCTGTTTTTATTTGCTCTTCCCTGTGCTCCTGTGCGCCATTGTGGTGCATCCATTAATCAGGCTGCAGGGCCCCAGAGCAGCATGAAGGGGCATTGCCAGTTCCTCGACTTTAATTGCCTGCAGCCCGTGGCCTCGGCCCGTACAGCTGCACACAGCTGGCCTTGTCATGTTCCCAGAAGGCCTCGAACGAAGCGGCTCTTCAGGGCCGTGACCCGGCTTTGCTCGCAGTGTCCCGACTGTTGGTGTGTCTGGTGAAGGATTTTACTAGTGTTCTGAAAATAATCGCCTTGTTTTCCTTGAGCTCCAGGACTGCCACCGATGGGCACTCCTTGACTCTAAGGTGGGCTGACGATGGGTGGCATCGGGGTGGCATACGGGTGATTACCCCCCCTCCCAGTGGGCACAGCCCCGGTACCACATGCAAGCTCCTAGGACTGGTGGGTTTTGGGGTCCATAGTTTGCAGGTCTGGGCAGAAGTTTCGGTGCTTGTCATTAGCAAGCCGGTGATGCTGTCTCCATCATTGAACCTCCCAGTGCCTCAGTTTCCCTTGGAGTTCAAGCCAGAAAAAACAAAAGTTTTGTTTTCTGTTGTTTTGTTTGTTTTGGGTCACACCCAGCAGGGCTTACTCCTGGCTCTGTGCTCAGAAATGCTCCTGGCAGGCTCTGGGGACCATTATTTAATGTTTGTTTGTTTGTTTATTTATTTATTTTTGCCTTTGGGTCCCGATCAGCAGTGCCCAGAGCTGACTCCTGGCTCTTCACTACACTAAGAAATCATTCCTGGCAGTCTCAGGGGACCTATGGGATGCCAGAAAACAAACCAGAGTCTGACACCTTTTTTTTTTTTGTTTTTGTTTTTTGGGTCACACCCGGCAATGCTCAGGGGTTCCTCCTGGCTCTGTGCTCAGAAATTGCTCCTAGCAGGCTCAGGGGACCATATGGGATGCTGGGATTTGAACCACTGTTCTGCATGGAAGGCAAACGCTCCATCTTTTTTTTTTTTTTTTTGGTTTTTGGGCCACACCCGTTTGACGCTGAGGGGTTACTCCTGGCTATGTGCTCAGAAATCGCCCCTGGCTTGGGGGGACCATATGGGACGCCGGGGGATCGAACCGCGGTCCGTTCCTTGGCTAGCGCTTGTAAGGCAGACACCTTACCTCTAGCGCCACCTTCCCGGCCCATCCATCTTTATGCTATCTCTCCAGCCCTCCTCAAACGTTTTAAATGGGGCCAATTCACTGTCCCTCACACTGTTGGAGTGCCGACTATGGTTTTTCTTTTGTTTTGTTTTGTTTTGTTTTATTTTGGGCCACACTCAGCAGGGCTCTCAGGGGTTACTCCTGGCTCTGTGCTCAGAAATCGATCCTGGCAGGCTCAGGGGACTATATGGGATGCTAGAATTCAAACCCAGGTCCTTCCTGGGTTGGGAGTGTGCAAGGCAAACGCCCTACTACTGTGCTTCCTCTCCAGCCCCCAGATTTTAGTTTAAAAAAAAAAACTATGGGGGGGGGACAACTATGCACAATAGTGGAAGAGCATAGTTTGAGGCCCCCTGCCTGACAGAGAGGAGGAGTACACTGTGGGCCCAGCATGAGAACAGAACAGGCAGTGGGCCAGGTAAATATCCTCAACGGCCACTCTTCAGCAGTTCCCCCATGTGGAAGAGTCGGGGTTCACATGTGGGCAGACTCCTTTCTGGGAGAATACTGGGCTGGGGCAGTGAGGTCGGAAACAGAACTTGTTCTCAGGGTTTGCACAGGGCTGATTCAGGCCTAGTGATCCAGGTTGCCTGCTGAAGGACCAAGGGGTACCCAGAAGGGAGGGAAAGAAGTGGGCAGGCACTGGGGGTGGGGATAGCAGGCCTCTCTTGCCCCCTAGCCCCCTCATCAGAGGCAGTAACAGCAGCAGTGGCTGGAGTCACTTCCCCAGAGCCTGCCGCCCGCTGCCAGGTGACCCGGAGTTCCTTCCAGACCCTCCGTTGGGCACTCTGCTGCTGGGCATGGCCCCTGTCACAGGGAAGTCTGGGGCTATGCCCTGAGCGGTGACAGATTTCCCCCGTTCCCTTGGAGATGAGATCAGAGCAGTTCTGCATGACCCCAAGGTCGCAGGTGGGGGGCTACAGGCTCCCAGCACCCCAGAGCAGAGACTGCCACTGTCCCTCTTCCCCCACCCACTTTGGCCCCCTGTTCCCCACCATTCCCAGACAATTAGACAAGCAAAGCCAAGGTCAGCCCCTCCGCAAAGCAACAGAGGACAAAGACGTGCTCTGGGTACTGAGAGGATCCATCAGAGGCGGCCTCACGGGTGGCCTCACAATATTATGCTGTGTAGACCCCGCTGTCAGCTGGAGCAGGGCTGTGGAAAGGACTCGCTGGCCCAAGAAACCCTCACAGACCTGGGGCCAGGCTCAGCCAATGACACATGGAAAGAAAATCAGTTTAAAACATATTTTTCCTCGCATGGTACATGGGGTCGTGGGCACAGTTTAAAAAGGAAAGCGACAGCTTTTCTCTGAGGCCAGAGCAATAGGATGGTGGGGAGGAGGCCGCTGGAGTCGGTCCCGACTCCGCATATGGTCCCTCGAGCCCCAAGAACTCATTGAGCCCCTGAGCACAGAGTTGGGAGAGAGTCTTGAGCACAAAGCCAGGAGTAACCCCCGAACCCTGCCAGGTGTGACCAGCTAGCTTGCAGCTCACAAGGTGAGTGAGTCGGGCATCACAATATCAAGATTGTCCCCTAGAATGTTCTAGTTTCTTTACTAAGGGGGTAAGATTTGTGAAAAGCGATCCTTGACCGGAAGGGATGAGTGAGGCAGTGCCAGCCTAGGACTCCAGGGACGTGTCTCTATAAAAAGTGGGGATCCATGGAGGAAGTGAGGGGTTGGTATATTCTCATGAGTGACTTGGGGCACTCCAGCCTCCAACCCACCCCCCTTGGACCTGGGCTCTGAGTGGGGAGAGATTGGGCGTCACAGATGATGTCACAGGAGCCCAGGTGTCACAGGAGGAAGCTATGTGACATCATAGGGACCAGGGCTTCCAGACTCTGAGATTAGGGTGTACCCCTCAATACCCAAGGCTGTTCAGCAGGGGGGCAGTGTGCTAAGCTTTCTTGGCATAGATTCACACAGTGTCGTTTCTCCTGTAACGGTTTCTCTCCCCCTCTTTCCCCTTTCCCCTCTCTCTTACTCTCCCTCACCCTCTCTCCCTCTCTTTTCATCTCTCTTTTTCTCTCCCCTTTGTGTCCCCCAGTTCCTTCCCCACAGGGCTCTGTCCACCAGCCCCGCCTGCCTCACCCCGCATGGCACTATCCTCCACCACACCCTGGATTTTGACGAGTTTGTCCCCCCTCTCCCACCACCACCCTATTACCCTCCGGAATACAGCTGCACCCCCACAGCAGAGGACCCCAGGTGAGGTGCCACTTCCAGGGAGCAGGGGTGGGGGACAGGGGCGGGCAACTGGGAGTCACAGCCTGGAAGGGCCAAGTTAAAGTCCAGAGCCCAGCTCGGATGAAGCCGGGAAGGGCCAGCAGAGACAGTGGCTCGGAGAGAGAAGAGATAGAGATAGAGGTTGTCCTCTCTGTGTGGGCGGGCAAGAGGCTGTGTGTGACTGTGTGTATTGTGCGAGGGATGGATCCAGGGGTTCACACTGCAACGCAGAATCCCCACCACAGAGCTCCTTCCCAACCCCAGAACTGTTTCTTTTAGTCTCTTCAGGGTAACAGATAAACTTCGCTTCTAGATGATTCCATGAGATGAGAGCAGCCCCCACCATGGATGAGATCACACACACACACACACACACACACACACACCCCTACAAGGGCCTCATGCACCATAGCCAGAGAGCAGATGGGACCGGTGATAGCGGCTCCTGGTGTCTGGCTGTCCCCTCTCCAGGGTGACGGGCTCTCCTGTCTCCCCAGGGGCCTCCGGCTGGACTTGGCAGCCGCCACCTTCAGCTCCTTGTTCGACGCCACTCTCAGCAGCCCCGCGCGGCTCTACCCGGCTGAGCTCCCACCGCCCTACGAGGCTGTGGTGGGACCCAGCCCTGCCGCCCAGGTGAGGCCGGTGGGTTGGTCTGACGGCCTGCGGGGAGGCTCAGTCATTCAGAGGACAGGCTCAGGAGGGGAGGTGATAGCAGAACCACAGTTTGGGGGTGCACATATTTGGAGGCAGGGATTCCTGTGAGCTGTGGGTCAGGGCCAGGCTGAAAGGGGCGGAGAGGACCCAGAAATGTCCAGGATGCTGGCAGGGAGCAGTTCACTGTGGCCTGCTGGACCCCCAGACCATCAGGACAGTGAAGGTGTCAGTGGAGCTTGTGGGAGGGGTCTGGGGCCTAAAGACATAGGGCTTCACCCTAGAGGTGGCCACTAAAATCTGGCATGGGTTTGAACTAGTCAGACATCGGTTTGTTTACGGGTCCCTGCCTGCACCCTTTCCTGCCAACTAGCTCATCGAGCCTCCAAGCTGCTTTCCCCTGGGCCTGTTGATTAAAGGGGAGCCTGGCTTCCTGCGACTCCAGACACTCCTGACATAATAGATATGGGCCTCCACCCTCAGCTGCCAGTGTCTTCTCTGAAGCCAAATTTGACCCTGAGCCAGGAGGAAAGCGGGAGAGTCTTGGCAGCATTGAAGACAGAGCCTGTAACCCCAACTCTGCCCGTATTTATCTATTGATTGCAGGGGTTGTTGTTTGGGGGGGAAACCAGGGGCAGCACTTTCCAATGTTGCCATCCATCCCTGCAAAAGCCCATGGGAAGTTAGAGGAAAGGAAGGTTCTGGAAGGAAGAGAAGCAGGGCGAGAAGGCTGCCCTGAAGGCCAGAGCCAGTGCTAATGAGGAGTCCTGTCTGTTGGTTCGGGGGCTTGTGGCACTCTAAACGGTTCCGGTTCTGGGATCAGCCTTGTGCTCTCAACCAACTGGGCTGGGTGGTTCACTGGTTGGAGCCCGTAACCACACGCAGCTGAGGGGATTGAGCCTGAAGCTGTGCCAGGCCTGGCCCTCCCCTTCCCCCCCTGCTGTCCTCCCAATAAGCATAGAATGGGAATGCTGGTTCCCCTGCCTGAGTCCCCCCTTAGCAAAAGGGGAGCAGAGAGAGAATTAGGGGCCCCAGCATTAGATGTGAAGGTGCATATGAGCAGTGCTGGGCCCTTCTGCAGTGGGGATGTTCCTCTGGGCCCCCCACAGCCGGACCTGGCTGCTCCCAAGGGTCAGATGAGGCACAAGGGGCCAAATAACTGTCATTGCCACTACACAGACTTGGGCCTGCCCCCTGATCCCTCAGGAGACCAACTGTCTCCCCCCATGAGTCCCCAACTCTGTTCAGGCAGAAGGATTTAATCCTGAGCCCCCCAGGCAGATGGTTGAACCCCTGAAAGGCCAGGAACCAGCTGGCCTGGTTCTCAAAGCTGCTCGAATAAATACTGGATGAGGAGGACAGAGAGTGAGGGAGAGGAGGGAAGGAGAGAGGGAGGGAGGGAATGATAGAAAGAGAGGGAGGGAGGGTGTCTCAGCAAGCCAAGTGTCCCAATCGCAGGCCCTGGGTTGATCCCCACCTCGTGGTCTGCTTAACAGTCCCAGGAGTGATCCCCGAGCATGGAGCTGGGAGTAGCCCCTGAGCACTGCTGGGGGTGCCTCCCTCTGACAATCAGTCTTTCAAGTGAGCCTTCTGAGTCTTGCCCCCTTGTGTCCCTCCACAGAGAACTGGTCCAGATCTGCAGAGGATGGACTCCAGCTCCCGGGGCCAGGGCTCCACAGCCGGCCTCAGCGCCCAAGGTAACCCTGACACTGTCCGTACCTGATTTCCTGCCCGGCTCTGAGTTCCTGATTCCCCTTGGGGTGCTTCCTTTGCCTGTCTTCCTTCCCATGCCTTAAGAGGATGGGATGCCACACACTAACTCCTTCCTGCCTGCTCTCCTAAGCCACGCCACATACTTTTCTGGCTCTGGGGGGCTGGGAATTCTCCCCGAAGATGCCTCTCAGGTTCTGAGACTGCTGGGCCTAGCTGATGCCACTTGGGGTTCTCCCTGGCTCACCCCAGTTCAGTCCCAGGATCACTGCCCCCACTTTCTCATCTAGGAGTGGGGTTACCTGCCCCCCCTGCCTTTTCCACACCAGGGTGTCTGTCACCTGATCAGTATTTCCCACCACCCTGAGAGTTGACAGTCAGTGGGTCCAGAGGGAGAGCACAGCGAGGAGTGTGTTTACCTTATATGAGGCCAACCTGGGTTTGATCCCTGACATCCCAGAAGGTCCCCCGAGCCTGCCAGGAGTGATTCCTGCGCACAGAGCCAGGAGGAGCCCCTGAGCACCACTGAGTGTGGCGCAGAAAACAAAGCCATGAGCATGTGCTTGGGGTGTGGACACCCCTGACTCTATATCCTCTCCCTCCAGCACTGACCGACCACGCCAGCCTTGCAGGGTCCGAGCATCCCTGCACCCCAGGCCCCAGCTGTCCAGTCCTTGATGGCCCTTCTAGAGCACCCCCACTCCTGATGACCACCCATCGCCCAGGCTGCGTGTCCCCCAAGGAGAGGGGCCCAGACACACGGGCACAGAGGAGTCCCGGGAGAGTGACCCGCTCGGCCAGTGACCCCACTTCCTGCGTGAACCATGGGGCAGGTATGACGGGCCCAGTGGTGCTACTCGGCCACCAGGTCACTGGCGAGAGCTGGGGGTGGGGCAGGTCAGCCAGCAGCATTTTCGGGTCAGGCTGGGACCAAGCAATGGTCAAAGAGTAGCTCAGAGATACTCCTGCGGGTCCATGTGTAGGGCGTGGGATTTCTCTCAGTGTACATCTCTGCTCCCCACCCAGCATTCGACTTTCTTTTTTGGGGGGGGCCACACTCGGCGTCACTTGGGTTACTCCTGATTCTGTGCTCAGAAATTGCTCTGGCAGGCTCCAGGGACCATAGGATATGCCGAGGATCGAACCCGGGTCTGTCCCTGGTCATTCGTGTGCACCCAAACACCCTACCACTGTGCTATCGCTCTGGTTCCAGCACTAGACTTTTTTTTTTGGTGTTTGGGCCACACCCGGCGGTGCTCAGGGGTTACTCCTGGCTGTCTGCCTAGAAATAGCTCCTGGCAGGCATGGGGGACCCTATGGGACACCGGGATTCGAACCAACCACCTTTGGTCCTGGATCGGCTGCTTGCAAGGCAAACGCCGCTGTGCTCTCTCTCCGGGCCCGATGGATGGTTTTATTTTTAAAGAAAACTTGTAGTTTTTGTTTTTGTTTGGGGGCAATACCCTGTGTTGCTCAGAGGTTAAACTCCTGCACTCAGGAATTACCCCTAGCATTGCTTATGGGGTGTTGGGGATCGAACCCCAAAAAGATTTTTTGTGGGTTTTCCTCATAGGCCTCAGTCCCCCAAGTCCAAGAGAGATGAGCAGATCCTATCATGCCTCAGTGACTGTCCACGCCGGCCTCATCAGGCCTGTCTCCTCATTCTCTCATTCATCTGGACTTGGGGACTGCCTTGCTAGGGCTGGAACTGGGTGACCCTCACAGAGCCCACCCAGACCAGTCTCTGGGTTCTGGGGTCCCTGGACTCTGGGCAATGCCTCTCATTTAGCTGAGGGCCCAGTCGGGACCACACAGGACAGAAGCTGAGCTAATCCCTGTCTCTCTCCTCTAGCTGGCCTACGTCGCTCTGTTACCTCGTCCTGTACACCCCAAGGGCCCCAGGATGCTAGGAAATCCCGTGAACGCTGCAAGCTGGACTCTGCCTTCCAGCCACTGGCCAAGGAGCGGCCATGTGCCATCACAGACAGCCCAGCCTACGCCACAGATGCGCGGGTCCTGGTGGCGAAGTTTCTGGAACATTCCAACTGCGCCCTCCCTCCTGAGGTGCGGCATGTGGTGGGCCCCGTGGGCCCAGCCGTGCCCCCAGAGGAGCAGCCCGTGGACGAGGCCCTGCTGGGCATGGGGCTTCTGGACCATGTGTGACCCCAGACCCACCAGTTGGGACGCAGAGGCGGTCACCCCTCAAACCACACAGTGTTTGGGGCCCAGGCAGGCACGTTTCTTCTGGGGCACGGCTGATACTACTTCCAGGTGGTTTCAGTGAGTGCAAGAAGGGATTCGGCCCCCCAGGAGTATGTGTGAGGGCCAGTGGTGGCTGATCTGGGTGTCTCCCCGCACCCCGGCTGTGCTGATGAAAGAGGACAGTGCTCAGCAAGGACCCCTCCTTTCTGTCAGCCCCAGAGGGACCCTTCTGGGGAGGCAGGCCTGGCACCCCATCACACCCTCTAGGTGCTCCCCACTTCCTCCCACTGCTCCCTCACTGTTTTTGTTATCCAACTCAGCCTCAGTGAACCCCCGGGTACAGGCCTTTGACACCCTGAGTCCCCCTTCCCTGGACCCAAGGGTCCTGCAGCACTTTCAAGCCAGCACAGGTCCAGCCTCCCCGTGTTGACTGCCTGGGTCCCCCAAATCCTCCTGATCTGGCAACTGAAGAGGCAGGCGCTTTCTAGCAAGGGATCCGAAGCAGAGCGGGGTTGCCAGTGCGGGGGGTGTCCAGCTTGCTGGCCGTCCCGCACCATCCACAGCTGCTTCGTACTAAGGCCCCCAGTGGCAGCCATATGGGTCCTCCTTCTGCCAGCTCTCTGCGTGCACCTTGGTGTGGTGTGTGCAAGAGTATGTGTGAGAGAGAGCTTGTGTGTGTGTGTGTGTGTGTGTGTGTGTGTGTGTGTGTGTGAAAGAGAGAGACAGACAGACAGACAGACAGACAGATGCAGGACCTGAGATGAGGTGTGATGACCAGTAGTGTGGCTGGGGCGTAGAAGGTGACAGCCAGGGCAAGGCTTAGTACTTCTGCCATATTTCCGGTCATTGCTCCAGGACGATTGGAGTGGGTTTTTGGATGGTGACCAGGCCCTTCCCCCGGGGAAGGGGGGCTACCTGAGTACTTTATCCAGACCTTGACAAAGTCAAGGAAACTTGGTCCTGAGGGGCTTTTTGCCCCTCAAGTTACGTTCCCCCCCCCCACACACACACCGGGCACCTTTGCAAGCAAAGTTAGAAGATGGACATTCCAGTGCCCGGCCAGGACTACGCCAACAAAGTTGATTCCTTGGTGGGAGTAGGGGAGAGGATGGTCTGAGCTTTGCAGTGGCAGGTGTGGTTGCAGCTGGTGGTCTTCAGGGGAAGGGAGTCCCTTATCTTGGGGGTCGTGGCTGGTCACTGGGTCTCCGTAAGCAGGTTTGAAGCAGGGAAGAGGCTGGCGCGTGTCCTCAGGGCCTAGACCCCACTTCCCTGCCAAAGTCCAAGTTCTGGAACTTTCTCTGTCCTTCCCACATCCTCCCTGTTTTGTCTTTTGCCTTGCTAGTGGCTGGATCTCATGGGGAAGGAATCAGTGCCCAGTTATGGTCTTTGGTCTACCTGTCTCGGACTGCAGCAGGAGGGAAGTGCCCAGAGAAGCACTAGGACTGGGCCAGGACTCAGAGCCCCCAAATCCTGGGTCTTCAGCCCTGCTGGACCCAAATGGGGAGCATAGGAAAAAAGCCTCCCACGAGGAAGGGTGGTGTGTGTGTGTGTGTGTGTGTGTGTGTGTGTGTGTGTGTGTGTGTGTGTATGTGTGTGTGTGTGCGTGCCTGCCATGCTCAGTGTTCCCAGGCTTCCAGCTGGTCAGATCCTCAGGAATGACTGCCCCCCCTTGTGAGTGATTGATCCCACCCATGAGAATGTCCCTGCTGTGAGAATGTCTGACCCCACCTAGGGTTGACAGGCCCTGCCCATTATAATATCTGACCCCACCCACATAAAATGTCTTTCTCTCCCAGTTGACTGGCCCTGCCCACCGGAATGTTTAGCTCCGCCTATAAGAATGTCTAGTTTTACCCACATGGTCTCTGGCCCCGCCCACAGGAGTTTAGCTCAGCCCATACGATGACTGGTCCTGCCCATATGGTGTCTGCCCCTCCCACATGGTGACTGGACCACCCAAGGAATGGCAGCTCCGGCCATAAGATGACTGGCCCCGCCCACAGGAATGTCAGGCTCCTCCCACATGGTGACTGGCCCCGCCCACATGAATGTCTGGCCCCAATGGATGATAGCCCTGCCCATATGATGACTAGTTCTGCCTATATGGTGACTGGTCCCACCCACAGGAATGTCTAGCCCCGCCCACTTGGTCACTGGCACTGCCCACGTGAATGCCTGACCCCTCCCAGGAGTGACTGGCCCCACCCACCACCATTTAGCTCCGCCCACGTGTCTGGCCCCACCCAAGGTTGGCTGGCCCTGCCCACAGAAATGTCTAGCACCGCCCACATGGTGACTGCCCCGCCCACACGAGTGCCTGGCCCCTCCCACATGGTGATTGACCCCGCCCGTGTGAATGTCTGGCCCCTCCCAGGGTTGACAGGCCCCACCCAAGGAACGATGGCCCCTTCCACAGGAGTGTCTGGCCCCTCGCAGGGGTGACTGGACCCCACGAGGGCACTTCTCCGGCCCCGCAGGACTGTCCACCCACTCCCTGCCGGCCTTTGGGAAGTCGCTGCTGGGCCTCTTCTGTCCTGCAGCTCCCACCGTCCGGGTGGCGGGTGGCAGGTGGCAGAAGCACCTGCAGCCCACGAGGCCCGTGTACACGTGTTGCTGTCCCGCCAAGTGTTTTCTTAACGGTCCATGTTTTAATAAAAACTGTTTCTGGCTGCCCGGCCGACTCAGGGTCTGCAGGGCTCTGGATTTCCACGGAGGCTCATGGCCAGGCTACCTGGACGAGGATGGCAGAGACACAGGCCCGGTGGCCCTATTCGCCCTTGGCCCGTGTGTTTCTTCCACCCTGGGTTGGAGCAGGGAGGGGAGGTTCCGAGTCTGGGTCCTGCTGGGTAAGGGGGACGCAGGCCGGCGAACAGTGGCCCAGTGGACCTGTGAGTCTCCACCTCAGGTTTACTGGTGCCACCAGTGAGTCTCCCTTGGGGCAGGACCATGTCCGGCCTGATCCCCACACCGCCCAACCAGGCTCCCAACCAGCTGGACTGGATGGAGGCAGAGGGGCTGCTCACTGCAAGGCCTGGCCACCAGGTTGCCCTGTTTCCGGCCTGCTTGTGTTCGAGGCTGGGAGGCTGGGGTGTGGAAGGGGCCTCGTGCCCACGACCCCACCCCAGAGGTGACCTAAAGAAACGGCACCGGAGCGGTCCCACGGTCCTTTATTGAAGGCGACAGTCACAGGTGCAGTCGTGGGCCCACCGCCCCGCAGAACCCCACAGGACCCCGACCCCTGGGCAGCCCCACAGGTCCCTTCACAGCCACAGCCCGAGGCTCTCGGCTCCAGGGAGGACGGACACACGCCACACAGACCGGACGTCTACACACGGACACACCACCGGGCGTCGACGGACCACACGCACTGCATCACCCCACGGACACGCCCCATCTGGCCAGGGCCGGCAAGGGGAATGGGGCACGGGGCCAGGGGTCGCCTCCGGGGACGCCGGGTCGGGTTGGGTCGGGTCCTGCAGCCTCTGGTCTTGCTCAGCTGTGGGGGGCCTTAGATGTACAGTGGGGTCTCCTGGCCAGTAAGGAGCCTGAACATAGCAGCAGGCATGGTCTTCATGTGAATCTGCAACGAAAGGAGGGATGGATGAAGGCCCTGCTTCCCCCGTCCTTCACCAACAGCAATGGACATTCCAGAACATTCCAGAAACTAGCTGGAAGCAGAGATGACTGGGTCTGTCCACCAGGAGAGAAATCGGAGCGGGTCCCCTCCTGGGCAGGCGAGGGGCTGTGACCCAGGCGGGCGGGTCCCCAACTCGCATATAAAACCACCCTCCACATCAGCAGAGGGGACAGCAGATGGGACAGGAGTGAGGGTCTGTCTGCACACGGCTTTACTGGGACACATGACCCCACCTAGGTCTCCAGCACAACCCCCCATCCTCGGTTAGGGGAATGCCCTGGCCAGCTGCACCCAGGGAGCCATCCGTGGGTCAGAGGTCACAGCCGTGGGGCAGCCTCACCTCCCCCACCGAGTTGGACAGCGCCTGCACGATCTTCTCGTGGGCCGTGGCCACCACGCTCTGCCCGTTGATCTCGATGATGCGGTGACCCACTCGGACGCCCCCTCGCTCCGCGATGCCCCCGCGCATCAGGCTGCAGATCTGAGACAAGGGCTGGGTCAACAGGGGACCTCCCCTACCCAGAGCTGTCCCTGGGCCACAAAAACATGGGGGGGGGGTGAGAACAGAAGGAGGGAGGGAGAGGAGAGGGAACTGTGTGCGTGTGTGTGTGCAAGTCTGTGAGTGTCATGGTGTGTGTAGGCATATGGATGTGAGTGTGTGTGTGTGTGTGCGCGCGCGTGTCAGATGAGGGGGTGTGAGCCCGATTGACTTACAATGCCGTTTTGCACGCTGAAGCCCAGCTGGTACTTGAGGTCCGGCCGCTTGATGAGGACGGTGGTGACAGGTGGGCAGCTGACCAGGCTCAGCCTGACCTGCGTGTGCTGCTTCAGGCCCTGCAGGGGGCACAGCCACCTCAGCGCTGTCCCTGGCAGGGCCCTGGACCCTCCCGCACAGCCCCAGAGGCTCTCTAACATGGAGAGTCGCTGGGCAAGGAGTGTGACTTTGGGGAGGGGCCGTGTGGGCCCGAGCTCAAGCCAGAAGGGCCCCAGGGAGGGTCAGTCACAGGGGGGCAGGTGGGTCATCACGGGCCAGAGGGGTTGGTGGCTCTGATAACCGGGGCAGGGTCTCGGTTTCAGCATCCCATAAGAACCATGCGGAGTGGGTTGAGCTCAGTGTCCACATTGGAGGGCAGTAGGGGAGAGGCAAGAGGGGCTGGTCACTAATCTGGTTTCTAATCTAATCCCGGCACCAGCTCTGGAGGGGACAAAGTGACCCCCATGTCCCCTCAAAGGTGGCTGACCAGGAGACCCCAGGACCACAGTACGGGGAGGGTCCAGGCTGATGGGATTCTGTGCTACCAACTGGGCTCCCACAGCTATCAACTGTCCGCCTGTTCGTCTGTCCACCTCTTGTCCATTCGTCCTTCCACCCACCCATCTGTCCATCCATTCATCTGCCTATCCATCCACCCATTCATCAATCTGTCCATCCATTTATCCACCATTTATCCATCTCCTGCCCATCTGTCTGTCCATCCATCCATCCACCCACCCATCCATCTCCTGCCCATCTATCAGTCCATCCGTCTATCCAATCATCTGTCTTTCACTCATCTGTCTGTCCATCCATCCATCATTCATTCGCCTGTCCGTCTAATCATCCATCCTTCCATCCATCCTTCTGTCCAAATCCATCTGCCCATCCACACATCCGTCTCCTAAGTCTCCTGCTCTTCTGTCTGCCCAACCATCCATCCGTCTGCCCGCCTATCCTGCCTCCCTCCCTGTGGCGCCACACCTTGATGATGCCCTGGCAGGTGGCCAGTGGCAGCCCCACCAGGCTGGTGCCGTTGATGGACATGATCTGGTCGCCGATGCTGAGTTTGCCGGAGCGCGCGGCTGGGCCGCCATTCATCATGTTCGCCAGGATCACGGTGGGCAGAATGGAGCCCCAGCCGGACTCCACCACCACCACGCCCAGGATCTCGCCCTTGAGCTTGTCCAGCTGCAGCTGCAGGCAGGGTGGGGGCGGGGGGGTGGGCAGAGGGTGAGCACAGCTACGTGCCCATCCAGACCCCGGCCCATCACTTATGCCAGGGGTCCCTTAGAGCCGGAGCAAGCGAGACGCCAGGGCTCGAGACCCAGCCCAGTCTTGTCTCCTCCTCCCTCTCCCACCTTCCCTCCCTCCCTCCCTCCCTCCCTCCCTCCCTCCCTCCCTCCCTCCCTCCCTCCCTTCCTTCCTTCCTTCCTTCCTTCCTTCCTTCCTTCCTTCCTTCCTTCCTTCCTTCTTCCTTCCTTCCTTCCCTCACTCCCTCCCTATCAATAGGTTCCTCATTAACCAATCAGAATCATTCTTCAGTCATCACTATTGCACCTGGCTCTGTGCTCAGGGCTCATTTCCTCATTCTCTGCTCACTGAATCATTCCTAGCAGTTTGGGGGACTGTAGCGCCCAGGACCTGACCAGCACCCCCTCCCCATTGTGCTGTTGCCATTCCCACCCAAGGCTGTCTCCCCTCCTCCGTTTGTTGTGTGTGTGTGTGTGTGTGTGTGTGTGTGTGTGTATTTTAGGTGGCACTCAGGGGTTCCTCTCGGCTCTGTGCTCAGAAATCGCTCCTGGCAGGCTCGGGGGACCATCTGGGATCCCAGAAATCAAACCTGGGTCTGTTCTGGGTCAACTGTGTGCAAGGCAAACGCCTTACCGCTGTGTGGCTGCCCATTTCAATGCCGCTTCCCTCCGAGTTTGCAGAAATGTTCCTAGACCCCCAGCTGTCCACTGCTGAGGGCCCCCTTCTGGCCCTTGGAGCCCTGCATCCCTCTCTCCCAGGGTGTCCCTCCGGACACCCCGCAGGCCCACCCACCTCCTTGCAGTTGTCGGAGTTGGAGAAGTGCGCCAGGTCGTCGTTGTACATCTCCTGGGTGTTGAGGATGTCGCTGTAGTCCTTCTGGCTCAGGTCCTCGGGGTTGATGCCGTTCGCCCGCAGGAACTCCTGGTAGGCCACGCTGAAGGCCTGGCCGATGGACTGGGCGATGAGTTGGGCCTGGGGATGGCAGGGCAGTGGTCAGAGCCTTCGGGAAACGAGGGGCCCGTCCTGGCATCCTGCCTACGCTCCCAGTGCCCACCCTCCACCCACAAAGAGGCAGGAGAAGTGGGAGCAGAGATGGGGTGGGTGTGGGTGCTGGGAGCCAAGAGCAGGACCCCAGCCCTTAGTGTCCCCAGTCTGAAACTATGTTCAACCCACCTCAGGAGGCTCCAGGAAACTGCCCTAGTGCCCACGGGACCCCCAGGATGAACTCACCTCTCCCAGGGTCCGACCCACTGGCCAGCAACCCAGACCAACCAGGTCCCTTGGCGGAAACTGCCCAGCTGGGACGCAGGAAACCAGCAGGTGGCGCTGCCGGCTGGGACACAGACTAGCCAAGGAGCCAGCCAAGGTCAGCCCAGGGCACCATGGTTGGGCCTGGGGTCCGCCCCCACCAGGAAGTGCTGGTCTGCTGGCCAAAGGGTGGGGGTGAGGGCTGAAACCTGGGGCATTGGCCCTGTCCCACTGTCCCAGGGCCCACAGCTCATGTCTGCTTCAGGGCCCATAGCCATCGCCTAGTGGCTTTGTTTCAATTTGAAAACCATTTTGTTTTGGGGGCCACACCCAGTAGTGCTCAGGGGACCAAGCCAGGGCCTACAGTCTAGCTCCTCTCCCCAGCCCACTAGGGGACTCCCAGTCTGGATACAAGGTCACCCGCCCACCCAGGCCTCCCTGCAGAGTAAGCTGGCATCTTGTCTGTCCCTGACCCCCCAAAGAGTTTCTCTGGGGAACCACCTGGCTAGGGGGATAGGAATGGCCTTTGCCACTGTCCTAAGATGGTCTGCTGAAGAGACTTTCCTGATATCAGCTGCAATCCTGACTCTGCTTGGCCATGGGGACAATGTGTTGCTGGGGGGTGGACCCCAACCCCTCTACAGCCCAGATTAGGCCTCACACTCCAAGGGGACAGAACCTCCTAGTGCTGTTCTGGGAGAGAAACTATAGGACCCATTACCGGTGGGGGAGAAGGGTCGAACCTGGGGCCTCTGAGTCAGCTCTTACCCCAGAAACGGTCCCTTTCCTGGGGAACTTTCTAGCACTGCCATGTCATGCATTGATCTATTTGAAAGCGGCCAGAAGCCGGGGTCCGGGGTCCGAGGGATGGATCACTGCCTGTCCACCATCCACGAGGCCCAGGCTAGCTCTGGTCATCATGAGCAGGAGCTCTGCACTTGCACATCTGCTTGGGTCACCTCCCATGGGCAAGTTTGCCCATCAATGCCCAGAAACACGGGACACGGGTTCCTGTAGGCGCCTGTACACTGTCCCCCGGAAAGCTGGGGGCCCTGCCCCACTCACGTCCTCAGACTCGAACACATGGCAGATCATCTTGTACTGCTTCTTGGCATCGGGGGCACCTGGGGTGCTCTCGATACAGTCCTGCGAGGCCGAGCGTGGCATGCGGCGACGGGCCATGAGCACCACGATGCTGCCTATGTCGGCGATGTAGGAGATGGTGCGCAGGGCGTGGTCCATCATGGTCTCCTGTGGGCCAGCCAGGCAGATCAGCCCCCCAAACACATGCATTGCCCAGCCCAGTCACCCACCACTTCCCTCCTGCCCAGCTCAAAAACAGCCACAAATGTCATTTCTGGGGGCAACTGGCCAGACGCTGACCCAGGGTCTCCTTAGTCCCCCACTCCCTCAACCCAGCGCTTCTGGGTCTGACCGATCTCTAGTGAATATAAGGGCTCAAGGAAATAAATTGGCCTGTCTGTTAAGCCTTTGTTCTTGATTTGTTGTTGTTGTTGTTGTTGTTTTTGGGTCACACCCGGCAGCGCTCAGGGGCTACTCCTGGCTCTACGCTCAGAAATCACCCCTGGCAGGCATGGGGGACCATATGGGACACCGGGATTCGAACCTCTGTCCTTCTGCATAGAAGGCAAACACCTTACCTCCATGCTATCTCGCTGCCCCCTGTTCTTGATTTTTTTTTTTTTTTTTGGTTTTTGGTTTTTGGGTTACACCCGGCAGTGCTCAAGGGTTACTCCTGGCTTCATTCTCAGAAATCGCTCCTGGCAGGCTCAGGGGACCATATGGGGCGCTAGGATTCGAACCGATGACCTTCTGTATGAAAGGCAAATGCCTTACCCTCCATGCTATCTCTCTGGCCCCTGTTCTTGATTTTTTAACTTGATTGATTGATTGATTGATTAGTTTCTGGGCCACACCCAGCGGCTGCAGGCTGGGAGATCACATGGGATGCTGGGAATTGAACTGGGTCCCTCCGGAGTCAGCCACATGCAAAGCAAATGCCCTACCGCAAGGCTATCTCTTCTGCCCCTGAGCCTTTGTTCTTACTCCACAACAGAGGCCTGGGGTCTCTGTGGCCCAGGAAGCCCTCTCCTTTCTCAAGGCAGTGACTGGTTTGTGCTAGTAAGGAGGATTTCTTTCTGGTCTGGAGTCCTTTCAGGGGGAAAACTGGGGACGGGACTCAGCATCTCTGGCTTGGGACCAATGTCAGGAACACATCCTAATGTGTCTAATCCTGAGCTGTGAGAAACAGGCGTCTCCCTCAGTTCCCTCCTCACAACATGGCAGCCTTAGGAGTCTGGTAGTCATGGAGGCTGACCACCAAAATGGCAGCTCCCAACCAACAGGACGGCCCTCAACTAACATAGTGGCCGCCAACCAACAGGGTAGCCCAGACCACCTGAGCATACTTGAGAGAACTCCCCCAAATTAAAGAAAGAGTCACATGCGCAGTTACTATGCTGTACACTGGAGAAGAAAGCCAGGGGGGAGAGGCTGCAAAGTCCCACCAGAGGCTTTGATGGCAGGAGACTCCCCCCGGTTTGGTCCCCAGGACCCTCTGGGCCTCCTGCAGTATCTGGAAGCAAGCCCATTTCACAAGCACAGAGCCAGGAGTAGCCCCAAACTGCCGCCAGGGGTCGTCAAGACACAACACAAGGTCATAACATGGAGGTGGAGAGGTTTCCTCAGCCCCACACAGAAAATAAAAAGAATTCGTGAATCCTCAGTGGGTGGAGAAAAAAGGAAGGAGAGGTGGTGGAAGAAAAGAGAAAAGGATGAGAGAGAGAGAGAGAGAGAGAGAGAGAGAGAGAGAGAGAGAGAGAGAGAGAGAGAGAGAGAGAAGAGTCTTCATAGCCCAATTCATCTGGCACAGAAAGATGAGGCCACTGGACCATCACCCCTTCGCTGTTCCCTCCAAGCATCTCCGAAAGACCCCACCACCATCATCATCTGGCCCAGAGGCCAGGGACCAGGTACCGGCTAGGGGGCTGTCACAGCCCAGGGCCCTCCCACCCCACCCTGCATGCACCCATCTGGGCAGGCACAGTAGGATCAGCCTAGCCTGGTGTTCTCTTCTGCACCTCTCCCCTTGCCTGTCTCCACAGCTATTGGGGGGGCACCAAGATCTCCCTAGATCTGGGACATATGCCCCAGCCGAATACTAGAATCCCACCATTCCCTCTTCCCTGCCCGGCCCTATGTCCGCCCACCTGCCAGGCTCAATTCCACCCATTGCAGGGGTGGCGGCAGCTGCAGGCAAGCGGGTAGGGGTAGAGGGTAGGGAAGTTGGGGTGCAGGGCCCCAGTCCCAAACTGCTCACCTGGGTGTCTGCATTCAGCACCTTGATCCTCTGCGTGGAGATGAACAGGTCCACCTCAGTCAGCGCCGGGCCGCCGCCCTCCGAGCTCTGAGAAGGAGCGAACACTCGGGTCAAAACCCGCAAACTTTCAACAAAGGCTCCTCGATCTGGCACCAAAGATGCGCCGCCCCAGAGGGACCCAGTGGGAGCCGGGATGGTGGCTGGCAGCGGTGCAGGGAGGGCGCTTCCGGCTTCCAGGGGGTGCTGAGCACAAAGGGGGGCTGCAGGCCCAGGCTCGGGGGGCCAAAACAGCCCCTGCGCCCCTAAGAGCTGGTTCCAAGCACCTGAGCAGTAGGCTGAATGGGAGTGAGCCTGGGATCGACAGCGGCACCACCAATACAAGCAAACAAAGGTGAACCCCACTGCTGTCCCTCAACCCAGGGGCTGAGCATCCCAGGAGCTTCCATAAACTGGGGTCTGAGAGACACCCAAGGAAGTGGGGGACGACAGCCCGTGCTTCCTTCTGCTCGAAGCAGAAGACAGGGAGGGGGCAGTGTGGACACCCCACGTCCTCACCTGCCTGACCCTGGCTCTCAGGACCAAACCCAGGGTGGGCCGATGTCTGCCGTCCCGACCCCACCTGGGCTCCCCACATCGGGACAAGCCCGCAGAATGTTCTGAAGGCTGAGCAGACCAGCTGCAGCTTGGCCCGAGCAGATCAGCATTTCCAGGCCGCTCCCCCTCGCAGCCACTGGCTCGTGCTAATGAGATCTGTGCTGGAGCATTTGGTGCATTTATTGGGGAGAAGGGGGGTCCCTCGGGAGCCCATGGTGGTCGTGTTTCCGCTCCACAAAATTCAGAACTGCCTTTAACTCCTCAGGAGAAAATCCCAACTCCCCAGCGCCCCTACAGATGGTTCTGCAGGAGCTCTGAGACAGAGGGAGCCCCTGGGCTGAGGGGAATCATGGGGGTGTCTCAGCTCTGCTTCCCAGAGGGTGGGGGGGGGCCAGTCGTGGCTTTCACACCCTCACATTTCCCCTAAAGGTGGTCCCGAGGAGGGCTCCGGTCTGATGACAATTTAGGGGAAGGTTGGGATCCCAGTGGTGTTGGGGGTCAGGGCCGCACAGATCTAATCTGGGGTCCAGCATGCCAGCCTTTGTGGGACTCCCCCTCTCAGGTCCCACTGTCAATCCCCCTATAATATTCTTCTCCTGCCCCAGAAACTGTTCCTGATAGTCCCCCACCCCCCGGGCAAACATGACTTCTCACCCTCCCGATTTAGTAAATTAAACTTAATGAGTCTTTAACTACCAGGAGTGTTTAATTAACTCTGGGCGGGGGGTCCCAGCACTAAAGGCATCACGTGGGCAGAGCATGAGCACCCCCAAGACGCCCGACTGCCAGCGCTCCACTGGCAGGTTTCAAGGCAAAGACACTACAGGGGCTAGTGACGTTGATCCTGAAGAGGGAGGTGGCCCCAAAGGCCAGGGGCCCTGGTCCTTTCCTGAGTCTACTGTTTGTCAGCCCAAGGGGTGCAAGACTCCTCCAGCCCCAAGACCCTCCCACCTGGCAGCCCCCCAAATGGGCAAATCCCTCCCCCGACCCACGCACCGCCTTTTTCTTGATCTTCGCCGCCTTCTGCATCCTCTGAGCAGCATGAGAGAGAGAGAGAGAGAGAGAGTGAGAGAGAGAGAGAGAGAAAGAGAGAGAGAGAGAGAGAGAGAGAGAGAGAGAGAGAGAGAGAGAGAGAGAGAAGACACTCAAGATGCCACAGATAGTAAGGCATAGGGTCCACCCCAGGGGCCCCACAGACTGCACCCACAGACCCGGGACCCCATGCCTGCCTCTGGGGTCTCCTCTTCCCTCTGCTCTACCACCCCGAGCAGCAGGAGGCACAAATGGCTTTTCTTGGGGTTCGTAGATAAATAAAACTCAGAACCCCCCCACTTTTTTTGACTGCTTCCTGGGACCCACGGTTGTCTAGTAGAGTGGCTGGGTCTCCCTTTAAGTTCCTCAGCATTCCATGCACTGCACCCCACGAAGTTGATTAGGTCTAAGTCAAGATGGCGAACACCCCCCCCCCCCAAAGAGCCTGGGACACCAAAGTAGGGTCAGGGGAAATGTGCAATTTCAGGCTTCTGTAGGGGTGGACAGGCCCTAGCGGGTCATGGTGATTTTCGGAAGTTTTATTTTATTTTATTTTATTTTATTTTTTGGTTTTAGGGCCACACCCGGCGGTGCTCAGGGGTTACTTCTGGCTATCTGCTCAGAAATAGCTCCTGGCAGACACGGGGGACCATATGGGACGCCGGGATTCAAACCAACCACCTTGGGTCCTGGATTGGCTGCTTGCAAGGCAAACGCCGCTGTGCTATCTCTCTGGCCCCGATTTTCGGAAGTTTTGCCCTCTTTTGCAAATGTCCTGACTGACTTTCGAGTTGCCTGGAACTTCCTAGAGGACACGCTGTCCCATCCCTACTCAATCCTGGCTTACTTGGGCACCACCACTGGGGTGGGGCCCAGGGACTCTCCAGCACGAGCTCAGGCCTCGTCAGTCCTGTGACTACATCGGGCCAGGAGTCCCCGGAGAAAAGCCACATTGAGCAGCACCCAGCACCCACCTTGACCCGGCTCACGGCCTCCTGGGCCTGTGTCATGCGGATGGTCTTGGATGGGTTCCGCTCCGATAGCAACTGCGCCGAGCCCAGGTAGTTGGCGGCAAAGATGATGCCGTCGATGAGGTCTTCGGGTTCACAGGGACCTGGAACTGCACGGGACGCAATTGGGGGATGCAAGGCCGGAACGCACGTGCCACACGGAATTCCCCCAAGCCATGAGGTCCCACACCCCCGAGGGACCGTCCCAGCCTGGCAGCTGTCACTTGAGGCTGCTCAGGCATTGAGGGGCACACTGGATGCAATCCCAAGGCCCTGCTCCTCACCCTGCAGCTGTTTGCTGTTCCTCCCAGACACAGCGCAGCCCAGTGTAATGATAAACCCACCCCGCACCCCCACACCCAGCCAGCATTGCAGCTATGATTTCAGGGGAGACTCTGAACCCTGACTTCTGGAGGTTTAACCTCTCGGGAAAGTTCCCCTTCCATGCAGGGGAACGATTGTCAGCAGTCCCACCTCACACCTGCCTCACTAAGTGGGGGGTGGATTTATTACCGACCCCTGAGCAGGGCACCTAGGGGGGTGAAAGAATAGAAATCTGGGGTCCTCCATCTCTGCTCAGTCACGTCCACAAACAGGACACGTGGAATGGAGGGCCTGGAGAAATGACTCCTGGCAGGGTGCAGGGGGTTGGAGGTCAGCTGATGGCAGAACTCCAGCTTGGCCTCGTCACCCCAATACAGCAGCTCCAGGACTTGACCGAGTGGCTGAGACCATCGAGGGAAAGCCAGACCACAGGACATTTGTCCATTTTCTCTGCAGGGCTCTGACCTCGTTTTCCAGGGTAGAACCACAGGACCCAAAGGGGAAGGGTTGAGAAATTGAGGCCAAGAGATGCCCTTTGGCGGGGGATGAAGAGTCCGACGGAAACTTCAGCACGGGCAGAAATGTCAGCTGTGACATTTTGGCTGGAATCATGCTGAAATTTCTTTTTATTCCTGGTTTTTATTTGATTTGGGGCCACACCCAGCTCAGGGGTTCCCTCTTGGCACTGCTCAGGGGGTCATTTGGGATGCCAGGGATGGAATTCAGGCCAGCTATGCTCAAGGCCCTCCCTGCTGTACTAACTGTGGGTAGTATAATTTTTTTTAGTTTTGGGGCCACAGCCAGCTGCGCTCAGGGGTGCCTCCTGGCTCAGTGCTCAGGGATCACTCCTGGCAGTGCTTGGGAAACCCATAGGATGGTGAAGATCAAACTTGGACTGACTGTGTGCAAGGCAAATGCGTTCACTGCTATGCTATTGCTGCAGCTCCTGAAGGTTCTTTTTTTGTTTGTTTGTTTCTTGGGCACACCCAGCGGTGCTCAGGGGTTACTTCTGGCACCGAGCTCAGAAATCACTCATGACGGGCTCGGGGGACCATATGGGATGCCAGGAATCAAACCGGGGTCCATCTGGGGTTGGCCGCATGCCAGGCAAACACCCACCACTGTGCTATCTCTCCAGCCCTGAAGGTTCTTTTTAAATCGAGTTTTTCTTGGGACAGGAGACAACTCGGTGTCTGCTCCTGGCTCTGAGCTCAAAGAACTCCACCTTGTAAGGAATCGAACCTGGATCCCCTGTACCCTGTCTTTTGCAGAAACAAACACAAAATGTTTTCAGGAGCTAGACTGGATATTGACCATTCACCCCTGAACCATGGAAACTACCTACAGAAACAAACATGTTTTCCTACATCAGCACCAGGAACAAATTCTACCAAGAAAGGCCCACCACCGCCATGGCACTGACTTACTCCAAAGACAGTTCTTACGTCACCCTGACAACTGGGCAACAGCAACAGCTTGCTTTTCGGGCGGATTCTCTGCAGTGCTAGCTGATGGTGAGACAGAACCAGAAGACACTACACACCACCCAGACTTCGACGTAGGACCTGTCCAGAAACCAGAATCTATAACTGCAGCTACTTGACAGCAACAACTACGATGGTGAAGAGCTGGCCAGACTAGGGAATATCTAGAGAATGACTAGGGGATTGGACAACCTAGGATGCCTGGAGCCTTCAGGTGGTCTTATGCCAAAATACCTCAGGGGTAAGATCTCCCTGATTTTTAGGCCAAAGGTCTTTCCTTTCAATTCCTTTCATATTTTGCTGTGCCTATGCAAACGACATCTGCCCCCCACACACATCTTTTTTTTTTTTTAGTCTACCTCTCATCTCTAAAGAAAAAAAGTGGGGGGATATACTAAACCTTCAGATATTTTAGTAACTTTATTGGTGATTCAACCATTTTCACAAATGTAACTGCTAATGAACTCTCTCCTTCTTTTTCCATTTTTTAAAATTCTCTATTTTCTTTCTATGTTTTCATAACCACTTTCTGTCACCCTGAAACAAATGTATTATGATCAGTTATGTCAACTATGAAATTTATTTTCTTTTAATAAATTAAAAAAATGTTTTCAGGCAAGTCTGAGGGACAAGTACTGATTTCACACCTGAGAATAAATATGAAAGAACTAATCCAAAGACCTGAGGATTTGAAACACTGTTCTAGAAGCGGGGAGGGCGGGACTTAGCAGAGAAGCTGCCATTTCTCCCCTCCTCATGCACCTGTTAGGAATATCTTGCTATAAAAGTCATTAGCTGGGTGGATCTGTCCAAGAACGTGTCATTTCCAATTATGTGGCGATTAAATAACTCCATTCCTGGTATTCAACCCAATCCAGTTAGACAAGGGGGAAAAAAGCAGCAAAAAAAAAAAAAAAAAATCAGCCTTAATTTGCAGATGGCATGAGAGTTTGCCAGAAAACAAAAACAACAGGATAAAAAAAAAAACCTGAAAATCTGTTCAGAAGGCCAGAGAACGTGCTGAGAAAATGCTTCTGAGTCAAGATATATGAGAACAGCAGTTGCTTTCTCTGTAGCTACACAGAGCACGGAAGGGATTCATGAAAATAAGAAAAAGGAATGAAATGTCCTTCCAGGCACACGAACCCCAGGAGACTGCTCTCCCCAAATACCATTTTACTGCTGAAGAGAAACAAGTTAAGTAAATGGAGAGATTCACCTCCTGGGACATGGCCAGATGCACCATTGTGAAAGTGGTGCTTCTCCTAAATCCATCGTTTCACCCCTAAATCCCTTTTACCTCTAAGTACAGCCATTTCCCAGGTGGGGGCAATAGCACAGCAGGGCAGGAATTTGCCTTGCATGCGGCCAACCCAGGTTCAACCCCCAACATCCCATGATTCCCTGAGCGCCATCAGGAATAATTCCTGAGTATGGAGTCAGGACTAACCCCTGAGCACTGTTGGGTGTAACGCCCCCACCCACTCCCCCAAAATAAAACAAAACAAAGGGAATTTTTTTTTATCCTGTATGTCAAGAGGCTGATTCTTTCATTTGCTTGTTTTGGGGCCATATCCAGTGGTACTCAGGGTTTACTCCTGGCTCTGTGCTCAGAAATCGCTCCTGGCAGGTGTGAAGGGCCATATGGGATGCTGGGGATCGAACCTGGGTCTGTCCTGAGTTGGCCATGTACAAGGCAAATGCCTACCACTGTGCTACCACTCTGGGCTCAAGAAGTGGATTTTATATGGTGGGATAAAAGACAATCGAGGAGAAATTTCAGGGAGAATGGTGAACAATAACAGAGATAACCGCCACACCAGAAGTCCAACCTCATTAACATCACGAGTCTCACTGGCAGAATCTCCAGGGACTCGGTCTTTTGGGGCAGAAAACTGTGGGATCTTCTCTGAGTGGGGACAGGCAGCCTCCCCGTCCCCTGCTGCTGGGAAGCCCTCACAGCCACACCCAAGTCCCACAGCTACCACCACTCAACACATAGGCCTGTTTCTACGGTGCTGGTGCTCCTGGAGCCCGTGGTGACAAACACAACCACATGGCACCTCCCAGTTCCCCAATCCTGACAGCCCAGGAGAAACACAGCAAATTAGACGAGAAAGTCGCACGGCAGCCAGAAATTCTCAGTGAATGAGAAGGGCAGTCCCAAAGCTCAACTCGCAGCAAACAGCTCTGTGACCCCTCGATGCTTCTGTGACCCCTCTGCATGCATGACACTTTTCACGGATTTTCTTTCATGGAAATACCTTTTGAGAACGCCATTGACCATTTTGTTTGAAACAGGCGATATAAAATGAATTATGTTTGTGCCTCCCAAAGGGGCAGGTGGGGAATTAACTGGGGGGACAATAGTGGAGGGGGGTCATGCTGTGGTGGGATGTGCTAGAACAGTGAACGGCAGAAATGACTGTGTTAAGAATTTGTAAAATGGGGCTCGGAGAGATAGCACAGCGGCGTTTGTCTTGCAAGCAGCCGATCCAGGACCAAAGGTGGTTGGTTCGAATCCCGGTGTCCCATATGATCCCCCGTGCCTGCCAGGAGCTATTTCTGAGCAGACAGCCAGTAGTAACCCCTGAGCACCGCCGGGTGTGGCCCAAAAACAAAAACAAAAACAAAAAAGAATTTGTAAAATGGTGTTTAAATAAAGGAAAAAGAAAGGAACAGGAGAGGAGAGGGGAGGAGAGGAGAGGAGGGGATAGAAGGGGAAGAGAAATGGGGAGGGAAGGAGAGATGAATGGAGAAGAGAGGAGGAAAGGGGAGGGAAATGATGGGGAAGGAAGGGGAGGGGAGATGGGGAAAGAAGGAAAGGAGAGGGGAGGGGAGGGGAGGGGAGGAGAGGGGAAGAGGGAAGGGGAGAAGAAGGGTGGGGAGGGAGTAGAGAAGAGGCGAAGGGAAAAGAGGGGAGGTGGAGAGGGGAGGGAAGGGCTGGAGGACACATGGGGAGGGAATGGAGGAGGAGAGGGGAAATGAGTGGAGGAGAGGGGAAGGGAGAGGAGAGGAAGAGTAGAGCAGAGCACAGCAGATCATGTGGTAAAGGCAAGTACAAGCTCTACTGGTGACCAAATCCCACCCAGACCCATGAACACAGCAACTTCCTTTGTTCCGGACCCTCAACAGGCAAAGCTGTGGGGCCTCAACAGGCAAAGCTGTGGGGCCCTAACCAGAGGCTTCAGGAAGCTGCTGTCCACGTAGGACAAAGCCTGTGTCTCTTTTTTTTGTTTGTTTTTTTTTTTTTGGGTCACACCCGGTGGTGCTCAGGGGTTCCTCCTGGCTGTCTGCTCAGAAATAGCTCCTGGCAGGCACGGGGGACCATATGGGACACCGGGATTCGAACCAACCACCTTTGGTCCTGGGTCGGCTGCTTGCAAGGCAAACACTGCTGTGCTATCTCTCCGGGCCCAAAGCCTGTGTCTCACGGAAGGAAAAGACTCGCCAATTCCTTTGAGCCAGTTTAGGCCTTGTTTATTTACACAGGGAGGGTCTCTGCCTTAAACATTTTGTTTTGGTTTGTGACTTAAGCTCCATCTATAAATTATCGACCTTATTGGTACATCAATTTCGGACATCATATGGACTTCAGCCTGGATTAAGAACTTGGATTAAGGGCCTGGAGAAATAGCACAGTGGCGTTTGCCTTGCAAGCAGCCAATCTAGGACCAAAGGTGGTTGGTTCGAATCCCGGTGTCCCATATGGTGTTCCCCCCCCCCCCCAATGCCTGCCAGGAGCTATTTCTGAGCAGACAGCCAGGAGTAACCCCTGAGCACCGCCAGGTGTGGCCCAAAAAAAAAAAAAAAAAAAAAAGAACTTGGATTAAGTTCAAAAACCTACTAATCATGATTGCAGTGGCCCCCCACTGTGCAGGGGATATATGCTTCTTCCTCCAAAATAAGAGCCTAGTTCAATGACCTCAAAGATGGGCTTTCTGGTCTACCTGGACTTGAATAAAAATGGGTTCGGAGAGATAGCATGAAGATAAGGCATTTGCCTCACATGCAGAAGGTCATTGGTTCGAATCCCGGTATCTGCCAGGAGCGATTTCTGAGCGTGGAGCCAGGAGTAACTCCTGAGCACTGCCAGGTATGACCCTAAAACCAAATACCAAAAACCAACAACAGCAACAACAAATAAAGAAAAGGTGCTTCTTCTCGCCTGCTACACAACCTTTCTGGCATCTCTTCGAAGGATCTATGTACGTCCTAGATTTATCTTCTCAGGAGCTTGTAGTTGATTCCTTGATACATGTTTCTGGTTTTAGACACCCTGTGTTTAAGTTAGAAGTTTTTCTTTACATTTTCCTGTGATGCGCTTATGCAAACAGCCGCTCTTTTATTATTGACTAGTTTTTCCTTTAATAATTGTAGACAATATTGTTTGTTTACTAAAAACAAACGGGGGAATTGTTGTGTATGTAAATATTTTTGGGATTATTATGTTACTGACCCTACCCTGATCGGTGATTGTGCCCTACCCTAGGGTGTGACCTGGCATTCTGCCCCCACCCTAGGGTGGTACCTGATTCTGCTTCCACCATTGGGTGGTATCTGATCCCACCATTGGGTGGACCTGATTCTGGGGCATAAAAACAAGGGTCTGTGGAAGGCGAGAGGCTTTTGGCTGGAACTTATGCTGAGTCTTTTGACTGCAGTCTTGTCCACCGAATAAAGCTAATATTTCCAGAAGCCTGACTGTCTGCGAGCTGTTTACCCGCCGTTTCACCTCAGAACCATCGGCTGGACAGGGTGGCAGGCACATGCTCCTAGCTGGAGGGGAAAGACCTCATCCTCCATCCCTCCATCAGTCAACCTTTCTGCTTTCCACTAGGCCCAAGTGCCCAGCTACCGACCGAAAGGATGTTCACAATTGATTTATTGCTTTCAGTGCCAAAATGGCCTGATGGCATCAGGACCAACTCCAGTTCCTGAAGCCATGGAAGAGCACAGGACAAACACGTGCAGAGCCCCTTTCGGGGCCAAGCCGGGCCAGTAGCCTCTGACTGGTCTCCCCTGCTCAAAGCCAGTTTCCATTGCATCTGAGTCCCAGGGAACCAGTGCCATATCTTTTACAGTTTCGGTTAGTTTTGGGGCCAGGCCCAGTGGTACTCTGGGGGTGACTCCTGACTCTGCTTGCAAAACCATTGCGATAGCAGAGATGAAATCCGGGCCAGCCACAGGCAAGGCCGGCACCGTCGTCACTGGGCTCCTTCAGGCCTAGAGCCAGTGGCTTCATTATAACCAGACTCGATGTGGTGGGCTGGGCCCAGATCAGTCCACTGAAGGGGACAGTGGCATTTCAGGTTCCAATTGTCAGTGCTTTGCTAAGAAAAGAAACCAAGGGGGAGAAGGGAACTGCTTCTCTACCTATTACTAAGGGGAATGAGCAGCTTCCTGAATGAATGAATGAATGAACAAATGAATGAATGATAAGAGCAGGAAGCATGGCCCGGGCTGACAGAGCCTCACTGCCCAAAGGCCCTAAAGGAAGTTACTACCACTGTGGCCACAGAACCACGTTCCACACTCTTAAAGGGAGAAGAGAATAGAGCAGAGCAGCCAGCTCGGGTTCCATTCCTGGCATCACGTAGGATCCCCTAAGTCAGCTGGGAGTGATCCCTGAGCACAGAACCAGGAGTGATCCTCAAGCTCAGTGTCAGGAGGGAGCAGTGCTAAGGAACGAAAAGTGGAAACGTCAGGTGCAGTTCCACCCTTCGGGTCCAAAGTCCGAATCATGACTAACTCTGCTTCAATTCCTCAGTTGATCCCATCAAGATCGCTGTGGGGGGGGGCACACTGAGGGTGCAGTTCCCTCACCTCCAGGGCCCCTGGGGGTTCAGGGCTGAAACCCAAATCCTCGTGAACCTTCTCGGCGGGCTGTGCACGAGAACCCCAAGAGCTAAGTGACCAGGACAGAGGCCCCAAATTCCAAAGGCACTTACCAGCCACGAAGCTCGGGAACGACGCCACCTTCTTGGTCTGGGGAAAGAGGAGATGGTGAAACAAGTCTGAGGGGGCCTGAGGGGGCCAGGGAGGGGCTGGGGATGCTGGCTGGTCTGGGGCTCTGCAGAGGCAGCTCAGGTGGCAATGTGGGGCACAAACCCCAGGGAAGACTCGGGGTCCACGAGGCCCCCCCACACCTGCCACGATGCTTGAGAACTCTGCCCAGGAGAGCATGAGAATGGGCGATTACATCATGAGCAAATCTTGGGGCCCTTCAACATTGACCCCAGTCTTAGGACCGAAGCTTGGGCTTCTGAAAAGGGAGACTGAGAGGGCCCGGAGCAATAGCACAGCGGTAGGGTATTTGTCTTGCACATGGCTGACTCAGGACAGACCTTGGTTCGATTCCTGGCATCCCATATGGTCCCCCAAGCCAGGAGCAATTTCTGAGCACAGAGCCAGGAGTAACCCCTGAGTGTCACTGGGTGTGACCCAAAAACCAAAGAAAAAAAAAGAAAGAAGAAGAAGAGAAGAAGAAGAAGAAGAAGAAGAAGAAGAAGAAGAAGAAGAAGAAGAAGAAGAAGAAGAAGAAGAAGAAGAAGAAGAAGAAGAAGAAGAAGAAGAAGAAGAAAAGGGAGACAAGGGAGACTGGCCAGTTTGCTGGGGTAAAGGATCAGGGAACATGGCAGATGAGCCTCCCCACAACTGCTGGCTGGACTCAGGGGGTGTGCCACTGGCTTGGACCCCTCCAGGGTCCTTTCTGTCAGATCAGGGCACCTCAAAGAACCCCCAATGCGAACAGCCAAGGTGGTTCTTACCCTTTCCACCGCCACCCCCAGGGACCCTAACTTGGCTCTTTTGCAGGCTGGGAGGAGCAGGAGGGGCCGCATCAGGAATCCAGAAACTACATGGGGGCCAGGACTGTGGCAGGGGGTGGGAGTACATCGGGGATTGCATGGGGCATCACCTCAGGGATGTTGTTATTGTCCACCCGGCCATTGAGGTCTGAACGCTGCTGTTTCCGAGGCTGTTCCAGACTGTTGCAGGCCTGCGTGTGGAGAGCAGAGAAAGGGGGCTGAGTGGGGCAGGAGCCACAGCCACTCTGGTAGTTGCTGGATCCTGCGAGATCCAGTGAGTTACTGTGGATCTGTCCTGGAGTGAATCTCTCCTGTGGAATTAAGTGGTTTATTAGGATCGCTCTTGGGTGATTTAGTGGTTTATGGTGGATCTCATCCTGACTCCTGACTTCTCAAACCAATATCCTGAATCCTCACATGATACCCTGACCCCTCACACTGAGACCTTGACTCTTCACAGACACCCTGACTCCTTGCTGACACCTGCAGTATTAATTTTTAATTAGTTCTACAACACCCTTTCTCCTCACACCAGCATCCTGACCGCCGCCCCATCTCCCTGGACCCCTACTTGATGGAGTTTGAGACTTTGGGGTTACCCCCAGTAGAGCTAGGGGCTTGTGTTGCTGGGATCAATTTCTGGACCTGTGCTGGATCCCTCCATCTAGCTCTATCTGGAGACAGGCATCTCAGTTTCCAGGGGAAGCAGTTTCTGAGCACCCTGTTTCCTGAGCAAGGACCCTACAAAGGTCTCGGTTCATCCTTGGGGCAAGTCATTGCCATACCCAGGGACAAAAAATGCCCCATCTCTGAAGACCACCCCTGGGACAGTCCAGAGACAGACCCAGTTCTGTTTAGGCCCCCAAATGCCTTCTGGAAGTCACCCACTCCCCCAAAAGCAGAGGACCATCCGTGGGTGCAGACAAGCACCATAGGCCAGTGCTCCCCAATGAGGCAAGCACAGTGCCCACAGGCATAGGGACTCAGCCAGCCCAGCACCACCTGGGGCCCTAAATCCCACCAGGAATGACCCCTGAGTACAGAGCCTGCTGGGTGTGTCCCCAAACCCCAGCTGGAAAAAGCTCAGGGAATAAGCCGAAATCTCCCCTAATTCCAGGGCCACATAGAGTGTCATAGACTGTCCCCCACTTCACCTACCCCTCTCAGCCACACCCTGACCCCCATCTCCCCTCTAGTCTCTTTCGTCCTGCTCAGTATCTCGGGCCCAGGAATGTGGAACCAAGCAGAAATGTGTCAGTAATCAAGGTCTCCCGTGGTCCCTGAAGCACAGCCCTGAGACTGTCAGTCTGCCCCACTGGTGGCATGTCATGAAATTCTCCAGAGCCTTTCCCTCCACCGACTTCACAAACATGGACAATCACTGACAAGTGCAAGACCTAAGCTGGAAACTTCACTCAGGATCTAAGGAACTGGCTCCAACTAACTCCAACGAACCCAGAGTGGCTTTGCTTTCTGGGCCTGGGCACTCAACTGAGTAGCTTGGAGTGCCAAGAATGACTGGTAGAAGTCAAAACCTTGGGCACTTCTGGGGAGGCTACCCCATGTCATCTGCACTGGCCCTATCTCTGGCCAGAAGATGAAGGGCCCCAGTAGGCCAGAGAAGTGGGCAGGAGCTGGAACACAGGTTCTGTTTGCAGACAGGAAATCTATTACCATTCCTGGCACTAACAGGAGCAAGCCCTGAACTATTGAGCTTAGGGTAGTCAGATTGCTGCCTGGTGTCACCCAAACACCAACTAAATCAAAATGCTCAGATAATGGGGGCTGGAGCAATAGCACAACAGGGAAGGCATTTGCCTTAATGTGGCTAACCTGGGTTCGATCCCCAGCATCCCATAGGGTCCTCTGGGCAGCAACAATAGTAATTCTTGAATGCAAAGCCAGGCATAAGCCCTGAATACCACAGGGTGTAGCCCAAAACAACAACAACAACAACGAATCTGATGGGGGAACTAGTGGGTGGAGCCTGAGCCCCATGTAAACAAATCTTAGAATGTCTGAAGTTAGTAAGATTTTCCCAGGCACTCTGTAAAGCACTGTGCAGACATGCTAGAAGCCAGGGCAGGAACAATAACACAGAGAGAGGGGAAGGCAGCTGCCTGGTGGGCTGCTAACCCAGATTTGCTCCCCAACATCCCATATAGTCCCCTGAGCACCACTAGGAGTGATCCCTGAGTGCAGTCAGGAGTAAGTCCTGTGTATAGCCAGGTGTGGCCCAAAGACGAAGGAAGGAAGGAAGGAAGGAAGGAAGGAAGGAAGGAAGGAAGGAAGGAAGGAAGGAAGGAAGGAAGGAAGGAAGGAAGGAAGGAAGGAAGAGAAGGGAGGGAGGGAGGGAGGGAGGGAGGGAGGGAGGGAGGAAGGAAGGAAGGAAGGAAGAAGGAAGAAAGAAGGAAGGAGGGTGAGAGAAAGGAAGGAAAGAAGGAAGGAAGGAAGAGAGGGAGGGAGGGAGGGGGAGGGAGGGAGGAAGGAAGGAAGGAAGAGAGGGAGGAAGGGAGGGAGGAGGAAGAATAAAGGAAGGAAGAAGGAAGGAGAGAGGGAGAAAGAAAGGAAGGAAGGAAGGAAGAGAGGGAGGGAGAGAGGGGGAGGGAGGGAGGGAGAGAGGGAGGAAGGAAGGAAGGAAGGAAGGAAGGAAGAAAGAAGGAAGGGAGGGAGGGAAGGAGAGAGGGAGGAAAAGGAAGGAGACAAAGAAGGAGGGATAGAAAGAAAGAAAGAAAGAGGGAAAGAGGGAAAGAAACAAGGAAAGAAGAGAAGAAAATCTAAGCACTCTTCAATGTAAATACAGAGACCCTACTGGAACTTCCCAGCATTTTCTAGAACCACTCCAGCAAGTTCTAAAACATTCTAGAACATTCTGGACCCTTCTGTGCTCCAAGCCCCCTCTATCCCTGCTCAGAGAAGACTCTGCCAACCATTCCTACCTGCTCGGGTGACCACTTGGGCCTCTCCTCAGGGGTCCTGCTCTTGGCCTTGAGGCTCCTTTGGGGCTCGGGTGGGTGCTGGGCATCCATGAGCAGGTTTAGGGACCGGGGCCGGGCCTCGTGCTGCTGCTGCTGCCGTCCGGGCCCACGGCCTCGAGGGGTGTCGCTGTCACCATCACCGTCACCTCCTCCGTCGCCATCCCCGGGGCCACGCGTGCGCTCGGGACTGTTGGCTGCACTGGCGATGCTGCTGAGGCTCAGGCTCATCTTGATCTCGGCCACAATCTGGTCGATGTCCTCCTCAGGGTCTTCGGGGTCCCGGGCCGGTGGGCAGAAATCTGGGTCCCCGTGCTCACTGGCACAGGACCGGCCCAGATCACTGTCCACCTGATGGGGGTCGTCGTCATCCCGCGCGGCCGCCCCCAGCCCCGGCCAGTCCTCCACGGCCTCCTGGCACTCGTCGGTGTCCGGGAGGGACGCCCTGCGGCCGGGGCAGCTGGTGCCATCCAGGTAGCTGTCATCCTCAGGGCAGTAGCGGATGTAGTAGGTGACACCCTCCTCCTCCTCGGGGAGGCCCTCATCATAGTCCTCATCCTCGTCCTCCTCCTCGTCCTCCTCTGATGTGTTGTTCACATACTCAGAACTCGAGTCCCCTTCAGGCTCGGGCTCCGGGCTCTGGTCCGTGGCGGAGCTGGACAGCACCAGGCTGGTGGCCGAGTATTCGGGGTCTGATGGGGGCTGCTCCTCCGCGGGGTTCTCACTCTCGGGCCCCAAGCCCGGCCGTGCCCGGTGCTCCAGCATGGTGCTCACTGCTGCTGTTGCTGCCACGCTCGGCCGCTTCCGGCTGGCCATGGTGGACGCTCAGGCGGCCATGATGTCCCGCAGGAGCCTCTGGTGGCAGGGAGAGAGGAGAGGGTCAGAGGGGCTCCCCAAGGTGTGGCCAAACTAGGAAGACCCTCAAACCACTCCCTGCCCTTCTCCAACCCCCTGTCCCATGGCAGGGACAAGGCGCGAAGCTGGAGGAGATGGTCAGGGGTGGATACATGGACAGGAAACACAAAACACAAAACAAAACAAAACAAAACAAAAGACTCTCTGCTGGCTCAACTCTTGGGATCACTCTTGGTGGAGTTTGAGGGAATCTATAGGACAGGGGTGGCGAACACGCGGCTCTCCAGCCGCATGAGGCTCCCGGCCAAAATGAATGCAGCTCTTTGCCTCTTATGATTTTGTATGCTGTGGCTCTTTGCCAAGTTTGGATTTTGTTCTGCTGCTTCTGAGGAGGGACCTCTGAGGAGAGATTTCCGAGCACGCAGTCCCGCCCTGTCTCCCATCCCTCGGAAACAACTGCATGGGCTAGCAAGTGGGGGGGGACCGTGTGTCACCTGTTGTGTCACATCTTGCCGATAGTTCTTAGTGTGGAGGACGCAGCATGCTCTCACCATCACTGCAGGATTTTGACCCTCACTCAAAATGGCAAAATGCAATATGTGTTTAATAGATTATTGTTAAAAGTAGATGCTTTTGTGGGAGTGTTTGTCTGTTTTGGCAGGTCACTGTGTGGTGTGGCTCTCTGACTCTCACAGTTTAAAATTTTGGCTCTTTGTGTCGAACTTGTTCGCCAACCCTTCTATAGGATGTCAGGGATAAAATCTGGGATCGAACACACAAGGCAGAACCATTAACAAAGTCGGACTGTAGTGCCTCAGTACCACTAGGAATGGCCCAAAACACATACTTCCCCCATGCGTGCACGAGAGAGAGAGAGAGAGAGAGAGAGAGAGAGAGAGAGAGAGAGAGAGAGAGAGAGAGAGAGAGAGATTAGTCTGTGATTTTTTTTAAAGAAGTGTTGAGCTTGTTAATTTGGAAAGAGTCACACTTCTTTATTTTCCAGAAAGGATTGTGCCAACTTGATATTTCTAGCTCTTAAACGCTGGGGAACTCAAAAGTGAAAACAGCCAAGCCTGAGATGTTTGAAGCAAAAATTAAGATACCTGGAGGAGACACAAGACAACTGAAACTCTCTGATTTCTTCTTTTTTTATAAAAAAAATTATATTTTTGGGTTTTGAGCCACACCCAGTGATGCTCAGGGATTACACCTGGCTCTGCATTTAGGAATCACTCATGTTGGGCTTGGGAGAGCCCATGGGATGTCGGGGATTGAACCTAGGTCAGCTACATGTAAAGCAAAAGGCCTCTCCACTGTGCCATCACTCTGACCCACTGGTCTCTGCTTCTTCAGTGAGGTTTGGTAACTATTTCTTTACAAGCACTAGTTTCTTTCCTTTTATAAAATATTTTTATTTTGTGGTTTACGAGTCTATTAATCATGGTTTCTTGTGGCCACAATCCAACACCAATCCATCACCAACATATCTGTGTCAGGCACCAGTTTCTTGTTTTTATTCACATATATTTTTGTTTTGGGGCCACACCCAGCGGTGCTCAGGGGTTACTCCTGATTCTGCTCAGGATTCAGCCCTGGCAGTGCTCAAGGAACCCAATGGGATGCCAAGGAGGTTGGCTGTGCACAAGCCTTCCCCACTGTGCTATTGCTCTGGCCTCAGTTGCTTAAGACCATAACTTGGATTGATCCAAGAGCTCATTCTTCATTTCTGACAGCTTCTTTGATCAGTGGGTTATTCTGAAATGCATTGTCTGATTTCTAGAAGATTTATCAGTCTCTCTCTCTCTCTCTCTCTGCAAGGCTCAACTTGATTATGTGTCGCCAAGAACTGACTCTGCAGTTTTGTTACTTTTAAATGTGTCCTAAAAACCATGAGCTTTTACTGGGACCACAGAAAAAGACTTTGGGGTTGGACAACCTAGGATCCCTGGAGCCTGGAGTTGGTCTTATGCCAGGATGCTTCATGGGTAGGGTGTCCCTGTTTAAAGGCCCAGGATTTTTCCTTTCTATTTTCCCCATATTCTGTAAACCACTGCCACACACACCATTTTTATTGTACTTTTTAATCTCTTATCTTTAAAAAAACCTTCTGGTACTGTATTAATGACTTTATTGGAGATACAATAATCACAAATATTGCTATTGAACTCTTTCTTTCTCTCTTTTCTTTCTTTCTCTCTTTTCTTTCTTTCTTTCTTTCTTTCTTTCTTTCTTTCTTTCTTTCTTTCTTTCTTTCTTTCTTTCTTTCTTTCTTTCTTTCTTTCTTTCTTTCTTTCTTTCTTTCTTTCTCTCTCTTCTTTCTCTCTTCCTTCCTTCCTTCCTTCCTTCCTTCCTTCCTTCCTTCCTTCCTTCCTTCCTTCCTTCCTTCCTTCCTTCCTTCCTTCCTTCCTTCCTTTCTTTTTCTTTCTTTCTTTGGTTTTTTGGGCCACACCCGTTTGATGCTCAGGGATTACTCCTGGCTAAGCGCTCAGAAATCGCCCCTGGCTTGGGGGGACCATATGGGACACCGGGGGAACAAACCGAGGTCCTTCCTTGGCTAGATCTCGCAAGGCAGACACCTTACCTCTAGCGCCACCTCGCCGGCCCCCACTTCTTTCTTTTTAATTCTATTTTATTTTTTAGTTTTTCTTTCTATTTATTTTTTAAAAAATCTTTGTTTTCCCTCATCTTGAAACAAATATATTATGATCAGTTATGTTGACTATGTGATGCATTTTCTTTAAATAAAAAATAAATGTGTCCTGAAGGTTTTCGATACAGCCCAGAACAGTTTCCTCGAGAACAGTTTCCTTGAGAGAGGAAACTGATTTGGGAGTGTCTGAGGGGCTATTTTAAAGTTTTTTCTATTGAGATAATACCACAGGCAGGATGCTGGCCTCTCTTGCTGCTGACCCGGGTTTGATTCCTGGCACCCCTGACTCCCACCAGAACTGATCCCTGATTGCCATCAGGTGTGGCCCAAATCAAACCCCCAAAATGCTCCAGAGCAGTTTTTGCTCAGGGATTTCAACCGTGTCTACCTTTGCATGGATTTGACCTATATGGTTCTACCGGTTCCATAGAGACGGAAGACCCCAGGTCGGGCAGGGGACCCTTTTCTCCTCCTCCTCACTGTAGGATGGTGGGGTCAGGACAGGCAGACCCCTAGGGTGGGATTGAGGAGCCACTCAGTCATGTTCTCAAGAATATTTGGGGGTGTGGGCTGCTCCCAACTCTACTTTTAGAGATTCCTCCAGGCGGTGATGCCCAGGTCACCCTCTGCCATGGCTCAAACCTACTACCTGGAGCTCCACCTCCAGGCTTTGGACACTTCAGCAGGAAATAAAATGTAATTCACGTGCCCAAAGCCATGGGAAGCGAGTGATGGCATTAGGAAACCACCCAGCTTCAGAGCTTCCCCAGAAGGAATGGAAAAAACAACCCAAACTAGGGTGACAGCCAGCACCTCCCCACAAACCCATCAGCGCTAGACGCCAACCTAAAGGAGACCGAGAATTGCAGATTCTGATACAGCCAGAATCAAGCTTTTGTGAAAGCCAATGAGTGAGTCATTCTTGGTAAAAAGAAAAAAAAAGCAAAAATAGATCACATCAGTTTGATAAGGAATATTCCTCAGAGGGCCAGAGAGCTGGGACAATTAGTAAGGCATGTGCTCTGTCCACATTCCACGCAGGTTTAATTCCCGGCAGCCCAGATGGTCCCCTGGGACCTGCCAAAGGCAATTCCTGAATGCAGAGCTGGAAGTCAGTCCTGAGAACCATCAGGTGTGACTCAAACACAAAATAAAAAAGGATATCCCATAAATACCCAAACCAAAGTCAATGACAACAGAATCAAGAGACCCAACTATGACAAGCTATACACAAGAGGGACATGAAACACTAGCAGTCCAGGAGGCTAAGGGAGGAGGTATGGGAGGGAGGCATGCTGGGAAGAGTGGCAAAGCATGCTGGGAACTATGGTAGGGGGAAGGTCAACACTGGTGCTGGGAATGGCCCTTACTCACTGTCACTAAATGCCTGAAATACAACTGTGAAAGACTTGGAATTCACATTGGTCTCAATAAAATTAAAATATATATATATTTCTCAGCAGAAAAAAAAAGATGTTCCAGATCAGAGTGATAGTCTGATGAAGCTGGGGCTTCCCTTGTATGTGACCGACCTGGTTTCAATCTCTGGCATTCCATATGGTCCCCAAGTACCCTCAGGGGGTGATCCCTGAGCACAAAGACAGAAGTAAGCCCTGAACAATACTGTGTGTGGTCCGAAAACTAAAAAAAAAAAAAAAAAAAAAGGAGGGACCTAGTACTACCCAAGCATCAAATAATCTGTTTCAAGCCCAAACTCTGTGGATGGGGAAGAAAAAGGAACTTGCATCCATCCACAAAGTGTGCAAACAAACCCTAGCATGATAATACAAATATTTCTTTTCTGTTGAGAAATAAGAGCAGGCTATCTCCTCATAGGCAGGGTTACAATAGCAATGCAAGGAACAGGTGGAGGAGAGTGAAGCTGAAGCAGAAAAAGACATTTTTAGAGCATTCAAAATCTCTGTAGACGGGGCCGGAGAGATAGCACAGCAGTAAGGCGTTTGCCTAGCACAGGGCAAAACCAGGAGGAATTTCCAGCATCCCATGCCGTCTCCAAGCCTGCCAAGTGATTTCTGAGCACAGAGCCAGGAGAAACCCCTGAGTGCCATCGGGTGTGGCCCAAAAACCCCCAATCAATCCATAAATAAAATTTTTTAAAAAAAAATATCTCTGTAGATGACCAAGTGAAATTAACTGACAATTTAGTCTAAGAGCAGAAATGCAGCAAGGTAGACATGGCTGGATTCCCTAAACATCTGCAATAATCACTTATAAAGCGAAATAGTGTGAATGCCTTCTTGTCCCAAAAGGTTTCATACAGCAATGAAGCTTTTATGTATCTTTTATTTGTTTTTCGGGCCACACCCGTTTGATGCTCAGGGGTTACTCCTGGCTAAGCGCTCAGAAATTGCCCCTGGCTTGGGGAGACCATATGGGACGAACCTCGGTCCTTCCTTGGCTAGTGCTTGCAAGGCAGACACCTAACCTCTAGCGCCACCTTGCCGGCCCCACAATGAAGCTTTTATAAAGCATCTGAGAAAAGAGCATCATCAAAAAGTAAAAGCTTTTATTAAAAACATATGCTATGAGGGGCCAAAGCAAGAGCATAACAGTAGTTCTCACTTGCCTTGCACATGGCCAACCCAGGTTCAATCCCTGGCATCCCATATGGTTCCCTAAGACTGCCAGTAATTTCTGAGAGAAGAACCAGGAGTCAACTGCATGCCTCTGGGTGCCCCCAAAACAAAAAAAAATTATGCTATACTTGATGGGGACAATAGAATTAGTGGGTACAGCTGTTGCCTTTCACACAAAGGACCCAGGTTCAATCCCTAGCACCACAATGGTCCATCCCCCAAGCCCCAGGAAGAAGCTGCCGCCATTGCTGCTGATTGTGCCCACCTCCCTTCACCATGGACTGTTGCTCACAACGGGTTACAGGGGTCTCAAACTCGTGGCCCACGGGCCGTTTGCGGCCCTCCCTACAACATTTTGTGGCCCTGCGCTAGAGGAATCATTTTTTGTTTTGTTTTGTTTTAGTTGTTTGGGTCACACCCCCCAATGTTCAAGGCTTACTACTGACTTTGCACTCGAGGATCACCCCGACTTTGCCTCCTGCGGCCCCCAGGTAAATTGAGTTTGAGACCCCTGAACCCTCGGCTCTAGGACATCTGATCTGTGACAGCTGGGAGCCATTTTTTCCAGACTCCACAAGACCACATTGCTGGCTGAAGCTGTGACCCGGATTTTATCACCCCTCAGACTATTTTTAAAAGACTTTAAGGGGGCCCCGGAGAGATAGCACAGCGGCATTTGCCTTGCAAGCAGCTGATCCAGGACCAAAGGTGGTTGGTTCAAATCCCGGTATCCCATATGGTCCCCTGTGCCTGCCAGGAGCTATTTCTGAGCAGACAGCCAGGAGTAACCCTTGAGCAATGCCAGGTGTGACCCAAAAACAAAAAAAGAAAAAAGAAAAAACAAAAACAAAACAAAACAAAAGACTTTAAGGGGAGATATATATTTTCTCTGAATGTATTTATTTTGGTGTATTTCCTTACTAGCTATAATTCTTGTTGTGTGTTTCCTTGTGTAGATGTAGTTTTCCCCCTCTTTCTAATTTTGTTTAGTAGAAAATTCTAGTAGATATGTATCTCTGGGGTTCTGTGTTTCTGATAGAACTATATTATAGGAATTTTTTAGTTTGTTATTATTTCCCCCATAGGCACCAATAGTATCCCGTGACATTGTCCCTTTTTGCATTGGCATAGTAAAACAGAAATCTTAGGTATGGAGAGAAGTTCCTATCTACTAGGAATGGGGACTCAGAAAGTTTATTTGTCATAGTGATGACTCGGGCTTCAGTTGCTCAGACATTGGCCATTCAACCCCAAGCCTTGGGTCCCATCTTTGGAACTGGCACAGTTTTCTGCACCAACACCAAGGCCCTATAAGCCACAATATACAATGCTAGCCATCTAGCCATCCATCAAAGGACATGATGAAACACCCTAGAAACACCCTAGACAATGACCACTCAATTCAAAGGTCAAGACTTCCTGCCACTTAGCCCTATATAACTTGACTTGTGAGACCCCCCAGGGTGTTGGGGGGGGTCGCCTCCTGAGAGGTGGCCCTGGCTAGCCAGTTGTTGGTTGATGGAATAAAACTTTGTTTTACTTTATTTCGATTGTGTGGTCTCATCCCTAGACTCTGGACCCTAACAGTATCTCTCACGAGGCCCTTGATAGAATTTCCTGAACTTCTTTTATTGCCATCTTTCTGAGTAGATTATGTCCTGTGGTGGTGTTTGCTTCCAGACCGAACTCTCCAATCTCTTGGGATTATGGCATGAAGCTTTCGCTTCATCTAATCAGTTCAAAATTATACTATATTCAGGGAAGGAAATGAACAATACTGTCAATATTTTAAGTTAATTCAAAAAAATTTCTAAAGTCGGTATAGTGCGAACTGAGTCTCCAGTAAAAAAAAATTGATAAAATTCAAAGACCAGAGAAATGATGTCAGTTACTTCTGCGGCAAGAAAACGCAGAGAGTCAAAATTACACTCTAGAAATTAATTTACTGGCAGGAGAATACACAAACAGACCAAGAGAAAAGAAAATCCAGACAACCAGAGTGATGATATAATGGACAAGAAAGGAAACATTTCACATCAGCAGGCAGGGCCAGAACAGGGCCAAAACTTGCTGCGACCCACTTAGGAAGAAAACACACATCAGACATCAAGTTACAAAAATAAATTCCAGATGGACGAACAGGTTTCAGTATTAAAGAAATGACTAAAATATGTCTACTCAAGGTATAGAAGTTCTTCTGAAATGGGATCTTTGAAAAAAAAAATCATCAAGGAATAGATTCCCTGTTTCAAACTGTGAGACCTGTAGAAGGAAAAAAATAAGCAAAGCAAAGAAAACCAGCAGCCTGGAAGAAAATCAAGATGTCTGTGAAAAAAGAAAGATGATACTGGAGCTGTGAAAAACGTTTTTGGCTTAAACATCACTTGCCAAACGCTCATCAGCACGGAAACGGAAACACCGCCTACATACCAGCAAGGAAAGGGCCGAGACAGGGGACAGCGGGGAGGGCAGTTGCCTTGCGTGTGGCTGACCCAGGGCCGATCCGGGTTCTATCTCTGGCATCCTATGTGGTCTCCCAAGCCTACCAGGAGTGAGCCCTGAGCACTGCCAGGTGTAGTCCAAAAATGAATGAAAGAATAAAGACAGGGAGGAAGGAAGGACGGAAGGAAGGAAGGAAGGAAGGAAGGAAGGAAGGAAGGAAGGAAGGAAGGAAGGAAGGAAGGAAGGAAGGAAGGGAGGGAGGGAGGGAGGGAGGGAGGGAGGGAGGGAGGAAGGGAGGAAGGAAGGAAAGAAGGAAGGAAGGAAGGAAGGAAGGGAGGGAGGGAGGGAGGGAGGGAGGGAGGGAAGGAGGGAGGGAGGGAGGGAGAAAGGAAGGGAGGGAGAAAGGAAGGAAGGGAGGAAGGAAGGAAGGAAGGAAGGGAGGGAGGGAGGAAGGAAGGAAGGAAGGGAGGAAGGAAGGAAGGAAGGAAGGAAGGAAGGAAGGAAGGAAGGAAGGAAGGAAGGGAGGGAGGGAGGGAGGAAGGAAGGAAGGGAGGGAGGAAGGAAGGAGGGAGGGAGGGAGGGAGGGAGGGAAGAAAGGAGGGAAGAAAGGAGGGAAGAAAGGAGGGAAAATCTGGAGAGATAGTATTGCATGTAGAATTCTTGCTTTGCATGGGACTGACATGGGTTCGGTTCCTGGCACCACTGAGAGTCCCAAGAACATCCCCAGGTGTGAGCCCTGAGCACAGAACTAGGAGTGAGCCTTGATCACAGAGCCAGGAGTGACTCGAGCATAGAGTCAGGAATAAACTCTGGGCAGAGATTCAGGAGTGCTCCTGGAGCCCAGAAACAGAAGTCATCCTTGAGCACTAAGGGGTGATCAGTGCCTGGCACTTGGCTGCTCTGGTCAGAGGAAGTGTAAAGTGTTATTTGGCTCATTTCCAGCAGTGCACCGAGGTCAGGAATATTTCTGTACTTGGCTTGAATGGGGGAGGTCAGGGATGCCAGGCCACTCCACACATAGTCAAAAGATCTGTCTATGACTGTTATTTTGGTGGGGGAGCTTACCCGGCAGTGCTCAGGGATTACGCCTGGCTTTGCACTCAGGAATTATTTCTGGTGGTGCTGGGGATTGAACCCAGGTTGCCTTACGTGCAAGGCAAGCGCTCTTCCTTCTGTCCTCTCTGTCATCTTTTTTTAGGGGGAAGGAAGCCACAACCACCAGCACATACGGGTTCCCCTGCCAGGGTGCTCAGAAATCACCCTTGCTAGTGCTTGGGGGGACTCTATTCGATGCCAGGGATTGAACCCTGGGTTGGATGCACGCACCACAGAGCAGCCTATGCTGTTTCTACACCTCAGGGGTGTCATCTGTCTGCTGCCTGTCTGTCTGTCTGCCTTGTCAGTACTGACTTTGCTCTCATCCCCTAAGATGCCTCTAGAATCAGGAGGACGGTCTGTACTAGGCCCCATGCCAGCCACTGTGGTGACAAGCCTTGGTCGGTCGGTTAGTGTGGACAGGACGTGGTTCGGCTCTCGGCCAGCTCACCTGGCTGTCCAGGCCCATCTTGTTCCTTCTGAGCTCGACTTCCTCACATGGCTTCCTCTGTGGGGTTTTTTTCTCCCAGTTTCCTGTCGCTGTATTTGTCTCTATTTGTCATTCTTTTGCTTGTGGTTTCTTTACCACATTCCGGGTGGTGCTCAAGGCTCACTCCTGGGTCTTAGGGGGTGACCTGGCAGCTCTGGCCCCCCTCCCCTCTGCAAGCCAAGTGCAGAAACCTTCCTCACCTCAGACCACTGCTGGAAATAATAATAAATGGGCCAAATAACATTGCACACTTCCTCTGACCAGAGCTCTCAAGTAATGGGGTCTAATCACCCCCAAACCACCCTGGTTTAGTCCCCTTTTTTATTTTGTTTGTTTGTTTGGTTTGGGGCTACACTGGTGATGCTCAGAAAGCACTCCTGGCGGTGCTCAGGGGAGCATACAGGATGCTGAGGATTGAACCCGGGTCGACCTTGTGCTGGGCAAATGCCCTCCCCACTGTGCTATCACTCTGGCCTCTTGATTCTTGCTTCATCTTGAGACGACCAAAGGACCCAGAGAATACAGAGAAGACAACCAGAGGGCTGAGGAGAGAAGTCAAAGGGCTGGAGCACGTCCCTTGCATGTCCAAGACCTGAGTTCTGTTTTGTTTTGTTTTTGGTCACACCTGGAGGCACTCAGGGGTTCCTTCTGGCTCTGCGCTCAGAAATCGCTCCTGGTAGGTACAGGGGGTGCCGGGATTCGAGCACTGTCTGTCTTGGATAGGCTGCTTGCAAGGCAAACATCCTACTGCTGTGCTATCTCTCCGAGTTATCCCAGGACCCCAAGTTCTGTGCCCAGCACCACCACCACGAACTCAACTGTCAGGGTTCTTCCAGCCAGACTGAGAATGGCCAGGGGTGGAACCCCCCCCAACCCCTGAGCATCATTGGGGAGGACTCCCCCTACCCCTGCAATGTGAAGCAAGCCAAACAAACACGAACATCTTATCAGCACGGACACAATGGCATCACGCCCGGAACATGGAACCCAGAAATTAAAATTTTCTGTGAGGCCAGAACAGGGAGATCTCTGGGGACTCTGAGAACAGAATGATCTCTGAGGAGTTGGAAAGAAGTGACAAAGCACACAACAAACAGCCTCCACACTCCCGGGACGCAGAAAGCAAAGAGACAAAGGATGGAATCAAGAGCCACGAGAAGACACAGAGAAGTGGCAGGGGATAAGGAAAAAGTGTCTCGGTGCTAGACAAAAATCTGGGTACATCCCGTCTCCTGGGAAGGCTGTACCACCTCCAGAGAGTGGGACCTGGAGCCCTGTTTTTCAGTATGAGGGGGAAGGCTCTGCCCTGTGCACAGCCAGTCCTGCTTCGATTCCCGGAACCTCAGAGGGTCCCCTGAGCACCCCCAGAAGTGATCCCTGAGCATAGAGTAGCAGGAAGCACTGAGCACCATCATGGGTGACCCCAAACAAAGTGAAGAGTCTACCCCTGACAGTGCTCGGCAGACCAGTGGTCAGGAATTCCGACGGGGCGAAGATGACGTGCCCTAGAACTTTCGGCTGTGACAGACGTAGGTACTTCAACACCTCAGAGCACTGGAAACCAGGTGCTGAATTATGGATGCGCTTGCCATGGATTGCCATGATGTGGAAAGGGTCCTGTGTCATGCGCCCCTGTTGGGACAGCGACTATCTAGATGTCCCTATGAAGAGTCTGGTGGGTTCTGGCCTTTGCGAAAAGAGCCAAACAAGGGTATGTTGCAATCATCTTGGTTTTTTTGAGGGGAATCACTCTGTTGATTAGGCCATGGGTGTTGGTGATTTGGGTAAGGGTGTGGGGAGAAAGCAAAAGGGGGAGCAGAGCAAGGCATGTCTCTGCTCTTTGAACCAAGGCCTGTCTGTCTTTGATTCTTTAGGGTATTTTTGTTTGTTTGTTTGGTTTTCGGGTCACACCGGCAGTGCTCAGGGTTTACTCCTGGCTCTACGCACAGAAATCATCCTTGGCAGGCTTGGGGCAACCACAGGGGATGCCGGGATTCGAACCACCGTCCTTCTGCATGCAAGGCCAATGCCCTACCTCTGTGCTATCTGTCTGGTGCCTCCCCATTTGTCTTTGAGAGGAAAGACCCAACAACCCAAACTGAAGGATGTTCCTTAAAACACCAGGGAGGGGCCAGAGCCACAGCACAGCGTAGGGCATTTGCCTTGCATGCAGCCAACCCGGGATAAACCTGGGTTTGATCCCCAGCATCCCATTTGGTTCCCTGAGCCTGCCAAGAGCAGCCCCTGAGCGTCACAGGTGTGCCCCCGGAAATATTTTAAATTACTTAATAAAAAATAGGAATAGTTCGATGAATCATGAGATGAAGTGGGCTTTGAGGAAAGGAGCTTATTAATTTGAAAACAAGAATCGGGAGTTGTTGGTGTTGTGCTTGTTTAGCAAGACAGGCTGCTGGGAATAAATCTCATTTTAAATCATCAACGTATGTTATCTCAGAATTTCGTTCGATGTTTTGAACGTTTATGAAGGGGGGTCACAGAACTTTAAAAAGACCAAGCTAGGGGCCGGAGAGATAGCATGGAGGTAAGGCATTTGCCTTTCATGCAGGAGGTCATCGGTTCGAATCCCGGCGCCCCATATGGTCCCCTGTGCCTGCCAGGAGCAATTTCTGAGCCTGGAGCCAGGAATAACCCCTGAGCACTGCCGGGTGTGACCCAAAAACCAAAAAAAAAAAAAAAAAAAAGACCAAGCTAGAATCACTGCGGGTTCTTTCTTACCCTTTGCTCAGCAAATGGTATCAGAAGAAGAGAAAAATCAGGATGGAATTAGATGTTCTCAGCCCCATAATTATCACATTTCTCATTAATTTATACAAATTAGTTCACCAAGGAGCTGCACACGAGTGCACATAGAAAAAATTGTCAAAATTAATCATAGGGTGGACCAGTCTGAAACGAGTCTAAGCAAACCTCAGACCGTTGACTCAGAGAGGATGCGTTTTCGACTCTAGCTTAATCCAGAAATAGCTAACAAGCAGAAAATGTACAGAGGTGTAGAAATTAACCACTCTAAAATAATCCATAGAGGGGCCAGAGATAGCACAGCGATAGGGCGTTATGCCTTGCACACGGCCAACCCGGGACGGACCCTGGTTCGATCTCCGGCATCCCATATGGTCCTCCGAGCCTGCCAGGAGCGATTTCTGAGCACAGAGCCAGGAGGAACCCCTGAATGCCACTGGGTGTGACCCAAAATAACCAAAACAAACAAAAATCATTTACTAAAGAGGGTCAGGGATAGCACAGAGGTTAAGGCGTGTGCCTGTCACACTTCCTCTCTCCCTCCTCCACCTCCTTCCCTCAACTTTCCCACCCAGGTGCCTGCCACCATGTGCAGAATATATAGGAATATTCTGGAATACTCTGGAACCAGGCTGGAATATCCTCATCCAAGTTCGGAACCCACAGAAGCAACTCTTACAGCTCAATTGGGTCTTTTGTTCTTCTCTTCTGGTGCCAGGGTGGGGGGTGACTACTCCCCCCCCTTTGCAGCCTTATTGGGGTACAGCTGACTCACACCAGCGCTAAAAGGTGCGCAGTGGGGTGACCTGGCACAAGGACCTCAGAGGGCTCCTCCTCCCGCTAATTAACACATCCATCACCTCACAGATTCATCGCGTGTGAGGGCAAATATTTAAGTGGTACTCTCTTAGCAAATTTCAATTTATCATACAGTGTGAGCAGCCAGGGCCTCCCTAACAGCAACTGGAGACTCATCCATCTCCGGGGGACGCTTTGAGCCTTCGAAAAACCGTCACCCCACCACCTACCCCCGCCACCCCAGCCTCAGTGCCTCTGTCAGTCCCAGCAGCGTTTGGGTGTTTTGTTTTGTTTTTTTTTTTTGCTCTGTTTTGTTTTGTTTGGGGGCCTAACCACGTGGTGCTAAGGGCTTGCCTCTGGCTCTGCATTCAGGGGTCACTCCTGAGTGATCCCTGGGGATTGAACTCAGGTCAATTGGCATGCCAGGCCAGTGGCCTCCCCGAGGTGCCGTGGCATTTGCCTTGCATACAGCCTACTGGGGACGAACCTGGGTTCAATCCTTAGCATCCTTTATGGTCCTCTGAGCCTGCCAGGAGCAACTTCTGAGCGCAGAGCCAGGAGTAATCCCTGAGCACTACCAAGCGTAGCCCAAAAACCAAGAAATAAAAAATAAAAATAATAAAATAGAAATTTACCACCAATACAGGTCCCTGTTGGGAACTTTAGACAAGACCAGCGGTCAGGCTCACTCAGGTCACTACGATAGGCCTTGTGGAGGCTTCAGTGACAGACGCTCTGATGCAGGGACAAATGTCCTATAAACTAACCCAAGTCCCAACTCAGCTGGGAGCTCTGAGCAATCCTGCTACAAAGAGGCCAAAGGAGATGGGAATGTTGCACCGGTGAAGGGGGTTGTTCTTTACAGGACTGAAACCCAACTGCAAGCATGTTTGTAATCAAGCTGTTTAAATAAAGATATTTAAAAAAAGAGGCCAAAACAGCAGGAACAAGAACACAGCAGGAACCCGGGTTGGATCGCCGGCATCCCAGAGGGTCCCCCTGAGCACTGTTAGGAGTGATCCCTGAGCACAGAGTCAGAAGTAAGCCCTGAGTGTCTCCAGGTGTGACCCCAAAACAAAAATAATTAAAAAAAAGATGTCGAATGTCTCAAGCCCACCTGCCAGCTGCCCACAATCAACATTGGGGCAGGATTAGCGCCTCCGAATGGAGGAAGAATGACCCCCCCCCCCCCATCTCTCTCTGATCTCTGGTCCTCCCTGATTTTATTCATCCCAAACATGGCCTTTTACCTAAAGCTTTAACCATGGCCAAACAACACCCACAAGGGCTCCTGCTGGAAGGGGACAAAAGCATCAACCGGGACCGGAGGAGGCGGCTGACAGCGTCTCCTCCATCTGGATGGGCCGGTGTCAGGCACAGCCCTGCTCTTTCTGCCTGCAGTACCAAGGCAACAGCGAACATTCTCGCAAGCCCCTGGGGTGTCAGCAGAGAGATCCAGAACCAGATGGAAATAGATGTGAACATTCGGGGGGCTACTCTCGGGCCCCATGGAAATGGGCAGGGGGTGTAGACCCCAGCATCTCTCTCTCTCTCTCTCGCTCACACACACACACACACTTCTCTCACTCTCTCTCTCTCTCTCTCTCTCTCTCTCTCTCTCTCTCTCTCTCTCTCTCACACACACACACACACACACACACACACCCCACACACACACACATGCTAGGCCTCGTTCCCAGGACTGGCACCAAATGTCCCCACTGAGGACCCCCGATTCTCGCCTGCCTTGGGGACTCCATGTTGCAGATGTGGGAGAATTCATGAAATGCACCTCCTGGTGCCCCCTCCAAGCATGCCAACAGTAGGGTGACTCTGATGCCTGAAAAGGCATCTCTGACCATCTCTGGCCCATCTCTTGTCCCAGTTGCAGGTAGCCAGTCCTCCCATCACCCCACTCTTGTGACCAAGAGCCAGGCGGGCCCGTCTGCTCTGGCAAATCCTACGACGATAGACCAGCACAGGGCCAACCCAGACCAGGGGCCCCCACTTACCTCAGGGTGCTCAGAGGCTGCTCAGACCAAGGCTGGACTCCTCTTCTGTTCAGCGTCCAGGCCAGCGTCCAGGCCAGACAGCCTGTTGGCTATTAAGGCGGAGGCAAACCAAGTTCCCTCTGGCCTGATGTAAACCAGAATCTAGGGTCAGAGACAGACAGGTCAGGAGTGACGGCATTTGCCTGGCCCCAGGGACTGACCTTCGTTCAAGCTCTGGTACCACACTGGGTCTCCTGAGCCCTGCCAGGAGTGACTTCCAGAGCACAGAAGCAGGAGTGAGCCCTGAGCACTTACAAATTTTAGTTACGGCTCAAACAACAGAAAGGAATCTAGGGGGGACCTGAGCGACACACAGCGGGAAGGACGTTGGCCTTGCATGCTGTTGACCTGGGTTAGAACCCTGACCACTACCAGGCGTGATTTCTAAGTGAAGAGCCAGGAGTAGATGCTGAGCACTGCCAGGTGTACCCCTCAAGACAATTGACTCCCCAAAAATATTTTTAAGGAATTTACGCTGCAGATAAAATATTGAGTAAATCCGGGTGGGAAAGACTAAGGCTGTGTGTGAGAGATTTTAGCAGATCTGGGCGTGGTGGTGAGGTGCCTGGGAGCAAGAGGTTGTTTCCACAGAGAGCCTTTGCAGGGCCGTAAGGGGGCTCCAATGGGGTTCTGTGGAGGCCCTGGGTTCCTGGGGGGCAGAGGACCTTGGCACTTGCCACATCCACACCCAGCAGCAACAGGAAGGGCAGAGCCCAGGCAAACACCAAGAGAAGCTCTTACCAGGAAGGAAAAACTGGGAGATGTCCTGGGGAAGCCTTATGGTCTTCAGGGTCTTTCTGGAATAAATAAGAAGAAAATAAAAGACTGTTATGGTTGCAGAAAGAATGGGAAATTTTAAGTGAGTGCCTGGGCAAGTTGTGATCACTCGGAAATGGCCCTAACAAACAGTTCAACGTGTGTGTTTCCGGCCATTTATTGTGGAATCACAGCCTGAAAAGCTCGGGACTCAGCAACAGAGAGAGAGAGAGAGAGAGAGAGAGAGAGAGAGAGAGAGAGAGAGAGAGAGAGAGAGAGAGAGAGAGAGAGAGAGAGAGAGAGAGAGAGAGAGAGCAGCCTCTGCCAGCATCTCAACAAAGCACCTCCAAGCGCCATGAATATGCATCACACACAACAAAGCTTACCCGCCTCCTTCTGCAGGACAGTATTTGGGGCCCCTGAGTGGGAGGCCGGTGGGTGTGGGAAGGAAGGAGATGAAAGGAAAAGGAAAGGAGAGGGGAGAAGGCCAAACCCTGTGGCTCACATCCCAGTCCTCCCTCGGGCAGAGGGAAATGAGGCCTTGAGAGGAAATGAGACCCTTGTGTGGCCAGAGCGAGGCCAGGCAGGCAGAGAGCACAGACAGTCAGTCAGAACCAGGACAGACAGAGCGAGAACAGTTTGAGCGGGGACAGATGGTTCCGAGTGAGCACACACGGCCCAGTGAGGGGCTGGCAGGACCAGGGTTTCCTGCAGGGGAGAGCCACACATGGATGGCCAGGGAGAGGGGGTGAGGGTCACCCACGAATGACGGGCAAGGGAGCAGGAAGGTCCCTACCAAGAGTGACAGGAGCTCAGAGGGAGGGACGTGCCTGAGGCCCTGGGTTCGAGCCCTGCTTCTCTCCCTCTCCCCTCCTCTCTCTTTCTGTCTCCCTTCCTCTCACTAGGACTGAGGGACTCGGGGGTGTGTGTATGTCGCTGTCACACACTGCCACCATTCCCCAACTCTAAGTCCTCTCTGGGTCTGTTTTCTGCCAACCAGGACTGTTGAGGTCTCCGATACTTGAGTCTCTCCCATGACATTGGCTCAGGGAACCTGAAGATGCAACGGGGGGGGGGGGGGGGGGGGGCTGGCTGACCTCTCCGCACATACCCCCATACACACATTGTGCTGTCTTGTGCTTGAGTATTTTTAACCGTACTGGGGTTTTGGTATTTCACCAAATGCCGGCCTGCATCTGCCTAGGCAATGAGTCACTCTTAGTGCCAGGTTTCGCCCCCCCCCCCCCCCCATGAAGCGTCATGCCTGGTTCCTGCTGGCCCAGTTCGCTCCCAAGAGTGACCCGGGGGCCTGTCCACATGACACAGAGGCCTCAGGGCTGGAACCGCAGAGGCGTAGCGAGTTGCAGAGGGAAGCAGGCATCTCCCCAGCTCCACACAGGCCTGCAGGGACAGGCGCTGGGGACCGTTTCCAAGGTGAGGCACGTTATGGCTGCGAGAATCCCAAAAACCTTTCTCGGAGGGCCCCCCCCCCAGCTCAAATTCCCAGGGGAGTTTGCTCCCAGCATATTCGTGGTTCCCACCCCCTCCCCCAGAAGCTCCTCACAGCTCCAGGCCTAGGGTGCGCAGTTGGCATAGGCCACAGCCTGGGTCCACCCCTCAGTGATGCACCATCAGGTGGTGCTCCCGAGCACCACTGTCCAGCCAGGTTGGTTAAGTATCACTGCAAGTCCCCCGCATGGCTCTCAGAGCACTGCTTAGGTGCCCTCTACTCTCCCCCAAAATAAAATCAAAATTGGGGAACCATAGCAGGGAGGGTGTCTGCTTTGCAAGTGCCGACCTGGGTTGGATCTCTGGCATCCCATTGTGTCCCCTGAGCCTGCCTAGATTGATTCCTGTGTAACCCCTGAGCACTGTCTGGTATGGCTCAAAAACAAAAAAGAAAAAAAATGCACTTTCTGGGGCTGGAATGAAAGCACAGCAGTAGGGCGTTTGCCTTGCATGCAGCCTACGGACCCGGGTTAGATCCCCGGCATCACATATGGTCCCCGAGCCTTCCAGGAGCGATTTCTCAGCATAGAGCTGGGAGTAACCCCTGAGGGTGCAAAGTGTGGCCCAAGAGCCAAGAAAAAAAAAATTGTACTTTGTTGCTCCAGGCTTGGCACTAAAGATGTCCGTAGTCGGCCCACAGTACTCGGGACCCCAGGGAGACTCTTCAATGGGACTGAACAAGTGTTTTGTGGGCTCAGGTCCTGAGTTTAATCCCCAGTACCTGTTTGGCAAGTACTGCTGGGGATGAGCCAAGGTCTCCTAAGTTTCACCCTGTTCCCTACATGAACACAGAATTCCCAGTGGCTCCAGAGATTTCAGTTCTGGGAACACACCCAACAGCACTGAATGGGAGATGCAGAGGCAGGAGGTGGCCACAGCCCGGTGGCCCTGCAGGTGAGTAGAGTGGGGCATCCTTACCCAGAATCCAGTGGGTCCCAACACCTGCTACTGCGAAGACAGACAGACAGACACGAAGGCCCCAGCGCAGAGGAACGAGTTGCAGCCACGTCCAGGAGGCTGCGGAGAGGCACCTGGAATAAATGCATAAAATAAATGGAAGTCAAGAAAAGGGACCTGGGCCCAGAGAGATAGCATAGCAGCATTTGCCTTGCAACAGCCGATCCAGGACCAAAGGTGGTTGGTTCAAATCCCAGTGTCCCATATGGTCCCCTGTGCCTGCCAGGAGCTATTTCTGAGCAGACAGCCAGGAGTGACCCCTGAGCACTGACGGGTGTGGTCCAAAAACCAAAAAAAAAAAAGAAAAAGAAAAAAAAGAAAAGGGACCTGAATGATGGCACAGTGGTAGGGCATTTGCCTTGCACGTGCTGACCCAGAACAGACTGGGTTTGATCCCCAGCATCCCATATGGTCCCCTGAGCCTGCCAGGAATAACTCCTGAGTGCCACCAGGTATGGCCCCAAAACAAAAATAAATAAAAAAAATTGGGGGGCCAGAGCGATATAGCACAGTGGTGATAACACAGCAGCAGGGTATTTGCCTTGTCCACAGTCAACTCGGGTTTGATCCCTGACATTTCATAGGGTCCCCTGAGCCTGCCAGGAGTAATTTTTGAGCACAGAGCCAGGAGTGATGCCTGAACACCACTAAATATAGCCCCAAAACAAACAAAAAGAAATTAAAAAAAATTACGTAAATGTGTAGCCTTGCAGGAGAGATAAAGGAGAATTTCAGGATGCAGTGGTCCATTACTGTGGACTGCAGAGAAAACAAACACAAGGAGCTGAGAAAGACAGGGTGCCTGTTAAGACAAGTGCAAGGCGGTTGCATTCATGGCATCCCATGTGTCCCTCCATTCAAACCTTCCTGGAGTTCCGTGAACACCTGGGGTGGCCCCAAGAATCTGGCTCAGCAGCATCTTCACATTCTGCTGCCTAATTAGTGAGACCCCCCCCCAGAGAGGGGTCCCCAGGAACCAGACACTGCTTGGAACACACACACACACACACACACACACACACACACACACACACACACACACACACCCCACGGGCTTGTATCCAGCAGAGTTGATGAAAACAGACAAAGCTCAGCTTTGCTGGCACAGATTGGCAGGGGGCACCGAAACAGGGTGCCAAGCTCTGTTCTGGCGAGATAGGGGTGGGGGAAGTGGTCCAGTCTGGAAGGAGCAGGAAGTGATCCCACACACCTGAGTGAGGACCCAGGGAGCCCCCTTTCTGATTCGAATCACAGATCTTGGATAACTGTCTCCTTCAGCACCATCCTTCCCTGCCTTCCCACTGGTGCCTCTAAATCCAGCTTCCAACCCTCGAAATTGCCCAGAAGACCCCACAGAAGTCCAGGGCTTCTTCCCAAAACAGAACAGGTGATCAGCTATAGCCAAACTGTCAGTGAGCACAAGGCCTCAGGGTAATTCAAGGTGTCACAAAACACCACATTAAGATTTCTCACTAGAGGCTTTTCAAAGGCCCAGATGGGGAGCCCAGGCAAGGTTCTGGTCCGGGGATCACTGAAGAAGGAGCAGCTGGGGTTGAAGAGCAGGGCTTGGGGCCGCAGCTGATGGGCTGTCAGGGACCCACAAGGCAGATCCACAAGGCAGGATGTGGCCAGCCAAGCGGCCAGAATTTTTTAACAGCCAAGCAGGAAAATATTCTGAATGTGCTGTCTCAAATGATTGCGAAGGGACTAGAGTGATAGCACAGAGGAAGGGCGTTTGCCTTGAACACTGCTGACCTGGGACAGTCCCAGATTTGATCCTCAGCATCCCATATGATGTCCAGTGCCTGCCAGGAGCAATTTCTGACCTCAGAGTCAGGAGCAACCCCTAAGCATCACTGAGTGTGGCCCAAAAACAAAAACAAAAACAAAAAAAGATTGCTAAAATGCTTCCTAAAAGTGGCATGGGAGTTTACGGTCTATAGCAGATGAAAGAGAGAATGTGAAAGAAAAAAGGGAGACTATAAGGTTAAAATCTCTAGTAGATGAGTGAGAGAAGTGAGAGAATGATGATGGCAGGATAGAGATGGAAGACAAATGATAAGATGAAATACATTTTGGCTGAGTAGGCAGATGCACAGATAATATAGATGACAGGTGACAGATGATGGATGATGGGTAGATGGATCAATTACCAGATATGATACATCAGATGAGTGGATGATAGATAAGTAGGTAAATGACAGGATGATCGCTGGACGGATGGAAAAGGCAGAGGGGAAGCACAAGGATGAGTGCATGGACGGATGAGTGGATGGATGGGTGCATGGATGGATGAATAATGGATAGATGGATGGGTGGATGAGTGGCTGGATGGACAGACCAATGGATGGAGAGATAGGTGGCTCAATAGATGGGTGACTGGATGGATGGGAGGATAGGTGGATGGATATATGAGAGGTGGATGGATGGATATATGGGTGGTGGATAGGTGAATGGATGGTTTGGTAGATGGAGGGTGTATGGAAGAATAGAGGGTGGTGGATGAGTGGATGGAGAGATGACTATATGGGTGGTGGATGGGTAGATGATGGATAGATGCATGAAAAGATGGATAAAAAGATGAATGGGTGAATGGATGGATATATGGGTGGTAGATGGGTGTATGGGTGTATGGAAAGATGGAAGAGTGGAATGATGGGTGGATGGATGACTATATGAGTGGTGGATGGGTGAATGGATGGTTTGGTAGATGGATGGGTGCATGGAAGGATGAATGGGTTGTAGTGGATGGATAAATGGATGGATATATGGCTGGTGAATGGGTAGATGGATTGATGGATAGATGGATGGGTGATTGGGAGAATGGATGAGTGGATGGGTGGTGGATGGGTGGATGGATGAGTGAATGGATGCATGGATGGATGAAAATAATTTCTAAGAGGTAAAGTAAAGAAATGCTTTATCAACTGTGGCCTAAAAAGAAAACATCCACCTAGATTTTTGACTCTAGTTCCTACCTGATATTCAGATACTGAGAAAGGAGCACAGGAAGGACAGGGACTAAGCCAGCTGTGGGGATCTGGATGGGGTCCAGCTGTGCCTCTGGCCCGAATCTTCACAGAAGAAACTGAGCCTGGAGTAGGGCACACCACCAGATTGTGAGTCCAGAGCAGCCACAACCTTGTCTCAAGGGCAGTGGGGACAGCCTTGTTTCCACTGCTGGGTGAAGGGCACAAGGTAGCACCTGGAGATGAATCTGATTTGGGGGACCTTCAGCAGGCAGCAAGGTCAAACAGAGGGCAGAGGTGGCAGGGCTGTGTGTATAATCCCACAGACCAAGAGAGGACCTCAGGGTGAGCCCAGGGACACCTAACAATCAGAGGCAGTGGGGTGGGGACCAGCTGGAGTGACCCCTATAATGCCGCCGAAGCCAGGAAGCAGCCTTGCCCTCTAGGAAGGGCCCAAGGACGTCCTGGATGGTGGCCTGGGGCACTTGCTGATCTGGAGGAGTTAGTCCCCTTGGCTGGGGGGGTCCCCATCTCCCATTGAGTGGGTGCAAGGTGAGAGAGAAGAAGAGGTCAGAGGTCAGAGGTCAAGAGAGACAAGGAGAAGCAATGATGACATAGCTGGTAGGGCATTTGCCTTGCAAGTGGCCAACCCAGGTTCGATCCCCAGCATTCCATAGGGTCCCCCACGTCCCACCAAAAGTCAACTCTGAGTACTGCCAAGTGTGGCCCCCTAACAGAACGAAGACAGAGAGCGAGAGCATGGGGGAGGAATCTGCCTCACACGGGGTCCGCCTTGGCACAAGCTCTGGTACTCCCACACGGCCGCCTGATCCCCACCAGAAGTGACCCCTGAGCAGAGCTAGGAATAAGCCCCTGGGCACTGCTGGCTGTGTCCCCACAAAAGAGCAGGATGGAGAGCAAGATGGGACTGGGGAAACGGAAGAGACCGTGCAGGGGTGAGGCGCTAGTCTTAAATGCAGGGGCTGAGTTTCAAGCCCAGCACTGTAAAGGGGTCCGCCAAGCACTCCCAGGAGGCACTGCAGAGAGCCAGGAGCAGTGCCCAAGCAATGCTGGGTGTGTCCCCCCCCCCCACACACACACACACTCACACGCCCTGGGTGCGGGCCAGGGCGCTCCAGCGGCCAAGCTGGCGCCACATTGGCAAGGAGGCGGCGGCACAGATGCCGGAGGGAGAGAGTGATGTGGGGGTGAGTGGCGCAGAGACCATCTGCAGGGGGTGCTGGAGGGGCTGTGGGGGGAGAAACCTGGCAAAGATGGTGCAGGGAGGAAGAGGGGGAGGAAGGAAGGGCGGGAGGAAGGAGGGAGTGGGGAGAGGGGAGAAAAGGAAGGAAGGAAGAAGGGAAGAAAGAAAGGAAGGAAGAAAAGAGAAAAGAAAGAGAGAGGAAGGGGGCCGGGCGGTGGCGCTAACGGTAAGGTGCCTGCCTTGCCTGCGCTAGCCTTGGACGGACCGCGGTTCGATCCCCCGGTGTCCCATATGGTCCCCCAAGCCAGGAGCAACTTCTGAGCACATAGCCAGGAGTAGCCCCTGAGCATTACCGGGTGTGGCCCAAAAAAAAAAAAAAAAAAAAAAAAAAGAAAGAGAGAGGAAGAAAGGAAGGAAGGAAGCAAGGGAGGGAGGGGCTGAGGGAGAGAGGGAGGACGGTGTGTCTCCCGGAGAGTCTCTGAGACCAGGCTGTTCCCGATGCTCAGCATCTCTCTGTCCCAGGGACCATTTGGTGCCAGGGGTGGGCACCACAGCACCCACCCAGCCAGCGCCTTTCCTATGTCCTACCTTGGACCCAGAGCCTGGTATGTTTCTAGGAAAGCAATAGTGGTTTACGACAAGGGGCCAGAGCGGTGGCGCAGAGGTAGGGTGTTTGCCTTGCACACGGCTGACCTAGGACGGACTGTGGGACATTACATTTTCAGGGCCCAGGTTCACACCTACCCAAATGACCCTTCGGTTTTGCAGCACAAGGCAATCAAGAGCCAGTCGTGAGTAACCCCTGAGCACAGAGCTGGGAGTAGCACCCGAGCACTTCTAGAAACAAAGCCAATCCCCCAAATAGATTTCAGGTCCCCGCCTTGCATGAGTAAGGGCCTAGCGTTCACTTCCCAACACGACCCAGAAAACCCACCATGATAAAGGGATGAAGCTTTGCCTTGTCTCAGATCCAAAAGTCCCTGCATGTCTCCAGAGAGACCAGAAAATCTCAGCAGTGGGCAGAGGGACAAGAGTCAGGCACAGACACCCGGGGAGGGGGGACGCTGGACATTTTGAGCCAGACCCGGGGGCTCCTGACTCCTACTGCGTGCCGGGGATCCAACTTGGTTGGCCACATGCAAGACCTCACCCTTGTCCTCTCTCGCACCCAGAACACAAATTTATTTTTTTCAGGGACAAGCGAATCAGACTGATTAGAGTTTATATCTCACAATTCCCAAAAGCAATGAAGAGGAGAAAAGGAAGAAAAATATGTTTTGAGAGGACCCTTGGAGGAGCCTTTGCTGGGCCACATTCAGGGTGAGGGGGCAGGGACCACCCCGGTGTATAGGCCCAAAGGAGAGCCAAAGCTCTCCAGGCCCCTCAGAGTGAAATCTCCAAACTCGCTGGCTGTGCACGTCGGGTCGGATCGGATCGGAACCTCTGATCGCATTAGCCTTGCTCTGCAATTTGGGTGAGTCATAGATTTTACAAATTAAGGAGCTGACAACATCTCCCAGGCCCCGAGACGCTCCCTGCTGAGAGGGGATTTTTTTCGTGTGTGTGTGTGTGTGTGTGTGTGTGTGTGTCGGGGATATTCTGGGAGTTGGAGATCCTAAGTCAGACCCACGCCTGGGTGGCTGTGCATATGATGTCACTGAAGCTATGTCCATGAAAATACCCATTCTCATGAGCCCCCACAAGGGGCAAGCCTGAAGAGACCCCAGAAATGCCAGCGACCTCAGGGCCTGAAGGAACGCCAATCAGGCCCTCTACAGGGAATCCCCTAGAATAACCGACAGGGCCATTAAAAAGTCCCCCCCCCCCACACCAGACACGGAGCAGGGGGACCCGTCTCCTAAGCCACTTCCCCAAGGCATGGACACTGGCCTCCAGCCACATGGCCGGCATGGGGCATTGTGGGCAGCAGCTGAGTCTGCCCTGCCCATTGTACTGCCCTGCCCCAGGCCACCCAGCCCAGCCATGCCAGAGACACTAAAGCAATGGTTTCCCTGTGAACAGTCAGTTCTGCCTAAGGTGCACGACCCCCGCCACATCCCGGGGGTCCTTGCAGCGCAGGGCTGGGACCACACAGTAGCTGTTGCCTCAGGGAAATGTGGAAACACTTTTGCATGGTGATAGAGACACATAGCCCCAGCAGGCCAGAGCCCCTTGACCCTCTGTCAGGATCGACAGGGATGAACATAGGAGAGCTTTGCGTGCTCAGCATGTGGGGCCCAGTGTGACTTGGGGCCCTGGGGTGTGGCTCAGACCGAGGGCCCAGGACTTGAAGGCCTGTTTCATCTCAGTTTCCAGTAAGATACACATCACTTCCACCAACAAAACAGAATTTTGGGGAGCTGGAGCAATAGCACAGCGGTAGGGCGTTTGCCTTTCACGAGGCAGAACCAGAACGGACTCTGGTTTGATTCCCAGCATTCTGTATGGTCTCCTGAGCCTACCAGGAGAGATTTCTGAGCACAGAGCCAGGCGTAACCCCTGAGTGCTGCAGGGTGTGCCCCCAATAAACAAACAAACAAACAAACAAACAAATTCACGAACTTGGACCTGAGCAAGAGCACAGTGGGGAGGGCATTTGCCTTTCACTCGACTGACCTGGGTTCAATCCCTGGCACCCCATATGATTCCTCAGCCCCATCAGGAGTGATCCCTGAGCACAGAGCTGGCCCTGAGCACCGCCAGCTGATCCAAAGGGCTAAACATGAAATGGATAACCCAAGCCCCTTGGAACATTTCTGGAGAAAGACTCGCTGAGAGCATAAGCAAACGAGAGTGACTTAGAGCAACTCGGCCACGCCGTGTCCCAGAGCTGGAGGGTGGGGGGACGAGAGGGGCTCTGCTCGCACACAGGGGGGCATCCAGAGCTGACCTGGGTGCATGGAGTGGGTGGTTGGGGTGCTCAATCCCTGCTGAAGAGCATTGGAGGGAAACTGCTCCAGTGGCAGATATGAGGGAGTGCACCTGCAGTGTCGGGGACCACCGGGGACACACCAGGCAGTGCCCAGGGTGGAACTTGAGGTCTCGGGGCCAGACAGGCAGAACAGCGGGGAGGACAGGAGATGTGCACGCGGCCCACCCAAGTTCAATCCCCAGAAACCAAAAGCCAAAATGTGATTCTGAGCACAGAGCCAGGGGTTCTAAGTCCTGAGCACCGCTGGGTGCGTCTCACCTCTCCCCTCAAATAAAAAGGGGAATGAAGGGATAATCCCTGGAGACAGACCCCACTTCTCCCAGGTCAGAAAACTAGGCAGCGACAAAGGTGCAGATTCACGGCTCTGAATCTCATACGAGTTAAAGTTTATCCGGAATCCAGAGTGCCCTCTAGGAGATGGAGGCCAGAATCTTCTAGAACAGTGGTCCTCAAACTTTTTAAACAGGGGGCCAGTTCACTGTCCCTCAGACCGTTGAAGGACTGGACTGTAGTAAAACTAAAAACTATGAACAAATTCCTATGTACACTGCATACATCTTATTTTGAAGTGAAGAAACAAAACAGGAACAAATACAATATGTGGCCCGAGGGCCATAGGAAAATAAAATGAGAAACCCGAACCAGTCCCCCTGAAAAGACAGGGAGCCAGAGTGACAGTACAGTGGTAAAGTGTTTGCCTTACACGTGGCTGACACAGGATGAAGCCGGGTTTGATCCCTGGCATCCCACAGGGTCCCCCGAGCCTGCCAGGGGTGATTTCTGAGCGCAGAGCCAGGAGCAAACCCTGAGCATCGCTGGGTGTGGCCCCAAACCAAAAATAAATAAATAAATAAGTAAATGTTTTTAATAAAAACCATTTTCATCAACAAAAAGAAACAGCATGGGAGTGTGTTTGCCTTGTATTTGGCTGACCTGGGTTTGAACCTAAGCACCCCATAGGTCCATAGGTCCCTGGAGCAGCACCAGGAAAGCCAGGAGTCAGCCCTGAGCACTTCCGGGTGTGGCCCAAAACAAAGACAAAGGGTGCAAATCCCTCCTCCCTGCCTCTCACTGTGAGGGTCCTCCTTGTTTTCCTGAAACAGGCAGAAGGGGGGTCATGAACATGGAGTGGGGCACAGGGCTGGGAAAGGAGGGATCACATCCGACTTCCTCCTGCTCTGCCCAGGTCAGGAGGCCACCAGTCCGGTCTTATCAGCACCAGGCACTTGGATTGGACACTCATTTCCAGAACTTTCCCTGTGCTGAGCAGACGCTCTATTTCCCTCAAGAACATGTTTAGAGGGTGGGTTTAGGGGTTAAAGAAGGCTGCCCAGCTGGGGGCCTCCACCCGGACCACATGGGTTTTGGGCCAAACACTGGGTGGGCTGTGTGCAAGGCCAGGTGTGCTGTGCTTCCATCTCGCCTCTGTGCTGTGCACCCCGCTTCCCCCTGTGCTGTGCTCAGGCCCTTTCACACCCCTCTGCCCCGGTCTTTTTTGCTGGGTGTTCTGGGTTTGACTTTTTCCTGATGGATGCCTGGAGAGGAACCCGCTTGGGAACAGACAGGACAGGACAAGACAGGACAAGGAGCTGTGACCTTGCCAATGTGACTGTGACCTGCATTGGCAGAAGCACTGAGTTCCTCTTGAGCGGCCAGACTCATGGACACGCTGCAAGGGTCTCAGATGCTCCACAGTGCATCACTGGCACCACGACACCTCCCCCAGGTGCCAGCCTTAGGCCCCCAGTGCCTCCTAGGCCCTCATGCTGCTGCTCCTGCCCAGAGGGTCCTGGTGGTGAGGAGCTGGTCAGGAGTGAACCTGTGTCCTCTTCCAGAACAGGACACACCTCCTGGGCCGTCATGTCCTGGGCAGGTTCTGTCCCAGGCTGTACCTGGGCAGGCTGCTCTGTTGTCACAGGACTGTCCCACCCATAGAGGCAGGGGAAGGAAGGGAGGAGGGGAGAAGAGAGTGGAAAGAGGAGGGAGGAGAAGGGAGCAGACTAGGGTGGAGGGAGGAGGGAAGAGGGAGGCAGGAAAGTAGAGGAGGTTCGAGCATGGGGAAGAGAAGGGGGATTTGCTTCTTTTGCCCAGGTCACTGCACCCAGAGGCCCCACACAGCCTAGCAGAGGTGCAGGACAGCACGGGGTGTCCCTGAGGCCCCTGCCTCTGTATGTCATGTTGGCCTGAAGAAGGCCCAGCAGTGATGGAGGAGAAGATGAAGACAAGGAGACGTTACTTAAGCAAAGGCAACTACTCGGCAGCTGGGTCTGTCCCACCCCAGGAGACAGACGTGGGTCTGGGTTCCATCAGGTCCCGTGACCCACCGAGCAAAAGCACCACCAAGGTCATTCACTGTCCCAACCATCCCCATGGCTACGCTCTGCCAGGGACACCAACAGACACACCCGCTGTCCAGGCTGGGACAGACCCTCCCGAGAACTAGCTTCAGGCCGGGGGCTCTGAGTGCTGACTTCCGAGCCACCAAATCCCAAACTCTGGGGTCCCTCGGTGGGTGGGAGAGACAGCCCGGCAGCTCAGCCATGTGGCCTACACTGGGGGTGGGCTGTGGGATTTCAGCCATGGGGCCAGAGAGGGGGGACCCTCTGCACCCACAGGCCAAGTGATTGCTCTTGTAGACAGAGCTCACACCCCAGCCTGACACCTCCAGTGTAGACAGAACTCACACGCCAACCCTGACACCATCCAGACACAGACACACTCAGACATGCCCAGACACACACACACACACACACACACACACACACACACACACACACACAAAACATACTGACAGGCACACCTGCAGACACATACAGAAGCACACAGACACACACAGTCACATGCAAAGGGATAAAAACACACAGAAATACACACAGACACAGAGACAAACACAGACACATAGAAATACAGACTAAGACCTAACACATACACACACACCCTCCATGCAGCTTTGAACATCCACTGCTTCACAGAAGACCAGTTAACCCTGTGGGCTCTGGGGAGCTGCGCCCAGAGCCCCCAGACCCCAACCCAAGCCCAGATGTGCCCCAGAGGGTGGCCCAAGGGGCAGGTGACTTTTGGGAGCTCCCGTTGGCACTGCCCAACACCCTCCAAGGCTCTGCTGGAACCCGAGGCGGCTCCAGTAAAGAAACACACGAGTGTGGCTGATTGCTAGTCCCCGCTGAAAGGGCTCCAGCACTCGAGCTCTCTCCCCTCACTGTGGATGAGGCTCTTCAGGGCCCAAAGAGACCGTGTAGGCACGCGTCCAGCCTGCGGCTGACCCTCCTTTGATCCCTTTGCCATGGGGGTCCCTGAGAACCCCCAGTACTGCCGGGTCTGCCAGGCCATCCCCGGCATCCCAGGCCCCCTTGCAACACCCATTTTGGGCCCCACATTGTCCCACCAAGTCCTGTCGGCCAAGAATGGCCGGAGGAGGCCCCAGACCCCTGCACACTGCTTGGGAGGCCCAAACAGAAAAACAAATCAGTACAGTAATTTTTGGGGAGCAGTGTTCCTGGTTCTGCACTTGGGAATTACACCTAATGGTGGTCAGGGGTCATGGCTCTGTAGTCAGGAATCATGCCGAGTGGTGCTCCGGGGACCCAGGTTGGCTGCACGCAAGGCAAACGCACTCCCCACTGTGCTCTCTCCCAGTCCCACCATATATATATATTTGGTTGTTTGGGCCACACCCAGCAATTCTTGGTACTAGGGCGTTACTCCCTCCTATCAAGCTTGGGGGATCCTATGTGATGCCGGGGATGGAACGTAGGTTGGCTGCGTGCAAGGTAAACGCACTCCCCACTGTGCTATTGCTCTGACCCCCTCCCATCTTAATTTATTTAATATCACTCTTGATTTGGGTTGGGCTACACCCAGAGGCGTTCAGGCGTTCCTCCCATCTCTATGCTCAGAAATCGTTCCTAGCAGGCTTGGGGGACCACATGGGATGCTAGGAATCGAACCCAGATCCTTCCTGGGTCGGCCATGTGCAAGGCAAACACCCTGCCACTGTGCTATCTCTCCAGCCCACGACTTGATTCTTTCCTTCCATTCACAGCCAGCCATACACAATGTTATTGTGTTGTTTATTTGTTAGGGTCATGCTTGGCAGTGCTTAGAGCTGACACCTAGTTCTGTGCTCAGGGATCACTCCTAACGGGGATAGGGGAACTTTATTGGGTGCAGGTTCAGCTACATGCAAGGCCAATGCCCCCACCTGCTGTTTTATCTCTCTGGCCCCAGCAAATCAATAACAACATTAGAAAGCATTTGAGGGCCTGAGAAATTACTCCAACGGCAGAGCACACGGTGCTGAGTGTGACACCCTCAGGCCCATGTGCACCCCAACAGTGCTGGCTGGGGGCTGAACACCGAGGGTCCGAATAATCAACCACGAGACCCAATCAGCCAGTCTGAGTGTCGGGGGAGTATCCAGCCCCCCCAGCAGGAAAAAGGGGACACCCCTGCCCTGCACCAAAAGCAAGAGGTTCAGTACAGTCGCACACAGTCTCAGGGACAAGATATGCAAAGATCCCAGATGGTAGCCCCCAGAGCAAGACAGAACCCCCAAACCCACACCCACCCAGGGGTTCCCACAAGCTGTGGTGCCATTTGTGCTCTTGGGCCCCCTCAAACTGACCCCAGCATCAGGAGGGGGCCTGAGTGCCAGGAAAGGCTGTGCAAGCTACCCCCGAAAACGTCAGGCAATGGGCACAAGATTGGCACATGCAAGGGGCTGGGGCTGGCCCCCAGGACTGCGCAGGCCCACTGGAACCCGGCTCCGTCGCTTCAGCGCCCAAGGTTGGAGCCACCAGCTTGAGAACTAGCCGGGACTCCTGAGCTCTGTATAGATACTTCCCAAAAACAATCTGGGTGAAGGGAGCCAACTTGGGGCTCAGAGTTGAACCCAGGACATGTTCAAGTGTGGCCCCCATGGAAAAGAGACACAAAGAGGCACCTTGTGGGAGCCCTTGGCTCCCTTCCAAACACACCTGAATCCGGGGTGCTGAGTGCAAGGGCGTGACTGACTCTCAGACATGGCCCATCGAAGTGAGGGGCCCACTGCGCTGAGTGTGTGTCGTCCCCCCCCAAAACTAGCTTTCTGGGCCCAGGCAATGTGCAAAAGAAACAGCATCCCAGGAATGGTGTCTGGGCCCCCAGCAACACTGAGGGATCCCCACCAGGAAGGATCACCTCAGGGTACCCCCAACACACACACACACACACACACACACACACACACACACACACACACACACACACACACACCCCTCCCAGTTCCACACAGACAGGGGAGCATTTCTGGCTGTGGCTTCTTCACTGCACAATTTCCCTTTCTTTCTCTGCAGCCTGATGCCAGGCGCTGTGTCTGGCACCGGGTCAGGCACTGCGGTTCTGGGGTGCTCGGGGGTGCCTGGCAGAGCGGGGACCCTTCAGATCTCAGGAAGAGGAGAAGGCCACCCCCAGGCACCTTCTGCAGTCTGTCCCGAACCCAGAACCCCAAAACCCCACCAGAATGAGGACCCATTGTTATTGTCAACCTTACAGAAGTGAGAGACCCCCAGGGCTGTGACCAGCCCAGGACCCCGAGGGCACTCCCTTTGCGCCAATCCCACCCTCTCTCGCACCCGATATGGACCAGCGCATGGTGGGCCACGAGTTCCAATCCTGCAAGTGAGTTTGAACCCCATGTGGCCAGCTCGACCCTGAGCCTGGCAGCCTGTGGGGCAGTCCCTGGCACGGAAAACGATGCCCAGTCCAGACCGGCCCGCCTGGCTACAAGTGTGTGAGCAGCACAGAAGCTGGGACAGAAGGAAGTAATCAGGCGAGCACTGTGGCTGTGAGTCTGAGACACCAAGCACATAGCAGCCAAGCAAACCTGGTGAGCACTGGGAAAGGAGCCCAGCCCAGCCCGGCCAGTGCCACCACCAACTACCACAAAGGGAGAAGGAGAAGGGGTATAGATTAACACAAGACAGTCACGGGGCAGAGTGCTTGCCTGGCATGTGGGAGACAGGGGTTTGATCCCCGGCATCTCATAGGGTTCTCCCAAGCCCTGTGACACCTGAGTGCAGAGCCAGGAGTCAGCCAGAGTTAGCCCCGAGCACTGCTGAATGAGACGCAAAGAAGCAAAATATAAAATATAGGGGGCAGGAGCGATAGCACAGTGGTAGTGCATTTGCCTCACACGCTGCCTACCCGAGATGGATGCGAGTTCAATCCCCAGCATCCCATATGATTCCTCATGCCTGCCAGGAGCAATTTCTGAGCATAGAGCCAGGAGGAACCCCTGAGCACCACCAGGTGTGGCCCCAAACAAACAAACAAAACCACAAAATATATAAAAGCAAAATATAAAATAATAGGCTGGTCTTGGAAGAAGAGCCTGGGCCAGAAGTGGCTCTTTCCCCAGGGCCAGGGGTCAGGGGCCAGAGGTCAGGGGCAGAACAGAGACGTCTGTCACCCCCACCCACCCACCCAAGGACACATCAGAGAAGGAAAATAATCCTGGCTCAGGGGTTCTGGGTCCAGCAGGAGTCTCAAACTCTACAAACTCCACAATGCTTCCAGCCCACGGGGGGGTGGGGGGGACTCCAAGAAAAAAGGCTTCCTGGGGAGGAAGAAAGACCCTGCAGTCCCATTCATCCATTCATGCTCATTCATTTGTTCTTTTCATACATTCATTCATTCTCATTTATTCATTCATTTGGTCTCATTCATTCATTCACATTCATTCTTGCATTAATTTATTTGCATTTATTCAGTCATTGTCATACATTCATTTGTCCACTCATTCTCATTTGTCCATTCTCATGCATTTGTTCTCATTCATTCATTCACTCTTGTGCACTCATTCACTCATTTGTTCTCATTCTTGCATTCATTCTCATGCATTCATTCATTCGTTCTCATCCATTCGTTCGTTTGTTCTCATTTATTCATTCCCATGCATTTCTTCATTCTCATTTTTATTCATTTGTTTATTTTCTTTCCTTCTCATTCATCCAATCATTCGCTCATCCGGCTTCATCTCATTCATTCCCTTATTCCTTCATTCACTCAAGCAGCCCACGGCTCTTGAGTTCCCAAGGTTCCCAGAGGTGGCCACAGAGCAGGAGCTGTGGAGGGAGCCCACAAAGGAAAAGCACAGCGCTCGGGGCTCAGGGGTGGCCCCGAGCCCACTGCACCAGGAAGGGCTGGCACCATCCCTGGTCCCCTAATGGGTTTGCCCCCCTAAGCCAGACAAGCATGCAGAGTCCAAACAGAAAACTGAGAATGGAGAAAGGAAGACAAAAGCAGGTGCACAAGAATGGGGGCTGTGCCTCCAAACCAAGAGGGCTTCCCCAAGGAGGCGTGGGCCAGAGCACCTGCGGGGCAGATGGCAAGGCCCTGAGGCAGGCCCACGTGAGCACCAGAGGAAAGAGAAAGAGCCAGATAGAGACCAGCTGGGACCTTCCAGGGTGCACTGAGAGTCCTGGATCGAAGTGACAGGTGGGGACAACATGGGGGGCGCATCCCCCAGACCTGACCCGCAGCACCCAGTGGGCCCATGGCCAAGAGCAGGAGCCCAGAGAGCCACCCCCAGCCACCACTGAGCCTGGCCCCACGATGTGGCCTCAAGGTCGTGGGAGCATCTGACAGCGCAGACGGTGCCCAGCGCTGAGTCAGCGGCAGCTCCGGGCCCCATGCCATGCCGTGGGCAGGGGACACGGGCAGGGACAGAGCAGAGCACTTGCTGTGGAGCAGCCCTCGGGGCCAGGCCACCTCCAGGCCACCTCCACGGCCCCCGGCAGCCCGGCCTGGACAATCTCTCTGCCTTCGCAGTACCCTCCCCGCTGCTGGCGATTGCCACTGGGTTCTGGGGGTGTTGGGGGGTCTAGGCTCACCTGCCCAGCAAAACCTCCGCCCCTGACTTTGCAACTAGGTGGGGCATGGGTGGGAGTTGCACCCATCCAGACTCTGCACCACCTCGGGTCCCCACGACCTCACCTTCTGTGTCAGGCAGCAAGAGGGTGTCCGCGATGCCTCCGGGCTGGGCTCCGAGGGTCACCCTGAGTTGGAACAATCCTCTTATTTTGGGCCACCTACTGCTCAGCAGGGGTGGCGGTCGGATGGGACCTTCCCAAGGATCCCGCTGTTCACACTCTGTCCCCACGGCTACTCCTGGAAAGAGAAGAAAGGGGTACAAGGACCCCAAGGGCAGTTTCACACGCATACACACAAGAAGCTGAGAAGCCACAGTTTGGGGGGGGGTTAGAGGCTGGGGTTGGGGGGGCACCCACTGAGCAAACCAGAGGGGGGAGTCAGAAGCGGGGTGGTGGCTGGTTTCACGTACCCCTCTCCTCTCCTCTCTGCTACCCCTCTTTCTTCCTCTCCCCTTCTCTTTCTTCCTCTCCCCTTCTCTTTCTTCCTCTCCCCTTCTCTTTCTTCCTCTCCCCTTCTCTCTCCCCCTCTCTCCTTCTCTCTCACACACACCATCTGCTGCAGCCCCAGATCCCGGATGGGGGAGGGACCCCGCCCTGCACCCCAGTACATCCCTGAACAGAGGTGACCCCCCTTAAGCTGTCCTGTCCCCTGGCCATCTACCCCTTCTGCTCCAGGTCACCCCAAGTCTTCTTCCTACACCTCCTCCATCCCGCCCGCAAATGGGACCCCCCCAGAGGACCTCCAGATGGTTGCCAGCGCCCCCCAAATGCGCGCTCCAGTGTCCCCTGCCTCCCTCCTCCTCTGGCACCCCAGAAAGGCAGGGATGGGTGGGTGGGAGGCTCGGCCTGCCTGGGGCGGGGGGCCTGGGCGAGGCCCGGTGGGCGCCTGGGGGTCTCAGGGGGAGCCGGGCCCCGTCGGGAAGCGCAGTTTTGGGGGGCAGGAGCGCCTCCAACCCTGGAGGGGCCCGCGTGGCGCGGCGTGGGGCCACCGCGCCCCGCGCACCCCACTGGGAGGCCTGGAGCGGGAGAAGGGCGCCCCAGCCATCGCCTCCATCCCGCCGCATCCCATCGCGTCGCATCGCATCGCATCGCATGCCCCGCACCCGGCCGGCCCGGGGTCCTTCCGTCCTTCCTTCCTTCCTTCCTTACCTGCCCGAGGGGCGCTGCCCGGCCGCCCCGTCCCGCCCCGCCCGGTGCCACCGCCGGTGCCACCGCCTTTGTGCGCCGCGCGCCGCCCGCGCCCCGCGCGCACGCCCTGCCCGGAGGCCGCTGCGGAGCGGAGACGCGCCCGGGCCGGCGGACGCGCGGACGAAGACGCGCACGCAGCCCCCCGCGCGCCCCGGACCCCGCGCCCCGAGCCCGGGACCCCCGCGGCCCTCCTCTCTCCCACGCACCCAACAAAGGTGCCCCGGCTGGCTGGGATGCTGCTGCTGCTGCTGGGGACGCAGATGGAGATGGGAGCCCCTCTGGAGCCCAGAAGGGAGGTGGGCACAGGCTGGGGTGCCCCCCAAGGCTCTCGGGGCCCCTTAGGATCGAGGGGAGAGAGAAGGAGTCCGCTGTCATCAACAACACCACCTCCACAGTCCTCTCCTCTCCTCTCCCCCGCCCCAGTCACCCGTTTCTCACTCTCATGGGTATCTGGAGACCCCATGTCCTCTGCACCCCCACGTGAAGCAGAGCCTTTGCCACACACAACGTGATGGTCAGCTCCCCACACAGTGCTTGACCCCTGATGCCTGGTCCTACACACCCTCCTGCCAAGGAAGGGTCCTGGTCTGCTCAGACAAAGCCGGCCACCTGCCCCCACGACCCCAGTATTTGACTCATGCTCCACGGTGGGAATTCGGGGCGCAGATGAAGCGGGCAGCCAAAGAGGGTGCCAGGGAAGTGGGCAGACTGGGAGAGGTCCTGAGTGACCCCATACCCGTACTCACCTCATGCTCACTCACCCCACAGGCCAGGACCACCCTGGAGGATGCTCCCCCCGTGACCACACAGGGGCTTGCCCCCCCCCCAACGCTGGGAGGTGACCCATCCCCAGGACATCAGGGTCAACCGCTCAGGAAGCCAGCAGCTCGGCCTGACCTTGCCCACAGCGGAGTTTTGGGCCGGTGTCCAGGGCCAGCACGGTGTGCCAGGGGTACCCCATGACTCCAGGGTCTTCCCCTTATCTTCCCCAGGCACAAGAGGGCTTCAGGCCACAAGGCTGCCCCTGTCCCCTTCTGGCAGAACCAGGCCCAGACACCTCCAGACTCACACAGCCCTTCTGGCCATTCCACACAATGGAAGTCCTGAGGTCAAAGGTGAGGGCTGGGGATCAGTGTGGAATTTAGGGCGCAGGCTCCAGGTCAAGCCTAGCACCACGAGGTCCCCCCGTGAATTGCCACAGTGCTGCTTCCTGATGGTACCCCACCACTCCGTGGCCCGAGCCTGACCCGGTCATCTTGGGTGACTGACACCCCCACCCCCACCCAGGACCCTGAGCTTGGTGACTTAGTGGCCTGCCATCCTCCAAAATCAGGTCCAAAGATTTGACTTTAGAGGGAAAAATCAACAGATAAGGTCGGAAAAAAATTATATATGTGCAATTCACAGCACTAACAGTTCATTTTTCCTTACTATCTTGATGGCAGCTAGAAATAGGAAACAAAAAGTGATATAGCACAGCAGTAGGGTGTTTGCCTTGCACACTGCTGACCCAGGACAGACCCAGGACAGGTTCAATCCCCAGCATCCCATATGGTCCCTGGAGCCTGCCAGGAGTGATTTCTGAGTACAGAGCCAGAAGTAACCCCTGAGAGCCGCCGGGTATGGGAAGGAAGGAAGGAAGGAAGAAGGAAGGAAGGAAGGAAGGAAGGAAGGAAGGAAGGAAGGAAGGAAGGAAGGAAGGAAGGAAGGAAGGAAGGAAAGACGGAAGGAAGGAAGGAAGGAAGGAAGGAAGGAAGGAAGGAAGGAAGGAAAGAAGGAAGGAAGGAAGGAAGGAAGGAAGGAAAGGAATGGAGAGAGGAAGGAAGGAAGGAAGGAAGGAAGGAAGGAAGGAAGGAAGGAAGGAAGGAAGGAAGGAAGGAAGGAAGGAAGGAAGGAAGGAAGGAAGGAAGGAAGGAAGGAAAGAAAGAACTCAGCTTGGGTGGATACTACACAGACCTTTCACAGGAAAAGACACACATGTGGCTGACATCCTTCTTCATGGCAAAAGACAAAGGCACATGCTATGGCCTCCAGACTTGGCCAGCAGAGTCCAGAACATTTTCCTGCCTGAAAGAAAGCCAGAGGAAATAGTGGGGGTGCCTCTTGGAGCAGCTTCTGATGAATGTCAGGTTATTCTGTCAGAATCACAAATGCTCTCACCCATGTCCCCAGAATTCTCATACCCCTGCCTGGGTTGGCCCAGGTTTCATCCCTGAACACCACCAGGAGTGAGCCCTGAGTGCAGAGGCAGGAGTGGACCCTGAAAACTGCTGTGTCTGGCTTAACCCGCCCCAAATAAAATAAGCCAAAATGAAAATGGAAGCGTCAGGATCAGGCAGCAGATGGCTCATCCCGTGTCCTCCAACACTCAAGGACAGTTCCCACAGGAAAGTCCAGCCAGACATGGCCATGGGAGACTGCGGCCTTAAAAGGAGAGTGCAGGACGCATGCTGTGGGTTGACACAGAAGTCGCCCAGACTTACTGTCAACGAGGGGCTGAAAAGTAGAAGGCTGCCTGCCGGCACGCGTGTGAAACTTGGGGCTGGGAGCGAGGGGTGTTTCTGACTCTGCTGCAATCATGGTCACATGGGCATGTGTGTATGATCATGTGATTTTCTCATGATCACAGACCATGTCGGTGCCCATACATGTGTGTAGTGATGATATATATGACCACATGTGTGCCTCATGGTCATATACATGAATGTCTATGACATTGTCTATGACAAGGATCATGGCAGGCACATGCATGATATTTCTCCCTTTCCCCATCGGCACTGCTGCACTGGAGCCCAACAGTCGGGGGTGGCATTTCAAGCTCAGCTTGGCATTTACACACTCAGTCTGGCATTTGCACACCCACCTATGATGTTGCACACTTGATTTTCAGTTCAGTTGTGGTATTACACCCTTACCAATGGCAATTTCATGCTGGCTGTGGGTTTCCACATTCACCGTTGGCATTTGCACGCCTGGCTGTGCTTGCACACTCAGCAGTGGCATTTGCACACCACCTGGTGCTGGCATTTGCCCGCCTGGCTGTGGTTTTGCGCTCTCAGTGGTGTCATTTGCATGCCCAGCTGTGGGTTGGCCTTGAACCCTGCTCCCCAGGAGCCGCCCTCCTTGTGGTGCTCGCTCTCTGCCATGATGCCTGTGCAGATGACAGCCACGAAGCTCCCACAGTCCGCACACCTTGGCCTGGCCGTGATCCCAGACCGTGCTCCCTTGATGCGGTTCTCCTCCCGGGCACCCACGGAATGACGCCAGGCCAGAGGTGCTGCAAAGTGGGTCAGAGACAGACAGACAGCACGGCTGCAGTCACTCAGTCACACCATGGTCAAGAGTCCACCCGCCCCACCAGCACAGGGCAGGCTGAGCCCTGAAGCATGTCCCGTTAAATCCAGCTCAAGACAAATGAAAATGCTTTTCAGCTTTAGGTCATACCTGGTGGTGCTCAGGCATGACTCCTGGCTTCCATGTTTAGAGATCACTCCTGACAGATTCAGGGGAACCAGCCCTACGGGATGCCGGGATGGAACCTGAGTTGGTGGCCTACAAGGTAAAAACGCTCTCCACTGTGCTGTCTGCCCTGATCAAATTTTAAATATTATAATTCATATCCCAGTTTTAATCCTTTGGAGAATAACAGGCCTCTGAAGCACATCCTTGACCCCTCTCTCATAGCCGGTAGACACGAAAAGAAAGAAACCCTTTTCTGACACAGATGATCTGTGACTGTGCAGCATCCCATCACCTATGGGCAGGCTGGGAAATGGCAGAATCAGTGTGAGCACCATCTTCAGAGCACAAGGGGAAGGAACCCGCCGCCTACCCCGGTTCAATCCTGCCACTGATACTACCTTCAGGGACTGTTCAGTAGTGATCCCTGATCGAGAGCCAGGTGCAGACAAACCAACTTGGGGGTCACTGGGCAGGGCTCCCCATGTTAGTTTTCAGCCTCCTTTAGTTCCTAGCATTGAGAGTGCGCTCCCAGAATGCTTTTCTGTTGAGTTATTTTTTTTTTTTTTTTTTGGTTTTTGGGTCACACCCGGCAGTGCTCAGGGGTTACTCCTGGCTGTCTGCTCAGAAATAGCTCCTGGCAGGCACGGGGGACCATATGGGACACCGGGATTCGAACCAACCACCTTAGGTCCTGGATCGGCTGCTTGCAAGGCAAACGCCACTGTGCTATTTCTCCGGGCCCCTTCTGTTGAGTTATTAATACCAGGGAAGAAATATTTTCTGTGGGGATCATAGGGAGACAATCTTTTATTTTGTTTTTATTTTGGGGCCACACCTAGTGGCACTCAGGGGTTACTATGGCTCTGCGCTCAGAAATTACTCCTGGTGGGGGCCGGAGAGATAGCGCAGCGGTAGGGCATTTGCCTTGCAAGCAGCTGATCCAGGATGGGTGGTGGTTCAAATCCCGGCATCCCATATGGTCCCCTGTGCCTGCCACGAGCGACTTCTGAGCGCATAGCCAGGAGTAACCCTGAATGCTGCCGGTGTGACCTCAAAACCAAAACCAAAACAAAAAACAAAAAAAAAAGAAATTACTCCTGGCAGTGCCAAACTTGGGATGCCAGATATCAAACCCAGATTGGCTGTGTGCAAGGCAAACACCCTTCCTGCTGTGCTCTCACTCCAGTTCCCCAAGAGAGACACAATCTTGCCCCCACAGCACTCTTTGTTTGGTTTGTGTTTTATTTGCTTCTGTTTGTTCTTTGAAGCACAGTGAGCAAAGCACAAGACTTGCTCCTGGCTTTGTGCTTGGGGATCACTCCCAATAGTGCTCAGGGCACTATCATTTTCTTGTCCTTGTGGGTCACACGTGGCAGTGCTTAGCCCTACCTCTGTCTTTAGTATCATTTGCGGCAGAGCCCGAGGATCCTTTGGGGTTCCAGAGATCAAATCCAGATTAGCATTGTGCAAGGCAAGCATATCTCTCCAGGCCCCAAACATCCTTCCCTTCCACTGCCCAGCCCTGGGGCCCTTAACAAAAAAAAAAAAAAAAAAAAAAACAATTTTAAAATTAAAAAAATATATATATCGAAAGCCCAGGCCTGAGGCTCAAGCTCAGGTTCAGCCCCTAAACAGCAGGCCTAGTCAGACTTCAGTTCAATCCCTAGCACCCCAGAGAAATCCCCGAACATTGCCAGGAGTGAGTCCTGAGTCCAGAGCAAGGAATGACCCCTGAGTACAGAACTGGGTGAGCTGAGAACAGAGCCAAGAGTGACCCTTCACCATTGCCAGATGTGGGTGCCAGAACAAAAAAATGAAAACTAAAATTTTGTCGGGTTGAAGCAGGTTCTGATTGGGTGGGCCAGGAGAATGTGTTTGCTTTCTGGGTTATTGTTTTTTGTTTTTTTTTTTTTGTTTCATTTTGTTTTGGTTTTTGGACCACACTCAGGAGTTACTCCCAGCTCTGGGCTTAGAAGTCCCTCCTGGAAGACTTGGGGACCCTATGGGATGCCAGGGATCAAGCTCAGGTCCGTTCCGGATTGGCCAGTGCAAGGCAAACAGCCCAAACTGCTGTGTTATTGCTCTGGCCTGGTTTCTGGTCTTTTGGGGTTTTGGGGTTACACTCCAAGGGACTGCTCTGGACTCAGGCTTGGGAGCCGTCCCTGGCTATAGGCAGGACCATTGGAATTTGGGGACCAGGCTTGGCCCTAGGGAGTTCCCCCGTGGGGCCCTGTGATAGGCCAGCAGAGGGACTGTCCAGGCAGAGTCGTGGGGTCAGAGATGCTCAGGGACAGACACCCCTTGGCTGGAGTCCCCATCCGGCCATCCCCAGACTCGGGCGCTGGATGGGGCACCCTCTGCTGGCCACATAGGAGCAGCACGAGGGCATCCTGCATGCCGAGCTGGGGGGTTCAGCGGGGCGCTCATAGCTAGACCTTCCTCCCCCAGAAGGGTCGGGACTGGGTGCAGCTCTGCACCCCAGGTCTCAGAGAGGCTTCGAGTGTCTCTAATCCCATCTGGGCGAGACCTGAGCTCAAGTTCCTCCCAGGGAGGGGACGCTTCCAGGACCGAGCAATGGCTTGTCTTATGCTGGGAGTCCAGGGCTCCTTTCCAGATCAGCTGCATCAGCCCCCTCTGCCCTGAGCAGAGCCAGGAGCCCCTACAAGAGAAATAAGTGATTGGGGCTGGAGCAATGGCACAGTGGAGAGGGTGTTTGCCTCGAATGCAGCCGACCCTGGTTCAATCCAGGCATCCCAGAGGGTCTCCAGGAGCCTGCCAGGGGTGATTTCTGAGTGCAGAGCCAGGAGTGAGCCCTGAGCACCACCAGGTGTGCCCCCCAAACAAACAGAAAAACAAAAATCTGGGCCGAAGAGATAGCATGGAGGTAAGGCATTTGCCTTGCTTGCAGAAGGACGGTGGTTCGAATCCTGGCATCCCATATGCCGCCCCCCCGCCCCCCGAGCTTGCGAGAAACGATTTCTGAGTGTAGAGCCAGGAGGAACCCCTGAGCTCTGCCGAGTGTGACCCAAAAACCAAAACCAAAAAGCCAACAGTCACTGGAGTCCCTGCCCCATGAGAAGGCCCGGAGCTCCACTCACTCAGACCATCATACCAGTTTCCATTGGCATTTCAACCACCAGGCCCAGGGCCAGAGAGATAGCACAGTGGTGGGGTGTTTGCCTTGCATGTGGCCAACCGGAGAGGAACTGGTTCAATTCCCCAATTCCCGGCACCCATCTGGTCTCCCAACCTTCCAGGGGCGATGTCTGAGTGCAGAGCCAGGAGTAATCCAAGAGCTCTGCTGGGTGTGGCCCCAAAACCAATCACTCAAGTTTAAAAAAATAAACCATCAGGCTCCAGGGCTAGTCTTGAGAGACTAGTTCACTGCCTCTAACTTGGTAGGCAGGAGATGCTGTGGCCTGGGACATTCTACTGCCAGATGGGGGTGGGGGTCACGTGGTCACATATGCAGCCACACTACAACGCCAAAGCTCACAGGGCTGACGAGGAAGAAGGCACACAGGAAATGGGGTGCCTTTTGAAGTTGTGTAGAATGGGACCCATTAAGCTCAATGAGGGCAGAGAACAACACTGAAGGCTCAGCTAGTACAGCTCAGCAGATGCTGGAACAGAAACTCCAGCCACACCATTCTGAGGTCTGAGTGGTAACAAGCAATAGCAAGTAATTCTTTTTTTGATTTTGGGGCCGCACCTAGCGGTGCTCAGGGGTTACTTCTGGTTCTGCATTCAGAAATCACTCCTGGCAGGCTCAGTAGTTTCACATTTTTCTTTTATTTTTGGCTTTTGGGCCACACGGTGGCGCTTAGGGGTTACTCCTGGCAGGATCGGGGGTCCCTATGGGATGCCAGGGATCGAACCTGGGTCCATCCTGGGTTGGCCATGTGCAAGGCAAACGCCCTATTGCTGTGCTATCACTTTGGCCCCAAAAGTAATGCTTTTGTCCCCGCTAAGGGGGCAGGCCCAGAGTTGAGGGCCAGAATTTAGTGGTGGGACTGGTATACTGAGTACCTAAAACGACTGTCATGAACGACTTCATAAATCACGGTGTTTAGATAAAACTTTGACAGGCAACAAGAATGAAAAAGCCAAGCGCAGAGAACTGGAAAACCGGTGTCATTCGTGGGTTACGGGGTCACAGAGAGCAAGGGGGGTGAGTAAGGATGGCCCGAGTGTCCAACACGGAACCAGCCACAGCTGCAGAGAACTGAACAAATGGGAGACAAAGGGACTGAGGGCGGCCGAACACTCAGAGTATTTGGGGAGACAAACAGCGGTCAGCACACAGCCTCACACCTGCAGGCCAGGCTCAGGTCCTGGCACCACACAGACTCCTGGAGGACAGTAGGTGCCAAGTAACCTCCAGCACCAGAGGCTGTGAGCAGAACCACACCCTTGTTTCTTAGCACGAAGCAGCTGGCCTGGCCCAAGGGCCTGATATTGCTGGGCGTTCCCCTCGGCACCATTTGGGAGGTTTTCCCCAAAGGGAAAGCTGATAGAAAGAAAAGAACAGAAAGATTCTTAGCTATCCTGTGCCTGAGAATTATGTCCAATTTCCCACTGGACTAGCAGAAGGCACCAGGGAGGGAGGGAGGGAGGGAGAGAGAGAGAGAGACAGACAAACAGAGAGAGACAGAGAGAGACAGAGAGATAGACAAACAGAGACAGACAGACAGAGAGAGAGAGAGAGAGAGAGAGAGAGAGAGAGAGAGAGAGAGAGAACAGGGGGCATTGCACTTGCTTTGCATGTGGTTGATGTGGGTTTGATTCCCAGCAACCACCTGGTCTCCTGAACCCCACTAAGCCATTTTTTAACCTTTTTTTTGGGGGGGTCACACCCGGCAGTGCTCAGGGGTTACTTCTGGCTCTATGCTCAGAAATAGGTCCTGGCAGGCTCAAGGAACCATATGGGATGCCGGGATTCGAACCACCATCCTTCTCCATGCAAGGCAAATGCCTTACCTCCATGCTATCTCTCCAGCCCCATCCAAGCGCCGTTTCTGAGCACAGAGCTAGGAGTAAGTCCTGAGCACCACCAGATGTATCCCCCAAGCAAATAAACAAAAGAGAAACAAATTAAAAAAAAAAAAAAGAAAACCGCACTGGACTCCATCTTAAGTGAGAAACTGTATTTTCGAGTGATTTGAATAAAGCTCCCAGTGCTGTCATTTCGCCGCTTTCCCCGAATCAGGAAAAGAGACGATGGATCTTTCCATTGATCACAATGCTGCGTGAATCTAGGGGTACAGCTTCGTGCCTCTGCATGGGTGGGAGACAGGTGCACACATCCTGGACTAGAGCCATCACCGGGGTCCCTGATCCACTCTCCCCCTCCCAATCACTCACTCTGCAGTGGGTGGAACTCCCAGAGTTCCTGTCCTTATTCTTCGGTCTGTTTTCTCAGACTCCACGGAGAGCGAGAGAACCAGTGTCTTCCACTCCTTCACAGTCACCCAAAGTCTTCGCCCTAGTCACCCACCTTCTTCAGACTGTTCTTGATCTGACACTGACATCAAACAACTAAACACCACCACCCCAAACTCGTTTCTCGGGCTTGAGAGATACTCCAAGAGCTGGGAGCACCTGAGATGCATCTAGGAGACCTTGGGTTCAATGCCTGTACCCCCCAGCTCCCAAGCACCGAGGCACGACCCAAAAACCATAAAGAAACTAGTGTCTACATAGTTGGAGGAAAATGAGGCATGGTTTGGGGTCACACAGAGCACCTGCTTCTGTTTGTAGGGGACCCCTCAAGTAACATCAGGCTGGCGGGATGAGCCTCTGGCCAGTCTCACTGGCCCCAAATTTGTGATCCTGATCTTGTCAGTGATGGAAACACGACGACTTGAGGCCTCCAAGGCCTGAGGACAATCTGGGCGGGGATCACGCCTGCTCCAGCTCCACCAGGACCCCGCCACAGTCTTTGGGGTGCAGGAAGATCACAGGTTTCCCATGGGCCCCGATTTTGGCCTCTTCACTCAGAATCCGGATCTTCTTCTCTTTCAGGTCCCGCAGGGCAGCACCGATGTCATCCACCTGCGGGTAAGGAGACAGGAGGCAGCTGAGGCCGGAAGAGCTGACCCAGGGCCAGAGCAGCATCCGCAGCTCAAGGGCCTGCCACTTGCCACCAGCCACCGGCCAAGGAAGGTGACGTGACTGTCTCTAGATGGTCTATCAGCAGATGACTGTCTTTTTTCTTTTGTTTTGGATTTTGGGCCACACTTAGCAGTGCTCAGGGGCTCCTCTAGGCTCTGCATTCAGAAATCACTCCTGGCAGGCACGGGAACCATATGGGATACTGGGGATCGAACTCGCGTCTCGGGTCAGCTGCAAGGCAAACACAATACTGCTGTGCTATTGCTCTGGCCCCCAGATGACTATCTCTAAATGTACAACCGGCAGCACAACTGTTTCTAGATGTACAATTGGTGTTGCAACCGTTTCTAGACAGACAACAGGCAGCAGGACTGTCTCTAGACAATCAGCAGCACAGCTGTCTCTAGGCTGACAATTGGTGGTAAGGCTATCTCTACATGGACAACTGACATGACTGTCTCTAGATGAACAATCGGTGACACAACTGTTCCATCACAAGTCCCAGAGAAGTGCTGTTCATCCAAGGCATGGAGACGGTGTCTCCCAGATAAATGAACCGAAAATGAAAATGTAAGATGGGGTGGAGAGCCAGTATGAGGGAAGGTCTGTCTTTGCAAGCAGAGCCAGCCTGGATTTGGTTTCCGTCAGCTCCTAAGGTCCTCCAAACTCTGCTCAGGAATGACCCCTGAGCACAAAGCCAGGAGTTACATCTTCAGCACAGCTGCATGTGGCCAAAAGAACTAGAAACTAAGAGAAAAGATGGAACCCCCCACACACACACACATACACACACAATGGCTCAGCTATCAGCAGTTCTTGGCCCACAGACACTCAATTCTAAGCACCTGGGGAGGAGGTTCCACATCTTTAAGCACCTACAGTGACAATGTCACAGAAACAAGAACCATGTGAGAACCCAATCCAGTTCTCCAGATCTGGGGTGTGGGTGAGACATGATAGGGGCCCACGGGGGATACCCCGTGGGCATTCAAGCTCCCCCAGAGCTGGGCAGTGCTGCCGAGTGGCCTCTGCCCACCAAGGAAAGCCAGACCTGGGACCTGGCTAGGGGTGCACACCCACCCCCAACTGTCTGCAAATCACTCACATACCTTTTCTTTTCTTTTTTTTTTTTTTTTGGAGGGGGGGCACACCTGGTGGTGCTCAGGGCTTACTCCTCGCTCTGTGCTCAGAAATCGCTCCTGGCAGGCCTGGGGGACCATATGGGATGCCGGGATTCGAACCACTGTCAGTCCTGGGTTGGCCGCTTTCAAGGCAAACGCCCTACCGCTGTGCTATCTGTCCGGCCCTCCACATACCTTTTCTTGATAATCAGCGCAGCCAAGGAAAGGGCCCAATGTTTTTCCAACTCTTCTGTACCCCAGAAAACTGAGCCTCAACCTAAGCACCTGAGGTGGGCGGAGACTCCCTCTCGAATGGCCCTTCCCAGGCAAGATCAGGGACTCCAGCAGTGGGTGGCTCAGGCACCCGAATGCCACAGGTTCCCAGAGCACTGCCAGTGATGCTCAGAGGTCCCCCTGCTAGTACCCAGGGGGACCATCTGGGTTGCCGGGGATCAGACATTGCCAGTCAATTGCTGCATGCAATTCAAATGCCCTACCCGTTGTCCCCCCTCAAAACACCAAAACCTCCACAGTGAACCAAATCCTCTTTGCTGTCACATTAGTACTGAAGGCTGGAAGACTGGTGAGGTTGGGCACGTGACAGCAAGTTTCACTACTAGTGCATCTCTCCTGATGAGGACACGGCTGGGAACACCAAACAAGGACACGGCACTCTGTGGGGTTTTTGTCTGGAGGCAGCTGGGCAGAGGGAAAGACTCCACTCTGCATACCCGAGGTTCGGATTCATCACCCCTGTGAGGTGCACGTAAGTTTCTGGGAATGGCGACCAGGCGTCCCAGTGTGTGTGTAAGGTCCGGATCAACAGGACACCAGGAGGGCACTTTCCTTGCCTTGCACGCAGATGACGGGGGCTCAGAATCAGGAGCAGTAGCGGATGTGGCCCAAACACCCAAACATACATACACTCTTTATAAAATGAAAATAGGGAGCCGGAGAGGGTAAGGCATTTGCCTTGTACACAGCCAACCCCAGCTCGATTCCCGGCATCCCATATGGTCCCCCGAGCCTGCCAGGGGTGATTTCTAAGTGCAAAGCCAGTAGTAACCTCTGAGCACCACCGGGTGTGACCCCACAACGCCCCCAAAAAGAAAATGGAAACCATCAAGCAATAAAACATTAAAATAGGCTGGAAACTGAGTACCAGGGCTGGTGTTTGTCTTGCAGGTGGCAGGCAGGCCCGGACTTAATACCCAACACCCTACAGGTTAGGAGGAGCCCCTGAGCACCCCTGGGTACGTGACCCACAGGCCCTCCTCCCACGGAAACCAGGACGTCAAACAGTATATACCTCGATGCAGACATGGTGGATTCCCCCGAGCTGGTTTTTCTTTAGAAACCCTTCGATGGGGCTGTTTTTCCCCAAAGGGTGCAGCAGCTCCACCTTTGTGTTGTTCAGCGTGACGAAGACCACGGACACACCATGTTCAGGGAGGGGGACGGCCTCGCTGACCTCTGCGCCCAGAACCTTCTGGTAGAATGCCTTGGCCTTGTCCAGGTCGGGCACTGCGACGGCAACGTGATTAAGGCGGCCGAGTTTCCACACAGACGGAGCTACTTGGTGGGAGAACTGAGGTGAGGACCAGGTTCTCCCAGGGGGCATCGGGGTCAGCAGCCTGGAAAAGAGGCCTAGAGAGGCCAACAGTTAGAGGCACCTTCTGAGAACACAGGCGTGTCTGCAAGGATTCTCAAAGAAAAGTCAACCAGGCAGGCATTAGTGGCCCATGTACCTTCATGAAAGGATCAGGGGAGGCCAAACTCCTAAGGACTTGTGTCAAAGTCCAAGAACTCACTCTCCAATCTTTTTTTGGTTTGCTTTTTCGGATCATTCCTGGTGAGACTCTACACGATTGGTGCCCAGGATCGAATCCAAGTCTGCCATCAGCAAAGAAAGCTCCCTAACCACTATACTACCTCTCCAGCCCCTGCTGAGCCTCAGAATTCATCACCAGCCAATTCAAAACCTAATCCTGAGCAAACTCATTTTCCTTCAAGGTCATTCAAACCTTATCCAGATTAAGTGCCAGAGTGAGAGAACCGCAGGGGAGGGTGCTTGCCTTGCATGCAGCTGACCAGGGTTTGCTCTCCTGGAAGCCCCATATGCTCCTCCGAGCCCTCTAGGCATGATGCAGAGCCAGAAGCAAGCACCACCACCAAAAAGTCAAACAGAAAAACATTACACATGGCACTTTGGTCACTCTCTGTACCTGAGCTTGTGTCCCGGGACTTCTAGTTCCAGGAAATGTCCCGGTAACCTTTTGACTTGAGCCAAAGTGCCAGACCTTGTTGGAAAACTTGTTTTGTGAGTTCCAGGAGCCTAAGAAAGGCTCTACAGGCAGGCGCCCCCCTACCCACAGGGCCATCTGTCCCCACTGTCTTTGCTCCTCCTGTGGGCCAGTCCCATGCTCCATCTGTCAGGGGCACAGGCAACTTGGAGGATGAAGAGGGGACGCTGAACTCAGCTTCATCAGCCTGGAACATTAGAGACTGGGGGGCCCATTCTTTGTCCCCTGCCCAAAGGTACTTATTGTCCCTGGATCACACAAGCCTCATCCGGGAGAGAAGTCCCTGGGAACGCGAAAAGTGACCAGCTAAGAGTGCTGCCATACCGTAGTGTGTTTATTTCACTTGTTTTGGGGTGTTGAGTGGGGATTAGTACTCGAGGGCCTGAAATCTAGGAACGACACTGAAGTCAAGGGTATGAAGGCCATCGTTTCTTTCGAATTCTCCTCGATTTAAGTTATCTGATGTACGCTTAGTGAGCAGTATCTGTGGGGATGGGTGTTGTTATCGCCACATTCTGAGATGCTTCAGGCTCTGTGCTCAGGGGGTTGTTCCCGGCAACGCCAAGGTTCACGAGGCCAAACCCCAAATTCCCTCTTTACAACCCCCCCCCCCCGGTGTATGATCTATGAGTGATATCTATATTCTTAAGACATGACTCTTCTGCATCATTTTGCCAAGAGTTGCAACGGTTGGGGGGGACTGTGTTTACACAACAAGTAGGAGAAAGTGCAGGAGGAGAGAGAGAAACTGGAAGAGAGTGCAGGAGGAAAAGAAGGAAGCGGCGGCTGTTGTCATCGATTTCAAAGGAGCAGGACCATTCGTTCGTTCACACGTGGCTGTCACCTCCTTCGCTTGTTTGCTGCTGAGGGGCTGGAGAAGTTTACTGGAGAGAGAGGAGGGAGCCGGGCTGGGCTCGAGTTTACCTGCCACCTCTTAAGAGAGACGGAAAAGGAGCCCCTGGGAAGACCAGAGTCTGCTAGGTGGGTGGTGGCAGAGACAGAGAGACAGAAGAGAGAGACAGAGAGACAGATAGAGACAGACAGAGACAGTGAGAGACAGACAGAGACAGAGAGACAGAGACAGACAGAGATACAGAGAGACAGAGAGAAAGAGACAGACAGAGACAGAGAGACAGACAGAGACAGACAGAGAGACAGACTGACAGACAGAATGACAGATGGACGGACGGACGCCCCAAGGGCTCCCAGAGGTGACCCGGAGGCGCTCGGGGAAGGAGCCGGCGGAAGGCGTCTCCGGGGACGCCCGCGCCCTCCGCCCGGCCTCCCGGCCCCTCCCGCTCCCGCTGCCGCCCGTCGGTCACCTGCCGCGCCCGCCACGGCCTTCAGCGCGCGCGCCATCTTGCAGCGGCTGCACCGACGCGCGCCGCACCTTCCCTTCCCTTCCCGCCAGCGGGCGTCGCGCGCAGCCCGGGGGCGGGGCGGTCGGCGGGAGGGGCGGGGCTGTGTGCTGAGTGGGCGGGGCAACGTGGTGGAGGGGCGATGAAGTCGAGGGGCGGGGCGACGTGCCAAGAGCAGAGTAGTGGGCTAAGGAGCGGGGCAACATGTTAGAGGCGGGGCGACGTGCCCAAGGGGCGGGGCGACGTGTCTGAGAGGAGGCCCCGGCGCGCCCCACCCACTCACCGCGCCCCTTCCGACTTCCGGCTCCGGGCACCCTCCCCGCGCACGCGCGCCAGGCTCTCGCGCCGCCATTGGCTGAGCCGGGGGCGGGGCCGGAACGTCGGCGCGACGGAACCTTCGCGTCGCGGGCTGCGCGCGGGGCCGGCGCGGTCGGGGCGCGGCTTCCGGCGACGTCACTTCCGCACGCACGCAGCGAACATGGCGGCGCCCAGGCGGGGCGTGTGGCGGCCGCGTACTCTGGCGCGGTGCCTGAACGAGCTCGAAGGCGCCACCGGCCGGCCCGAGCGCTTCCTCACGTGAGTGCCCGGCCCGGTGAGGGCGCGGGGTCCCCGGGGCGGGCCACAGGGGAGCACTACGCGGGGGCCCCGAGCACTGTCCCGCGTCTTCGTCGCCCGTCCCGCTGCCCCTTGCCCGTTGCTCCGCTCCTGGTCCTTGCGGATGCCAGCTGCAGTCTGACGCCAGCCCCGGGGCACCTGCCTGCCTCCCTCTCGGGGCTGGCACTTTCCCCTCCACTTAGAACTGAATGGCAGCTGTGAGGCCACCCCCCCTCACCCCAGCCAGGCCCCCCATGCTTCAGACTCGGGGCGCTGGCCCCAGCCACAGGCCGTCTGCCCCGACTTGCCTCCCTATCCTGCCGTAAGCCTGTAGGTGTGTGTCGGCTGACTCTCAGATGGCACATCCTCAGAAACACACTTTCTGATCACATCTGGGGGTGCCACGTGGATGCCCAGGACACGCCGCACCCCGCTAGTGAGTCTCTACCAGCTGGGTCAGCGACTCAATGCAGGGATGCAAGACTGCGGGGTGGGACATGGCTCATCCTGGGTGTGTGTGTAGGGGGAGGTTGAGGGCCCCTAGGGCAGCTCTTGATGCTCTTCAAGAACCATCTTGCGCCTGACCTTGAGCCTGAGTCGGGCACAGCCTGGGCATCCACTCTAACCACGGTACTCTCTCTCCATCCCCTCGGATTACTCTTGCTCTTGGCTCCTTATCCCCGGGCTCACTGAAGGGTGTGTGTGTGTGTGTTCAGAGACCAGAACAGCGGAGGATTTCTGACCGGGGTTGAGTGTCTTGAGGCAAATTCATCTGCGCTGTTTTGCCCATCCAGAAGTCTCTGTATCTAGCAGATTCCCAGACAGTCAAGAGGGCCACACTTAAAGCTTAGCTCGTGAGCAAGGTCTGGTGTACAAGATTGGAGCTCTGTCTGGTCGCTCTGTCCGAAGTGGACGTTTCTTTCCTATTCAGTTTGCTCGCGGCGGGCCATGAAAGAAATTCTTGAGCTCCTGTCTTCTCGCCCCTCTCTAGGATCCAAGACGAACTGGCGGCCACCTTCACCTCTTTAACCAAAGCGATCTACGACTTGAACAAAGCCCTAGAGCCCGGCACTCTCCACGGCAGCCCTTTGCCAAAACTGGTCGTCGCCAATTTTGATGACGAGCAGATCTGGCAGCAGCTGGAACTGCAGAACCAGCCGGCTTTGCAACACTTCGAGAAGGTCCTGAGCACGGCCCTGGATGAGGACGACCTCAGCCTCCTCCCCGAGGTCGCTGTCGAGCCGGGCTGTGGAGAGCCCTGCCTGGAGACAGAGACCGAGGCCAATGGCTCGGAGGACTCCGGAGCAGTCTCCGAAGAGGAGGACTATGAGGGCCCTGAGCCAGAAGAGGGGAAGGAGGAAGAGGAGGAGGAGGGATTGTCGGCCTTGAGTGGGGGAGAGCCCCGAGGAGATGGGGTGAGCCCCAAAGAGGCGAGTAGAGCAGGCCGGAGGGTGAGTCCCGATCTCAGCGACGACACAGACTCCGACCTGGACTTTGACATCGGCAAGTTGGAGCAGCAGAGTCGGGCGGCACGGGAGGTGCCCGGGAAGGCTGTGGAGAGGGATGGTGTGGAGGACAAGTTCTTCAGGCTCGCAGACATGGAGAAGTTTCTGGAGAAAATGGAAGAGGCGCATGGAAAGGAGGAGGACGATGAGGACGAAGAAGACGACATTGACCTTTTTGAGGACCTGGATTCCGACGAGGACGAGGGAATGTTGGGAGGTCGGAATCAGAAGGTAAAGCTCAGGGCTAGAGAGCTAGCACAGCGGTTGGGCATTTGCCTTGCTTGCAGCCGATCCAGGATGGATGGTGGTGAGAGAGAGAGAGAGAGAGAGAGAGAGGGGGGGGGGGGGAGAGGGAGAGAGAGAGAGAGAGAAGAGTAAAGCAAAGCTTGGGAGGAGAATTTTCAATCTTCAGTGAGATGTTTTGATTCTGAAAGGGCGATCCAGAAATCACTAGGGCATCAGTGATTCTTTTACATCATGTGAAAACAAATGACTGAGAAAAACAGAAGCCACTGTTTGTATTTTTAGAACTTAAGAGTCAACATATAGCGAGCCTGAGTGATAGCACAGCTGTAGGGCGTTTGTCTTGCATGCAGCTGATCCAGGACAGACCTTGGTTCGATCTCTGGCATCCCATAGGGTCCCACGAGCCTGCCAGGAGTAACCCTGAGCATCCAAAGTGTGGCCCAAAAAACAAAACAAAAGACATTGCCCACTTCAGAGATGACTTTTGTTTTTGAAAGAAAGGCCATTATTTTTATTTTTATTTTATTTTATTTTGATTTTTGGGCCACACCTGGTGATGCTTAGGGGTTACTCCTGGCTATGTGCTCAGAAATCGTTCCTGGGTTGGGGGACCATATGGGATGTGGAGGATCGAACCGAGGTCCATCCTAGGCTAGCATAGGCAAGGCAGACTCCTTACCTCTTGCACCACTGCCCTGGCCCCTATTTTATCTTATTTTATTTTAGGCCACACCTGGTTTGGGGCCACTCCTGGCTCTGCAGTCAGGAATCATTCCTGGCAGGCACAGCGGACCATATGGGAGGCTAGGGATCAAACCTGGGTGGGCAGCGTACAAGGCAAATGCCCTGTACACTGCTATTGCTCAGGCCCCTGCCTTTATGTTTTCTCTGTGGGGATCGTAATCAGGAAAGCTGTGCTTTTATGCTTGGGTCTAGACTCCCCTTTTAGGTGGTGTTTGAGGGAGTCAAGGGGGGCATGCACCAAAATGCTCAGTTCGTCCTGGCTCTGTGCTGAATAGTGCTTGGGGGAATGGCATGGTACCAGGGCTCAAACCCGGCTGCCCACACCCACGTGTAAAGCAGGTGCTTCCCCTTTCCCCTTTGAGCCCTCGAGGTGGTACTTAAGGTTGGAGGATAATGTTGTGATTTGCCAGTGTGCCTGTGTGATGAATCAATTTTTTCCCCATCTTCAAATTAAAATTTTTTTTTCTATTGGTGGGCCACACTTGGCAGCGCTCAAGAGCTTATTCCTATACAGGCTGCTAGGAATTAAACCAGGGCAGCTGCTTGCACGGGAGACACCCTCCCTGCTGTGCTTTTCGTCTGGCCCCTAATTTAATTGTTTTAATTCCTTTCTTTTTAGCCAGGTAAAAGTTCCAGAAACCTGAAATACAAAGATTTCTTCGACCCGGTTGACAGTGATGATGGCACAGCAGGTACTCGTGGTGCTGAGCAGGGTTCAGACTCGGAGGAAGAAATTTCCAAAGAAGAAGATGGGGAAGAGAGGATTTCTGAGTTGTGAGTCCGTGGGAATCATTTCCTCCATTCTCTACCTCGGCTACTCAGATGAGTGTTTGTCTTGAGGCACCCAGAATTGCCGAGGCTGGAGAGTTTGAAGCTGTCCTTGTAAAGGGACATTTCAGGGTGCCCATGATGACAGATGTCACTGGGAAAGCCATTCAAACCTTCATTGCAAAGAGCTCTAGAGGGTTGTTTTATTTATTTCTTTATTTTTTGATTTTGGGCCACATCCGGCATCACTCAAGTGGCTCTGCACTCAGAAATAACTCCTGGCAGGCTTGGGAGACCCTCTGGAATGCCGGGGATCTAGCCCTGGCCAGTTATGTGTAAGGAAAATGCCCTCCCTACTGTGGTATTGCTCTGGCCTCTCTGGTGAGTTTTTTGTTTTTTGCTTTTTGGGCCACACCCAGTGATGCTCAGGGGTTACTCCTGGCTGTGTGCTCAGAAATCGCTCCTGGCTTGGGGGACCAAATGGGATGCCAGGGGAATCGGACCATGGTCCATCCTAGGTTAGCGCATGCAAGGCATTTAAATGCCCTACCTCTGCGCCACCGCTGTGGCCCCCTGGTGATTTTTTTTAATCCCAGTAAATGCCTCACTGGCGTATGCCTGGGAACCCCAGTTTGATGCATGACTGCTTTGCTGTCCAGGACTTTCAGTTCCCTTGTTGCCTCTGTGTTAAGCCCGGAGCAGTACGAGAGGCAGCAAAAGGCTGCAGAAGCTGGGAGTCTGATAAACAGTTTCTCCAGCAATCAGGCAAGAGCAACCCAACAGCAGTCTCCTAGCCCCCCCACCCCTCAGCACTTCAGGTTTATATGACGCTATGGCAATTACAAGGGTTGGCCCTTAAAAGGACAGTAGCTGTTATGGCTGATGAGGACCCATAACAGTCTCCTTATAGTTCTGTCTCTGGCTCCTTGGTTACTGAATGTCTGAATGTTTAGTGCTGGTAGCTCTTTTTTCTTGGACTCCGGTCCCCTCACCCCCCATTTCCTTCCTTTCCTAAATGCTTGGGTGTTCCAGAGATAAAGATGACAACCTCAAGGATGCTGATGATGCCCGGCCCCGAAGAGCCAGTGCCAAGAGAGTCACTTTTGCTCTGCCCGATGATGAGGAACAGGAGGAACAAGAGGAGGACGAGGAGGAGATGGAGGAGATGGAGGAGATGGATGACACGGGTATCTTCAAGGATAAGAAAGATGCCACTGAAGTAAAATCGTCTTTTGAGAAAAGGCAGGAGAAGGTAACTGGGGAATTCAGGGACCTGCTTTATATTCTTTTTGTTTGTTTAGTTCGTTTGTTTATGGTCCACACCCGTGGTGCTTAGGGGTTACTCCTGGCTGACTCAGAAGTCGCTTCTGGGTTGGGGGACCATCTGGGACAGTGGGGATCGAACCGGTGTCAGTCCTGGGGTCAGCCATGTGCAAGGCAAACACCCTGCCGCTGCGCTATCGCTCGCTCGCCCCATTCGACTTCATATTCTGAACACAATGCGGAGTCCAGCCGGTGAGCTGACCTATCACAAGTGTCTTAGCATGTCCACATGGGGCCATGCCGGAGCCTCAGGGCTCGGTCCTGGCTCTGCTCGGGGATCACTCCTGGTGGGGCACTGCCTGGAGCACGGGGATGCTAGCTGACACCCCCAGCTCTGGATGGGGTTGGGGCTGCTGCGAGGGCGCCAGTACAGGGCATGGGGCTTGTTATCAGCACCTCGCCCTGCTGGGGCCGCGGGCATCTGCCTGAAGGTGCCCACGGGTAGGCACCCACCTGCTTTCCAGGCCTGTCTCATGCTCTAAGACCCTCTCCCCCGGCCCATCTCTCAGATGCGGGAGAAAATTGCGTCCTTGGAGAAGGAGCTGCTGGAGAAGAAGTCGTGGCAGCTGCAAGGGGAGGTGACTGCCCAGAAGCGTCCCGAAAACAGCCTCTTGGAGGAAAACCTGCACTTTGACCATGCCGTGCGCCTGGGTACGCCCTCGCTCTTCGTGCCAGCCTGTCTTCTGTGCGGCCCCCCCCCCCCCCCCCCCCCCGTGGCCAACCCAGCTCCTTGTTTCACGCCAGGCACCTGACCAGGGCTTAAACCCTGCGCCTGCACACTTCCCATTCCTTTTTGTGGGGCTAATCGGGTTCGGTTTGGAGGTGCTCCATGGACCATGCGGTGCTGGGAGCAAGCAAATGAGGCTCGGTTTCATGATGCCTTCACCCCATCTGTCCTCGGCACCCCAGTGCTCCCTGCCCCGTTTTTCCCATGAGCTCCAACCTCGTCACCCCATCTTCTTCCTCCGGCCAGGTCTCACTGGATTCCCGTTTTCCCAGTGGATGGGAAAGGGGCTAAAAAGGCAGGGAGGGTTTCCCAGGACTCACTCATAGTCAGACATTGGTTTTGTGGCTTTAAAACTGGAGACACCCCCAACCGGCCAGGTAACCTGGCAGGAAGGTTGCCCCTCACCCCGCGCTAGGGAAGTCGAGCTCCCTTCACAAATCCTGGGGCCTCATGGGTCCTAACTTTCCCCACAGCTCCGGTCATCACAGAGGACACCACGCTCCGGCTTGAGGATCTCATCAAGCAGAGGATCAGAGACCAGGTCCGTGAGGACAGAGGGCTTGGGGGACCTGGCATGTCAGGATTCACGGCTACTGCCATATCTATGGGCTGAGAGACAGTTTGTGTCAGGTGTCTGGTGTCTGGTATGATCCATCTCCCCTGAGGAGAACGGGGTACCCGGTGCCATGGTCGACCTCCCTTCCCTGGTGGTTGGAATCCGACCTGGCTGTAACCACACCCCAAATGCCGGTCCAGGCCTTGTTCCTGGTGTGAGAAAGGAAAGGTAAAGGCCAGTTTGCTGTAGGGATTTCAGAAATGACCCTGAGTGGGACTAGAAGGTGGAGCAGCAGGTCCGTAGACCTGTCAGAGGAACAGGGTTGGTGACACTAGGCACCTGGGCGCTCACCAAAAATCTGGAGATGGAAGGAAATTCATTTTTATAAAGCCAAAACAACCCAGAGCTCCAGGCTTAACGTGAGCCAAAAGATGGGGGTGTGGTAGGTCCCATGGACTGAGATGCTTGCAACACAGAGCCGGTGGTGTTGAGGTGTTGGGTTACTGAGGATCAGTAAACCAACATTGGGGCACTCTCCCTTAAGGGCTGGAGGAGTCACCCCTTTTGCTCTGAGAGAGGGGATTTCTTTGGCTCTTGGTGTTTGGGCCGTGCTGGGGCTGTGCCAGGGATCTAGCCTGAACCCGGCACTCATAGGTCAACAGGATGGGTGGGCGTTTGGGGGCCTGAGTGATGACCCACATCCTCTCCCTGCGGCAGGCTTGGGATGACGTGGTTCGGAAAGAGAAGCCGAAGGAAGAGGCCTTCGAGTATAAGAAGCGGCTGACCCTGGACCATGAGAAGAGCAAACTGAGCCTGGCTGAAGTCTACGAGCAAGAGTACCTGAAGCTCAGCCAGGTAAGCTGGCACGGCACGGCACGGCATGGCGAGGCGCGGGGCAGGGCTGGGCAGGGGCTTGCCCCTTCTGGCGGGCAGCTGCTGTCTGGAAGCAGGTCATTCTGGTCCTTTGCTTTTCCCCTCCTGCGCACGGGGGGTGGGGTGGGGTGGTGACTCCGTAGCTCCACGAGCCATTTCTGGGTGTTTTTTTGTTTTGTTTTTTGTTTGTTTTGAGCTTTGGGCCACACCTGGCAGTGCTCAAGTGTTACTCTTGGCTCTGTGCTCAGGAATCTCTCCTAGTGGGTCACGGACTACAGGGGGTGAGGGGATTGAACATGGGTTGCCTGCATGCAAGGCAAGTGCCCTGGCCACTATACTTTTGCTCTGGTCCCCTTTTGCTTTGATTTGTTTGGGGGCCACACCTGGGGATGCTCAAGACTCGCTCCTGGCTCTGCACTCAGGAATCTATCCTTGCGGGTCTTGGGAGACATATGTATATATATATATAGGGAATGCCGGGATCGAATCCGGATCGGCTACATACTAGGCCTTCTTCGCTGTGCTGTTTCTCCAGCCCCTCCACTAGCGTTTCTTGCCTAAACACACTGGCAGTTCTGGTTCAGGGGTTCAGGCCTGCTCAGCATTCTTGGTACGTGGATAGGACATAGGATCAGAATTGAGACCCCAGCCACGTGCCGGCTCCCCGTGACCTCGTGGCTCAAGAACTTTCCAGCGTGTGCATGAGACAGACAGTTGTGGGCATCTCTATGGGTAGCTCCCGTGCCAGCACCTGTGCCTTCCCTAAGGCCTCCACCTCGCACCTAGGGGTGATTTTTAGTGTTGCCCAGAGAAATCCTGTCCTGAACAAAGCTGGGGCCCAGAATGGCCCCTACCCCGAGAATCGGGGTGACTCTTGGTGCCTAGTCGAGCAGTGGCCATGGCCCTGCCACCTTGCCCAGTGGTTGGCGTTTGTTCCCGCAGCAGAAGGCGGCCGAGGAGGAGAACCCGGTGCACGCGGAGATCCAGAAGCTCATGGACTCGCTCTTCCTGCAGCTCGACGCTCTCTCGAACTTCCACTTCATCCCCAAGCCGGTGAGGCTCCCTCGCCACCCCAGCCCCCGCTGGCTCATGCAGTCTGGCAGCCTAGGGTCCCCTGATTCCTCTTGGGCTTTGGGCTGTCACGGGGAAGGTGGCGTCTAGGCCCCTGACAGTCCCCTCCCAGCTTGTCCATCCTCCGTTGCAAGTTGGTTGTCAGCCTGGCACCTAGTATGCCGCATGTCAGGCTGGGCCACTGCTGTCATTTCTCTGAGCCCACTGAACGCAGGTCCCCAGCAGTGCTGCCCTGAGTGTGGCCACGTGAGCTGTATCCAGTGCCAGGCAGCACAGGGCATCTCCACCCCTCCTGAGGCTCCTTGCCCAAAGGGTTGGTGGTGCTGCCCTACCCTGCCCCCCTCCCTTACACATTCAATCCCACTGGGGTGTTCGTGCTCCTTGCCCGGCCTCGCTACAAGCTGAGTCTCTTCCAGCCTGTTCCTGAGATCAAAGTCGTGTCCAACCTGCCAGCCATCACCATGGAGGAGGTGGCACCTGTGGGAGTCAGCGATGCCGCCCTGCTGGCGCCCGAGGAGGTCAAGGTAAGCAGCCCTGGGTATACGGGGTGGGGAGGCCACTGACCCCCCCAACCCAGGATCTTAGCATACGTGGTGTCTGGCCAGCCAGTGGCTTCTGCTGCTTCTCTGTGGGCCAGAGAGAGAACATGGAGCCGAAGGCTCTTGCATTGTGGGCTCCTGAGTCTGGAGGAGGAAGCCCTGAGCACTGCGGGGGTTGGGGGTGTCTGGGCTGGGGAGAACAGGTTGGAAAGCGTTATAACCATTTCGAGTCAGGGGATCTTGTTAAAAACGGTCAATAATGTCCCCATCGGGGTCTTGTGAATCACCGGCCCACCTCAGGGTCCCGTGAGTGTTGGGTTTCTAGCACACCACTCCTGCCCTTCCCTCCTCTACTGGGAAGCCAGTATCTCTGCAGCAATTGGGGTCTGCAGTTATGGGGGCCGGTGATCTTTCCTAGGCAGGCTGAGGGCCTCGTCTGCCCCCGCCATGCTGGGGGATGCCTACGACCTGGGAGTAGAGCCTGCTTTGAGCTGGGGCAGCCTTGTTGGGGGGGTCCCTTACTTCCCCCTCCCATCCCCTTACTTCCCCCTCCTCTCCCCTTCCCCCTCCTCTCCCCTTACTTCCCCCTCCTCTCCCCTTACTTCCCCCTCCTCTCCCCTTACTTCCCCCTCCCCTCCCCTTACTTCCCCCTCCCCTCCCCTTCCTTCCCCCTCCTCTCCCCTAACTTCCCCCTCCCCTCCCCTAACTTCCCCCTCCCCTCCCCTTACTTCCCCCTCTCCTCCCCTTACTTCCCCCTCCCCTCCCCTAACTTCCCCCTCCCCTCCCCTAACTTCCCCCTCCCCTGCTGTGGGCCAAATTGCTTGGCTGGGCGCTTCTTACCAGCCCCCTCTCTGCCCTGCTTCTCTGCCCACAGGGGAAGAACAAAGCTGGAGACGTCAAGGCTGCTGCTGAGAAAACCCTTACAGACCGGAAGCGGGAGCGCAGGAAGAGGAAGCTCCAGAAGCGCATGAGGCTGCAGGAGAAGGAGAAACGGCGCCGGGCGCTGGAGAAGAGCCACCCGGAGCAGGCAGGCAGGGTCACCAAGGCGGTGGCCGCCCAGAAGCTCCAGCAGCTGACCAAGACGGGCAGGGCTGCATTGCTCAAGGTCAGGGCACCCCATGGGCTCCAGGGGCACTGGCACTGCCCCAGCCAGTCAGACTTGGGTGGCATCTGGTCCAGTCCGCTCCCTCCTGCCCCTGGACGCGTGTCCCGTCCTGCGTGCTCTCCAGCAAAGGTCCTTGTGTTTGTTGTTGCAGGACGAAGGGAAGGGCAAAGCCCTGAAGTCGTCCCAGGCATTCTTTTCGCATTTGCAAGACCAAGTGAAAATGGAGATTGGTGATGCCAAGAAGACGGAGAAGAAGAAGAAGAAGAAAGAGCAGACCCTCTCAGTCCATGAACTGAAGCTGTGAGGCTGGACTCAGTGGCCTGGTGTGGAAACTGGTGGCTGTCTTGGGTGTTTCTAATAAAACTCTGAAAACTGGGCCCAAGCCCACGGGGGCTCAGGGATCACTCCCGGTGGTGCTCAAGGGACTCCATGGAATACCGGGACTCAAACCTGGGTCAGCTGCAGGCCAGGCCAGTGTTCTCCCCACTGTGCTATATCTCTGGCCCTGGAATAAACCCTTGGAGACTGACCATGACCGATGGCAGGTACATGAGTAAAGTCCCTCTGGCTTTCTGGGGGGGGTGGTGGTGGACTCTCTGTCACGAGTCCTTGGCATGGATGGGATGAGACTAGTAAGGGTCACCCCAGTCCATCCCATCAGCTGCAGTGCCATTTCGACTGCCCTCCCTTTTCGAGCCTCACTTCCAGGATTGTCCTTTGTTGTCTTGCCCAGCACAGTAGAAGAGCCATTGGGCTGTGACTGGATTCCATTCAGCAGGAGCACCCCACCCAGCAGCTCAGTCCAGCCCCCTGTAGTATGCCCCTGGGCCTGGTAACTGATGTCTTCGCCCTTAAAGGGACAGCACTTGCTCATGGCTGACCAGGTGCCTCAAGAGTCTCTTTCCTTTTTTTTTTTTTGGTTTTTGGGCCACACCCGGCGGTGCTCAGGGGTGACTCCTGGCTGTCTGCTCAGAAATAGCTCCTGGCAGGCACGGGGGACCATATGGGACACCGGGATTTGAACCAACCACCTTTGGTCCTGGATCGGCTGCTTGCAAGGCAAACGCCGCTGTGCTATCTCTCCGGGCCCAAGAGTCTCTTTCCTAATACTCGGATCCGTCACGTTTTTCCGAACAGAGGCTGAGCTAGGCCTCCGGCCAGCATCTGCAGCAGTTCCCCCGTGGGCACAAGGATTCCCAGGGGCCACAAGTGACCACCACCTCCAGGGTGGCCGAGTCGTGTGTGCAGGCCCAGATCTGGGCTGTTCGGCTTTATTATCCCCAGCCCAGTGGTGGGCAGAGAGCCACGGGCATGAGTGGCCTTCTTGGGCACAGGCAGGGAGGTGTGGGACTGGACCTGTTGACACCTCCTAGTGGAGGCGCCCATGCCATTGCCCCCTCATCCCACAGCACAGACTGGCCGAAATGTGGGTGAGCCCAGGGTGGGTCACACCTGTGGGTGCTACTGCCCAGACTTGATGGGGGATTGGTAAGAGGTGTGGGGCTACCCAGGTGCCAGGGTGTGTTCCTGGCCTCACTCTGAACGAGGCTTCTGCCTCTAGAGTCCCTTCAGGCTCTGCTATCCCAGTGGCACTTTTTTTAAGGCGAAGTGTTACATGGCCTGGGAATCCCTACTTGGGGTCTTTTTTTCTTTTTTTTTTAAATTTTTGGTCACACCCAACCGCATTCAGGGACCACACTCCTGGGGGGCTCAGAGGACTCTGGGATGCCAGGGATAGAACCTGGGTCGGTCATGCGCAAGGCAAACACCCTCCTTGTGTGTCTGTGTAGTTTCCTCTGTGTGTGTGTGTAGGGGTTACTCACATACAAATTACCCAGAGACCCTCTGGGATGCCGGGAATCGAACCTGCATCAGCTTCCCCAGCCCTTCACTGATTTTCAGTCTGAAAATCAGATTGAATAAAATTGCGAACTCGTTCATGTCTGTCTCCGCCTGGCTTATTTGGAAGCTGATCCCAAGTGTGACGTTTGTGTCCTCACTAAGTCATCTTTCTGGTTATTGGGGGACCCCACCTGTTGATGCTCAAGGATGACTTCTGGCTCTGCTCAGGAGCCATTTGGAGGTGTCCCAGGTGGCCAGGGCCCGTGAGGTCAGGCCTCAAAGCGAGCCACGAGTCTTGCACCGTGTCCCGGGGACCAGCCTGGACCAGGGGTTCCCCGGAGACTCCGTCCCCTCCCCGAGCAGCACAGGCTCCTCGATCGATCTCTCGAGCAGCCACTCGCCGAGCCTGCGGCTCCAGGGCCGGACGCGGCTGCGCACCGAGCTGGCCGGGAGCGGGACGCGGGGACTGGGGCGTCCCTCCTGCACGCCCCAGACGCGCGCGTGGCCCCAGGGCTGGGCTCTCGGGGGGCTCTCGGGCTCTGCAGGCCTGGGGCGAGGGCGATCCAAGCTGCCCGGCCCGGGCTCCCATTTGTTCTCCGGCGGCCTCCGACCCTGCGCGCTTCCAACTTGGGCGCGTCCTTTGCAGGCGATCGCCCGCGTGCACAGCCCGGGTAGCCCCCCTCGAAGGACCAGGAGAGGGAGAGGCACCCCCACCTGGCCGCCTCCTCGCCCTCGTCGCTCTTGGGCACCCCCATGGCGGAAGGGGAGCGGCCCCCCGAAAAGAGGCCCCGGCGAGGCTTGTCCTCCGGCAGGGCCAGGAACCGGCCCCCCTCGGTGGTCTTCTTCAGCCAGGAGCCCCCCGCCCGCCTCGCCTGCCCCGTCTGCAGCCGGATGGTGCCCAGGTACCACCTGAACCAGCACCTGGACCAGGGCTGCTTGGTGGACGCGATGGTGGACCCAGGGGCGCACGCCGCCACGATGCCAGGGACCCCCGGAGAGGCAGCCGGCAGCCCGGCCCTGGGCACGTCTCCCCCGAAGACCCCCCAGCCGCAGGCCAGCCCCCATGTCCAGGGTGTCCAGGACGCCCCGGGCGGTGGCATTGATGGCCCTTCAGGGTCCCCGACGCGGGAGGAGCGCGCGCGCCCTCCCAGAATGGACACCATCCCTCTGGGGTCCTCCCCAGGGTCCCCCCGGGCCAAGGGGCGCGAGTGGAGGCGAGAGAGGTGCGTCCGCCTCGGCTCCCCGACGTCCCCGGCCCCCTGCGAGGCCCGTGCGCCTGGCACGGGGGACTGCGCCCCCAAGGACCGGTGCGCCCTGGCGCGCGACTCCCGGGGACCGCCGCAAACGGGGGACCCCGGCTCTCCGGCCAGGAGTGCAGGAGACCCCGAGGAGGCGCCCGGGGTTCTCTCCGAAGAGTCAAGGCTCGGGACTGCGCCGGAGCTGGACGGGGCTGAAGACGGGCAAGCCGTGCCAGGCTTGGGCACTGGGGCCGCGCGCTCCGAAGCAGTTTGGACACCTCTGGAAGCGGGGCCCCGTGTTCCAGGCCGGGTCGTGTCCACACAGGGCCCTGGCCCAGGATGTCCAGAGTGTCCTGGCCCGGGGTGCCCAGGCGAGCCTGACCCTGACCCTGGCCCTGGCCCCGGCCCTTTGGAGCGGGTCACCGGGGATGCGGGTCCGGACCAGCCCTATTACCTCCGGAGCTTCGTCCTGGTGCTGAGAGCCGTGTTCGAGCACGCCGAGGACCGGTCGCTGTTCTCCGAGGAGGAGCAGGCCCTGGTGACCAACTTCCATCGACTCTCAGGTTCTCTTGCAGCCCAATTTGGGACCCACCTCTCTGTTCTTGACGCAGACCCTGGGGGTAGTGGGAGCTGTCCACTCGGGGGCACGACCACCTGGGGGGACGTGTAGATGTTTGTGCCTTTGTGATGGAGTTTGATCCTTGGGTACCTTGTGGCCCCCTGATCAAGAGATGGAACCCTAGGGTCCCCTCCCAATACCATTGGGAGTGGTACCTTATGCACCAGGTACCTTGGCACCTTATGGCATCACAGCATCACCGAGCATTGCTTGTGAGTCTCTTTCTCCCCCAAAATTATGCCTGTTGTTATTTTGTTTATTTTGTTTGATATTTTTGTGGGGGAGGGCTACACCTGGCAACACTCAAGGGTAACTGCTGGCTCTGCACTCAGAAATCACTCTTGGCAGGCATGGGGGACCTTATGGGATGCCAGGGTTTGAACCGGGGTCTGCTGAATGCAAGGCAAATGACCTACCGCTGTGCTGTCATTCAGCCCCTATTTTTGTTTTGTTTTGTTTCATTGGGCCACACTACTGGTTCTGTGTTCTCCAGTAGTCACTCCTGGAGGGCTCAAGGAGCAATATGGGATGTTGGAGATCAAACCTGGGTCAGCCATGTGCAAGGCAAACACCCTCCCCGCTGTGCTATTGCTCCAGCCTCTTCATTGAGATTTTAATATGATAGGTTCGTATTTATTTATTTATTTATTTATTTATTTATTTATTTATTTATTGGTATTTGGGTCACACCCAGCAGCGCTCAGGGGTTCCTCCTGGCTCTACGCTCAGAAATCGCTCCTGGCAGGCTCGGGGGACCACATGGGATGCTGGGATTTGAACCACCGTCCTTTTGCATGCAAGGCAAACGCCTTACCTCCATGCTATCTCTCTGGCCCAATAGGTTCTTTTTTTGTTTGTTTGTTTGTTTTTTTTTGTTATTGCTTTTGGGCCACACCTGGCGGTGCTCAGGGATTACTCCTGGCTGTCTGCTCAGAAATAGCTCCTGGCAGGCACGGGGGGACCACGTGGGACACCGGGATTCGAACCAACCACCTTTGGTCCTGGATCGGCTGCTTGCAAGGCAAACGCCGCTGTGCTATCTCTCCGGGCCCAGCCAATAGGTTCTTTTTTAAAAAACAGTTTGATTTGTTGTTGTTGCTGTTTGTGGCTGTTTGTCTGGGGCCACATCGGCACTTCACAGAGGTTGGTCCTGACTACTCACAAATCACATCCTGACCTCTCATGTCCCCTAGGGCAGTGGTGGGTAACCTTTTTTTCCAACTGAGCCAAATCTCGCCAAAACCGCGACTGAAATTTATTTTGAGGGCGCGCACTGGCAGAGGCTAGGACTGCGCAGAGTCCTGACTCCTGGAGCGGCCGCCCGGCGCACAGAAGAGCCGCATTCAAAAGTGTAAAGAGCTGCATATGGCTCGCCGACAGTGGCTTGCCGACCACTGCCCTAGGGGATGCCAGGGATGGAACCCGTTAGGCTACATGCAAAGCCAGCCAGCACCCACTGTGCTGTGTTGTTGCTCCAGCCCCCTCCCCTTTATATGGATGTTCTCGGCTAAACCGTCTCCCGTCTCCCCCAGATTAAAGAAGAGCAGACACAGGGTGACATGGAAATGTGTGGACTTTGCGTAGTGCCAGCCCGTTTCTGGTTGGACTGTTTCTTCTCCCGCATCATCTGCTCAAAAATACCAAGTCTGAGAAAATGAAGATTCTGGGGGGAGGGGGTGACGATACGTGGGAGCACTGGTGGAAGGAGTGGGGCACTGGTGGTGAGATTGGTGTTGGAAAATGATCTGTCTGAATCACAGTCATCAATAATTTTAATTAAATCTTAAAAAGAAAAAGTAAAGAGAAGCAAACCTAGGCCTACAGAGGCTGGAGGGACTGGAAACTTTGAAGTTAAATTTAAATTTTGGCACTGAGGACCAAAGTGATAGCACAGTGGGTATGGCATTTGCCTTGCACGTGGCCAACGCAGAACAGACCCAGGTTCGATCCCCGGCATTCCCTGTGGTCCCCCGAGCCTGCCAGGAGTGATTTCTGAGTGCAGAGTCAGAAGGAACCCCTGAGCACCACTGCCACTTGGTGTAGTTCAAAAACGAACAAACAAAAAGGAAACACAAATCTAGGCTAGGGCTTCCATTCCTGGAACCCCAGGTGGCCTTGTCCGGACTGTCCTGCAGCCCTTGTCCCCTCGCTGTCCCCTTCCATGTCTCCACATTGTCTCTTTCTGTTCGGCTCAGAGAACGGGCAGAAGCTGTACGTGCGGCTCTTCCAGCGGAAGTGGGGCTGGCTGAAGGCGAGGAAGCTGGAATACGGGGAGATCGCCCCCAACCTGAGCCCTGTCATTGGGGAGTTGGAGCAAGCTGGTCTGGTGCAGACAGGTAGGGGGAGGCGACGGGGCTCATGTGTGTGTGTGTGTGTGTGTGTGATATGTCTCTGATATATGAGTGCTGTGTGACCAGTGGGTGTCTATTTGGTGTAGTGTGTGATTACGTGTGTTTGTATTTCAGTGTGTGTATATGTCTCTATGGGGTGTGTCTGTCTGTGTGTTCTATCTGTGGTGTTTCTGAGGGTATATGTCTGTGCGTGACTGTTCTGTGGGATATCTCTGTGTCAGTGTGTGTGTGTGTCTGTGTCTGTGGGTTGTATGTATCTGCGTTTGTCTCTGTGCACTTTTGCGTCTGTGTCTGTGGGGTATGTCTTTCTGTGTGTGTGTTTGAGGGGGTGTCTTTATTTGTGTCTTTCTGCATATCTGTGTTCTCCCATGCCTTATGCCAGGACCTGACTGGCATCTGCGGTGCCCAAGAGTGTTTGCAGGAAAGTGCACAGTCCTACAGGAGGGTCAGGGCTTATGCGGCAGCCGTGTGTCATGTGTGCTGTGTGTGTGGCAGCCATGGATGTGGCTCGCATGCATGTGATGTGCACATGACTGGACCTGGTAGGGCCACAGAGACGGAGAATGGTGTGCAGGCAACTCAGCACTCAGAGTGGGTTTGGTGTTTTTGTTTGGGGGTGCACATCCGACAGCACTCGGGTTCTTCCTGGTGCTGGGCTCAGAAATCACTTCCTTCAGTGTTCCTGGCCAAGAGTGTTTCTTTTTCCTGTCCTGGAGTAGCCATGTTAGCAAACTTCGTCTGTGCATCTCAGAGTCTGTAAGTCAGTAAAGCTTTAAGAGCGGGCTGGAGCAGTAGCACAGTGATAGGGTTTGCCTTGCTCGAGGCCAACCCAGGACAGAAGGTGGTTCGATTCCCGGCATCCCATATGCCTACCATGCCTACCATATCCCCATGCCTACCAGCAGCGATTTTTGAGCACAGAGCCAGGAGTGACTCCTGAGTGCAGCCGGGTGTGACCCAAAAAAAATAAACAGAAACAAACGAAAGCTTGAAGAGAGTTGAAAGGTCACCGAGATCCTTTCATACCTGGGCTTTGGAGGGCCAGGGAGCTAGCCCAGAGGGTAGGGTGCTGGCTGGGCTTGGGAGAGTCCTAGGTAGGCTTCATACAATCACCCCAACTCTGCCAGGAGAAATCCCGTTAGCACCGAGTCAGCAGAAGCTTCTCAGCATCCCTAGAGTTAAAAAAGCAATAAGTCGTTTCTTTCTCCACTTTTGGGGGTCTTAACAGGTGGTGCTCAGGAATCACTCCTGCAGGGATCCAGGGACTCTCTGGGCTGCCTGGACTCAAACCCAGGTCAGCCACATACAAGACGAGTGCCCATCCACTGCCCTCTTTCTGCTTCCTCCAGCCTCTCCACCCCCCAAAAAATCTATTTTGTGGGGCTGGAGCAAGAGAATAGTGGGGAGGGCATTGGCCTTGCACGCTGCTGACCCGAATTCGATCCCCAGCATTCCTTGGGGTCCCCCAAGCCTACTAGGAGTGACTTCTGAGTACAGGAGTACTGAGTGAGGACCCCAAGCACTGCCAGGTGTGGCCTAAACAAAACAAAAGAAAACACTTTCGACTTTCCTCAATCGTTTTAGAATCGGAGCTGCAAGAACTCTCGGAAGTACTGGAGCTCCTCTCACTCCCAGAGCTGAGGACCTTGGCCAAATCCTTCCGTCTAGCGCGCCTCGGTGGGCAGAAGGAGCAGCTGGTGGCCGCAGTCCTCCAACTGGCCAAACAGCCCACTATCTGCGCCTGGGACAAGAGCCGGCCGGGGCTGGGCGCCATCATCCTCAAAAGGTCTCATGGGCCCCTGGGAAAGGTTTTGAGCGGTGACCCCAGAACCAGAGGCGCTGCCGGGCGTGACCCCAAACACCACCACTACCAAAAGAATATGGCCCATTTGATTAGTTTTTTCTTTGGGGGCCAAACCTGGCAGTGTTCATGACTTACTCCTGGCCCTGCTCAGGAATCATTCCCGGTAGTGCTTGGGGGAACCATATGGGATGCTGGGAATAGAATCCAGGTCTACCATATTCAGTGGCTGTGCCCACCCCGCTATCCTGTCTCTTCTGCCCCGGGTCTATATTATTTTTCTTTTCTGCCAACAATTTTCAGCTGTAACTTTTTTGTTTGTTTGTTTTTGGTTCACACCCGGCAGCGCTCAAGGATTACTCCTGGCTCTATGCTCAGAAATTGCTCCTGGCAGGCTTGGGGGACTATATGGGATGCCGGGATTCAAACCACCATTCGTCTGCATACAAGGCAAATGCCCTACCTCCATGCTATCTCTCAGGCCCCCCAGCTGTAACTTTCTTTTATTGGGGTGAGCTGATGGTGTTGGGGGCCACCCCAGTAGTGTTTGTGGGGCTCTGCTGTGTCCCTCTGGAAAGTGAAGCCTGTGCTCAGTCCTTTGAGCTGTTTTCCAGCCCTGGTCTAGGGTGAAGGATTTGTTTTGTGTTTTTGTTTTGGTTCGTGGTTTGGGGGCCATACCCGGCGGCACTCAGAAGTTACTCCTGACTCTATGCTCAGAAATCGCTCCTGGCAGGCTCAGGGGACCATATGGGATGCAGGGAATCAAAACCAGATCCATCCTAGGTCAGCCACGTGCACGGCAAATGTCCTACTGCTGTGCCATTGCTCCAGACCCTATTTTATTTTACTTTTTGGTTTTTGGGCCACACCTGGCAGCACTCAGGGCTTACTCTTAGCTATGCACTCAGAAATTGCTCCTGGCAGGCTCAGGGACCACATGGGATGCCGGGGATAGAACCCAGGTCCATCCTGGGTCAGCCACATGTAAGCCCTGCTGCTATGCTATTGCTCCGGCCCACATAATGTGAAGGATGAGTGAATGAGGAGGAAGCCATGGCAGCCTTCTTCCTGCGAGCTCCCTCCTCACCACATCTATTTTCAGGGCTAAGGAATTGGCAGGAGCATCCCTGCGAGTGTGTTGGGACCCCCGGGCTGTGTTCGCCCGTGTCCTGCTGCTCTTCTCACCGGCCGACTTCCTGGAGGATGAGGAGGCAGCTTGTGGCGGCCAGGGACAGTTGTCGACTGTGCAGCTGGTCAGCCTAGGCCGCGTGGCCTTCCCCACCTACACGGTTAGCAGGACTGCGCGCATCTTCCAGGACAGAGACGACCTGGTGCGGTAAGACCCTGCGACCCCATCTCCTTTGCCCACGCGGGTGGTAGCTTGGCCCCTGTGGGCCTTGTCCGCCTTTCTGGACGCTTCGGATTAACATAGCATGTGGCCCCAGAGAACACTTTTCGGAGCAGCTCAGGGGACTGGGGATGGGGGACATAGTTGATCGGGGCCCAGTAACCATTTAGGAAGTAGGGGGGACAGTTGCTACTACTTTTGGGGTCAGTCTATGGACCAGCATCTGTGTTTCCAGATGTGTGTGTGCACTGATGTGTGTGCTTGGACATGTTTGTGTAAGGACATGTAGAACGCAGATTACTGAAGGCCAGCCCTGGGTGAACAGGCCTGAAGCAAGATCACTGTGAGGATTAAGAAAACACATGGGGGGCCGGAGAAATAGCATGGAGGTGGGGCGTTTGCCTTTCATGCAGAAGGTCTGTGGTTCAAATCCCAGCGTCCCATATGGTCCCCTGTGCTTGCCAGGAGCGATTTCTGAGCATATAGCCAGGAGTAACCCCTGAGCGCTGCCGGGTGTGACCCAAAAACCAAAAAAAAAAAAGAAAACACATGGGGCTGGAGAGATAGCATGGAGGTAAGGCGTTTACCTCTCATGCAGAAGGTTGGTGGTTCGAATCCCGGTGTTCTGTATGATCCCCTAAGCCTGCCAGGAGCGATTTCTGAGCATAGAGCCAGGAATACCTCCTGAGCACTGCCGGGTGTGACCCAAAAACCAAAAAAAAAGAAAACAACACATGGGGCCAGAGCAATAGCACCTTGGCAGTGCATTTGCCTTGCACGCTGATGATCCAGAACAGGTTCAATCCCCAGGATCCCATATGGTCCCCCAAGCCAGGAGTGACATCTGAGTAATCCCTGAACATCACTGGGTGTGGCCCAAAAAACAAGCAACAACAACAACAAAAACAACACATGAGGCTGGAGAATAGCACAGTGGTAGGACATGTATGCAGCTGACCCAGGATGGACCTAGGTTCGATCCCCAGTGTCCCATTTGGTCCCCCTCACCAGGAGCGATTTCTTTGTGCATAGCCAGGAGTAACCCCTGAGTGTCACCAGGTGTGGCCCCAAAACAAAACAAATTAAAAAAGAAAACAACACGGGCCAGAGTGGCACAGCAGTAGGGCATGTGGCTGATCCGGTAGGATCGGGTTAGATCCCTGGCATCCTCTATGGTTCCCCAAGCCTGCCAGGAGTGATTTCTGAGCATAGAGCCAGGAGTAACCCCTGAGTGCCACTGGGTGTGGCCCAAAAAAAAAAACAAAAGAAAAATAAAGAAAACAAAGCAAAAGAGAAAAAAGCAGCCTTGTAGATTGAGAGCCCTGAATGTTCTTGTTGTACTGCAGGGGTCTCAAACTTAAGTTACCTGGGGGGCGCAGGAGGCAAAGTCCGGGTGAGGCAGGGCCTCATAAGGGATTTCACAAAAAAAAGTCCTCAAACATCATTATTAACAGTTTTAATTATTTCTTATGAACATTAATAGAACATTGAGTGAAGATCATGAACAGTTCTTCTGAACATGGCATCTTTTGCCTATTCCTTGCTGCCAGAGAGTTGATAGCGCTTCTTCTCACTAATCTGAACCACATTTGGCTTTAGAGAGGAAGCAGTTGAGACCCTCAGTATGGCTTGAAGATGATCATCATCAAGTCTAGACCTGTACTTTGACTTCTTGAAGTTCAATGTGGAGAATAACTTTTCACACAAATATATGCTCTCCCAAAAAGGCACATGGTGCGCTTGAACATTCGGGAAAGCTCAGGGAAGCTGGGGAGCAATTCTCTCAAAAATTGCCCATGCATGTCTGCTTTTCCACTAATCTCCCTGAATTTGGCTTTGAGATCAGAGTTGCACTGCAGGTCAATGAGCTCCATTTGAAGCACAGGAGGGGCATCTTGCGCATCAAGGGAAAAGGGGTCCACAAAAATTTGGAAAGTGGCTCTGTGCTTTTTTTTTTTTTTTTTTTATATTTTTTTATTTAAACACCTTGATTACATACATGATTGTTTTTGGGTTTCAGTCATGTAAAGAACACCACCCATCACCAGTGCAACATTCCCATCACCAATGTCCAAGTCTCCCTCCTACCCACCCAACCCCCGCCTGTACTCTAAACAGGCTCTCCATTTCCCTCATACATTCTCATTATAAGGCAAGTTCAAAATGTAGTTATTTCTCTAACTAAACTCATCACTCTTTGTGGTGAGCTTCCTATGGTGAGCTGGAACATCCAGCTCTTTTCACTTTTGTGTCTGGAAATTATTATTGCAAGAATGTCTTTCATTTCTCTTAAAACCCATAGATGAGTGAGACCATTCTGCGTTTTTCTCTCTCTCTCTGACTTATTTCACTCAGCATAATAGATTCCGTATACATCCATGTATAGGAAAATTTCATGACTTCATCTCTCCTGACAGCTGCATAATATTCCATTGTGTATATGTACCACAGTTTCTTTAGCCATTCATCTGTTGAAGGGCATCTTGGTTGTTTCCAGAGTCTTGCTATGGTAAATAGTGCTGCAATGAATATAGGTGTAAGGAAGGGGTTTTTGTACTGTATTTTTGTGTTCCTAGGGTATATTCCTAGGAGTGGTATAGCTGGATCATATGGGAGCTCGATTTCCAGTTTTTGAAGGAATCTCCATATCGCTTTCCATAAAGGTTGAACTAGACGGCATTCCCACCAGCAGTGGATAAGAGTTCCTTTCTCTCCACATCCCCGCCAACACTGTTTGTTCTCATTCTTTGTGATGTGTGCCATTCTCTGTGGTGTGAGGTGGTATCTCATCGTTGTTTTGATTTGCATCTCCCTGATGATTAGTGATGTGGAGCACTTTATCATGTGTCTTTTGGCCATTTGTATTTCTTCTTTGTCAAAGTGTCTGTTCATTTCTTCTCCCCATTTTTTGATGGGATTAGATGTTTTTTTTCTTGTAAAGTTCTGTCAGTGCCTTGTATATTTTGGAGATTAGCCCCTTATCTGATGGGTATTGGGTGAATAGTTTCTCCCACTCAGTGGGTGGCTCTTGTATCCTGGGCCCTATTTCCTTTGAGGTGCAGAAACTTCTCAGCTTAATATATTCCCATCTGTTAATCTCTGCTTTCACTTGCTTGGAGAGTGCAGTTTCCTCCTTGAAGATGCCTGTAATGTCCTGGAGTGTCTTGCCTATGTGCTGTTCTATATATCTTATGGTTTTGGGGCTGATGTCGAGGTCTTTAATCCATTTGGATTTTACCTTCGTGTATGATGATAGCTGGGGGTCTACGTTCAATTTTTTGCAAGCGGCTATCCAATTGTGCCAACACCACTTGTTGAAGAGGCTTTCCCTGCTCCATTTAGGGTTTCCTGCTCCTTTATCGAAAATTAGGTGGTTGTATGTCTGGGAAACATTTTCTGAGTATTCAAGTCTATTCCACTGGTCTGAGGGCCTGTCCTTATTCCAATACCATGCTGTTTTGATAACTATTGCTTTGTAGTACAGTTTAAAGTTGGGGAAAGTAATTCCTCCCATATTCTTTTTCCCAATGATTGCTTTAGCTATTCGAGGGTGTTTATTGTTCCAAATGAATTTCAAAAGTGCCTGATCCACTTCTTTGAAGAATGTCATGGGTATCTTTAGAGGGATAGCATTAAATCTGTATAATGCCTTGGGGAGTATTGCCATTTTGATGATGTTAATCCTGCCAATCCACGAGCAGGGTATGCGTTTCCATTTCCGCGTGTCCTCTCTTATTTCTTGGAGCAGAGTTTTATAGTTTTCTTTGTATAGGTCCTTCACATTTTTAGTCAAGTTGATTCCAAGATATTTGAGTTTGTGTGGCACTATTGTGAATGGGATTGTTTTCTTAATGTCCATTTCTTCCTTATTGCTATTGGTGTATAGAAAGGCCATTGATTTTTGTGTGTTAATTTTGTAGCCTGCCACCTTGCTATATGAGTCTATTGTTTCTAGAAGCTTTTTGGTGGAGTCTTTAGGGTTTTCTAAGTAGAGTATCATGTCATCTGCAAACAGTGAGAGCTTGACTTCTTCCTTTCCTATCTGAATTCCCTTGATATCTTTTTCTTGCCTAATCGCTATAGCAAGTACTTCCAGTGCTATGTTGAATAGGAGTGGTGAGAGAGGACAGCCTTGTCTTGTACCAGAATTTAGAGGGAAGGCTTTTAGTTTTTCTCCGTTGAGGATGATATTTGCCATTGGCTTGTGGTAGATGGCTTCAACTAGATTGAGAAAGGTTCCTTCCATTCCCATCTTGCTGAGAGTTTTGATCAAGAATGGGTGTTGGACCTTATCAAATGCTTTCTCTGCATCTATTGATTTGATCATGTGGTTTTTATTTTTCTTGTTATTGATGTTGTGTATGATGTTGATGGATTTACGGATGTTAAACCAGCCTTGCATTCCTGGGATGAAACCTACTTGATCGTAGTGGATGATCTTCTTAATGAGGCATTGAATCCTATTTGCCAGGATTTTGTTGAAGATCTTTGCATCGGCATTCATCAGCAATATTGGTCTGTAATTTTCTTTTTTTGTAGCATCTCTGTCTGATTTAGGTATCAAGGTGATGTTGGCTTCATAAAAGCTATTTGGAAGTGTTTCCGTTTGTTCAATTTCATGAAAGAGTCTTGCCAGGATTGGTAGTAGTTCCTCTTGGAAAGTTTGAAAGAATTCATTAGTGAATCCATCTGGGCCTGGGCTTTTGTTTTTCGGCAGACCTTTGATTACCGTTTTGATTTCATCAATGGTGATGGGGGTGTTTAGATATGCTACATCCTCTTCCTTCAACCGTGGAAGATTATAAGAGTCCAAGAATTTATCCATTTCTTCCAGGTTCTCATTTTTAGTGGCGTAGAGTTTCTCAAAGTAGTTTCTGATTACCCTTTGAATCTCTGTCATATCAGTAGTGATCTCTCCTTTTTCATTCCTAATACGAGTTATCAAGTTTCTCTCTCTCTCTTTCTTTGTTAGGTTTGCCAGTGGTCTATCAATCTTGTTTATTTTTTCAAAGAACCAACTTCTGCTTTCGTTGATCTTTCGGATTGTTTTTTGGGTTTCCACTTCATTGATTTCTGCTCTCAGCTTTGTTATTTCCTTCTGTCTTCCTATTTTTGGGTCCTTTTGTTGAGCACTTTCTAGTTCTATTAGCTGTGTCATTAAGCTACTCAGGTAAGCTCCTTCTTCCTTCCTGATGTGTGCTTGCAAAGCTATAAATTTTCCTCTCAGTACTGCTTTTGCTGTGTCCCATAAGTTCTGATAGTTTGTGTCTTTATTGTCATTTGTTTCCAGGAACCTTTTGATTTCCTCCTTGATTTCATCTCGGACCCACTGGTTATTGAGTATGAGGCTGTTTAACTTCCAGGTGTTAATGTTTTTCTTCTGAGTCCCTTTGGAATTCACAAATAATTTCAGAGCCTTGTGGTCAGCAAAGGTAGTCTGCAAAATTTCTATCCTCTTGATATTATGGAGATATGTTTTATGTGCCAGCATGTAGTCTATCCTGGAGAATGTCCCATGTACATTGGAGAAGAATGTGTATCCAGGTTTCTGGGGGTGGAGTGTCCTATATATATCCACTAGGCCTCTTTCTTCCATTTCTCTCCTCAGGTCTAGTATATTCTTGTTGGGTTTCAGTCTGGTTGACCTATCCAGTGTTGACAAAGCCGTGTTAAGGTCCCCCACAATTATTGTGTTGTTATTGATGTTATTTTTCAGATTTGTCAACAGTTGTATTAAATATTTTGCTGGCCCCTCATTTGGTGCATATATGTTTAGGAGAGTGAATTCTTCCTGCTCTATATACCCTTTGATTAATATAAAATGTCCATCTTTGTCCCTTACAACCTTCCTGAGTATAAAGTTTGCATTATCTGATATTAGTATGGCCACTCCAGCTTTTTTATGGGTGTTGTTTGCTTGGATGATTTTTCTCCAGCCTTTTATTTTGAGTCTATGTTTGTTCTGACTATTCAGGTGTGTTTCTTGTAGGCAGCAGAAGGTTGGATTGAGTTTTTTTGATCCATTTAGCCACTCTGTGTCTCTTGACTGGTGCATTTAGTCCATTGACGTTGAGAGAAAGAATTGTCCTGGGATTTAATGCCATCTTTATATCGAAATTTGGTGTCTTTTGGTTAGTCTTGTCTTAAATTAGGTCTTTCAGTTTTTCTCTTAAGACTGGTTTTGTGTCTGTAAAGTTTCTGAGCTGCTTTTTGTCAGTGAAACCATGTATTCTTCCGTCAAACCGGAAAGTGAGTTTTGCTGGGTATAGTATTCTGGGTGAAGCATTCATTTCATTCAGTCTTGTCACAATATCCCACCACTGCTTTCTGGCATTGAGTGTTTCTGGTGACAGGTCTGCTGTAAATCTCAAGGATGCTTGCTTGAATGTAATTTCCCCTTTTGATCTTGCTGTTTTCAGAATTCTGTCTCTATCTGTGGGATTTGTCATTGTGACTAGGATGTGTCTTGGGGTGGTTTTTCTGGGGTCTCTTTTGGTTGGTACTCTTCGAGCATGCAGGATTTGATCACCTATATTCTTTAGCTCTGGAAGTTTCTCTTTAATGATGTTCTTGACCATTGATTCTTCCTGGGAATTTTCTTCCTGGGTCTCTGGGACGCCAATGATTCTTAAGTTGTTTCTGTTGATCTTATCATAGACTTCTATTTTCATCTGTTCCCATTCTTTGACTAATTTTTCCGTTGTCTGCTCATTTGCTTTAAGTTTTTTGTCCAATCTCTCCTGTTGTATGGAATTGTTATGTATCTCATCTTCCACAGCACCAAGTCTATTCTCAGCTTCTGATACCCTGTCCCAGAGCTTATCCATTTTGTCATTCACTTCGTTTACTGACTTTTTCAGTCCTGTTAGTTGACATGTTATTTCAGTTTGGAGTTTTGTCATTTCTGCCTTCATATTTTCTTGGTTCTTATTAGTGTTCTGTTCAACTCGATCCATGGTTTCTTGGAGTCTGTTGAGCACCTTCCATATTGCTAGTCTAAAGTCCTTATCTGAGAGGTTGATTAGTTGTTCAGTCATTATCTGGTCCTCAGAATTGTCATCTTCATTCTCTATGTCTGATGCTGGCCTGCGTTGTTTCCCCATTGTCACACTTGTATTGTGGGTTTTTCTACGTGTTGTGGTGGTATTCATTGTCTATATGATGTAGGCAGCACACTCCTCTGGCTCCTCCCTTTCTGGATGGGCTGACTTGCCTCTAAGGGAGGGGAGACCTCCGTGGATGAAGCCTCACACTGGGTCAAATCTTAGGCCCGAGCATGCAACAGAGAAGACAGTCCAGAGAGAAATGCTTGCTTCTCTGATATAGCACAGTTCTTATTGTGATTTTTTCTTATTGTTGCAATGGTGTTCTTTTCTTAGAAGGAGCGCACGGCCGCGTAGCGAGAAATGGCCTCCGGGAGAGGGAGAGCAGATTTCTGGAGCTCTTTTGCCCCACTCCCAAGAGTTTCACACAAGAGGACAGTAGACAGATATTTACAGTTCACACTCACAGTTGGGCCCCTCTGCGCAGGCTTAGATTCGTGTCTTTTCCCCGCCTGATGTCCCAAGCAGGGAATCCAGCTTCTGCAGCAGTCTGCCGGCCGGTTTTTATGTTCTGAAGTCCCGCCCTGGAAATGGCCTCCGGGAGAGGGAGAGCAGATTTCTGGAGCTCTTTTGCCCCACTCCCAAGAGTTTCACACCGGCTCTGTGCTTTTTGAAGTCTGCAAATCTGTGATCAAATTCCTTCTCTAACTTAAAAATAGCATCAACACATTTCTCACCACTGAATGGTATGCCTGCATCCACAAGTTCCTTGCATGCTGGGAAATGGCAAAGTTTGTCTGAGAGAGCTGGGATTTCCATAACACAAGTTTTGTGGAGAATGCTCTCACGTTGTCATAGGCAGCACTGATAAGCTGCCCTGGGCCTTGTAACATCTTGTTTAGTACATTCAGCTTATGTGTGATGTCAACAAGAAAAGCTAAGTTCATGAGCCATTTGTGATCACTCAACTCAGAAACAGCATTTTCATCCTTCTCCACGAAGGCTTTCCCTTCTTCTCTCAACTCAAAAAAATCTTTTCAGGACATTTCCCCTGCTGAGCCAACGTACCTCGGTGAAATAGAGCACATCTCCATATTCTGACTCCATTTCCTCTAAAAAAGCACGGAACCTCCTGTGCTTTTAGCCCCTGGATCTGATTTGGTTGATGCATTTCACAACAACAGACATCACATTGTCACACGGCAGGCATTTACTGCAAAGGGCCTGCTGATGGAGAATGCAGTGAAGAGCAGTGGCCTTCTCTACACCCTCCTCTTCAATTTTTTTTTTGAACAAGTGCCACCAGTCCATTTTTCCTTCCTGTCATTGATGGTGCTCCATTGGTTATTATTTCAACAAACCTCTTCAATGGCAAACCTGCATTCTCAATGGCATCACATAGATGCCGAAATACCTCATTAGTGGTGATCTGGCCATGCATTGGAATTATTGTGAGCAGCTCCTCTGTCAATTCAAAATTGCAATCAACATCACGGACATAAATTGTGAGCTGCGCAGTGTCTGTTATATCTGTGCCCTCGTCAAGAGCAACTGAGTATGCATCAAAACATTTGGCTTTCTCACACAGTTGATGATAAATGTCACTTGACATGTCAGAAATGCGCTCTGCCACAGTGTTGGCAGAAAGGCTGTTTTTGCTAAATTGACCTTTTCCGGACAGATAATACTTGCAGCCTGTAACATGCATTTTTAACAAACTCTCCTTCTGTGAATGGTTTCCCTGCTTTAGCAATCATCTCACTAACCATGTAAGTAGCTTTGACTGATGCAACATTCTCTTTGGTTGCTTTCTTGAAGAAATCTTGTTGCCTCATTAGACGTGCTTTAAGCCTGGCAACCCGCTTGGCTCTCTCATTTCCTTGATGTTTTGCACATTCCTCAGCATGTTTAGTTGAATAATGGTGTTTCAAGTTGTATTCCTTGTGCACTGCAACTTTCTCTGAGCAAATAAGACATGTGGGGATGCCCCTGTGCCAACAAAGAAATACTGCGTCTCCCACTTTTCCTGAAATTGTCTGTGCTCGTCATCAATCTTTCTCTTCACTGCAGGCTTTGATGAAGTCATGATGAAGGTATGACAAAATCTAAGTCTGTAATAAATTTCTCTCCCGTAGGCCTCCGATAATGCAAGGGACAGCGGGCAGGAGCAGCAGAAATGACGTCTGCGCTAGGCGCAAAGTATTCGCGATTATTCGCTTACCAAATATTTGCAATAAAAATTGCATTAAGAAAAAAATCGCAAAAAAATTGCATTAAACATTTGCATACCCCAAATGGAACTGCTCGGGGTATGCGAATGTTTAATGCGATTTTTTCTTACTAATGCGATTTTTATTGCGATTATTTGGTATTATTCGGTATTGCGATATTTGCAGTCCAGCCGCGGGCCACAAAATGTACGGAGGTTCGCAAACAGCCCATGGGCCGCGAGTTTGAGACCCCTGCTGTACTGTATTTATTGCTCAAGGACAGTCGACATAGGCAAATACCCATCTCACTCTAATCAACCCTAAATGGGTTTTTATATCTCAAAGAGTGGTGTATATGGAAAAAGCTGATGTTTGGTTTTGGTTTGCTTGTTGGGCCATATCTGGTGGCCCTCAAGTTACTCCTGGCTCTGTGCTCAGAATTGCTCCTGAGGGGGGGGGGACCATGTGGGATGCAGGGAATTGAACCTGGGTCAGTCCCGGGCCACCTGCATGCCAGGGAAAGGCCCCACTGCTGTGATATCGCTCCAGCTGCTGTCTTGCTAATTTATTTCTTGGATATCTTCATATTGAACAACCAATGGGCATCTGCATGGATGTGTGTGAGCAGAGATATGTGTAAATAAGTACAAGTGTGTGCAAGGACAGGAAGTGTGCACATGGTAAGTGTGTGTGCGTGTACAAGGCTGCTAGATGGTGGGCCTCCGGCATGAGGAATGAGCGACACCCTTTTCCACACTGTGGCCCTCTTCTGCTCTCACTCTTGGCCTTTATCCCTTGTTGGGACCTGTGGGTTGACCCTTGAAGCGAGCCTTGGCCCATGTGGGAATGACCCGAAGTGCTCAGCTGTCTATGGGACCGAGGGGTGTGGGGTGTGGGGCTGCTCCTCCATGTCCCCAGGTCAGCACACGGCCACTGCCCCACATCCAGGTATTCCGAGGCCTTGCACATGCTGAGTGACATCTGTGGCGCCATGACTGCGGGGAACTGGGATGCTGCGCTCGAGCTGTCCCAGCGTGCCAAGGAGGACTGGGCTGCCCTGAAGGACCACCCGACTCTCAGGTGAGACCCCGACCCTCGGGTGACGCCTTCTGACCCTCAGGGTAGGTCCCCCAGCCCTCAGGTGACCGGTCCCACTTGGCCCGCAGAGCCCACGCACAACTGCCACCCTTCCTGCGCTGCTGCACCGTGGGCTGGGTCTACACCCGCATCGCGTCTCGCCGTGTGGAGATCCTGCAACGCCACCGCCTGTATGAGGTGGGCAGGGGGTGCCCCAAGGGCTCAGTATGGGGGTGCGGCCTCTCTCCTGGACACATCCTGGAGGATGAGGGCACAAGCCCCGCAGAGGATCAGGGGCAAACCCTGAGGGCCCCCAGCCCTGGGCCTGGGCCCGATCCAGTCCCTTCTAGCACTTCGGGGCTCCCTGCTGGGGGTCCCCAGAAGTCTCAGGCATGGCCCTGAGGGTGGTCATGGGCCAGGAGAGGATTCTTGGCACCCCACAGGACCCTTAGCTGGGCACTGCCAGCCAAGGCTGGTTCCTGCGACCCTTGTCTGCTCTCCCTCCGCAGGAAGCGGCGCGGGAGCTGCGGAGCCTCCTGGCCCAGGCGCTGTACTGCCCGGGCAGCCGCGGCCGCTGGTGGGACCGCCTGGCCCTCAACCTGCACCAGCACCTGAGGCGCCCCGAGCAGGTGACACTGGCCCTGCCTGCTTCCGGGGAGCCCGACCACGCCCACGCGCAAGCCCCGCCCCGGACACGCCCACAACCCGCCCTCAGGCCACGCCCACCCCACAACCGAGCTTCTGCCTTGGGCCCCGCCCTCGTGCCCCGGCCACGCCCACAGACTGCTAGCAGCCGCGCCTGGACCACGCCCCCAAACCTGAGCCCCATCTCTGGCCACGCCCACAGGCCCCGCCTCTCGGGCCACAAGCACTCCCGAATGCCCTGCCTCTTGGACCACGCCCAGCGCGTTCATGCCCCGCCCTCCTCCCTCCCAGGCCACGCCCACTAGTGCCCCGCCCCCGCCGAAGCCCCGCCTTCCCCTCGCCCTGGTCCCCTCCTGCTCTCTGATTTCACACTGATGCCAACCTGGGTGGGTGAGCCACAGGCGTGGCCAAGTAAAGCCAAGCTGCTTTCTTGTCCAAGAAAAAGCAACCCGGGCACCTCGGCGATGCCCATGCCACACCACGCCACGCCAGCTCTTTCCTAAGGCCCTTTGATCCAGGGCCGGGAGGTGCCCCAGGGCAAGGCACAGGCTTTGCACCCCGACACTGTAGGCCCCACCAGCTTTTCCTTGGGTTTTTCTACCCCACCTGGTGCCCCAGGCTCCCTTGTCTTACTGAGAGGGACTGTCCTGGGACAGTGTTCCCCATCTCGCTGAGGCTCTGAGCAGGCCAGGCTTTTGTACTCTGCTGGCTGCCAAGGCCGGAGCAGTGGCTCCTGGGGTCCCCCCACCCCAAGGGACCTGGGCCGGCGTGAGTGCCACCACTGTGGTTTGTTCCCTCTTTCCTGCCTTCCAGCCTTGCCTGGTCCAAGGCCGTGTCTGGCTGTCTTTCCCGCAGCCCCGGAGGTGACTGGGATAAAGGTGCATGGAAAAGCACCAGTGGGTGTGGACCCCAGACAAGCAGCCAAGCTCGCCCGGCGGTGGTGGTTTGCTGCCAACATAGTGACGGGTTTCAAGATGCCCTTTCTTCCGAGGCCAGATCTGAAAGTTTCTGGGTCACAGAAGACCTGTTGCTTCTGCTCTGAGGGGCCAATACCCACCACCTTCCCCAGGTCCCCTCCTGGCCGACACCTAGAACTGACAGTTTTTGTGGCTCATGCCTTTGGCATTGGTGCCCAGGTGGGTGGATCTTTTTTTGGGGTTTTTTTTTTGGGGGGGTCACACCCGGCAGTGCTCAGGGGTCACTCCTGGCTCTACGCTCAGAAATCACCCCTGGCAGGCAGGGGGGACCATATGGGATGCCGGGATTCGAACCACCGTCCTTCTGGACGCAAGGCAAATGCCTTACCTCCATGCTATCTCTCCGGCCCCTATGGATGGATGGATCTTTTATTTTTTCTACCAGGTGCCCAGTGCTCATGGCCAGACCCTCCCCCCCCACATTGGGCCCCTGGGTGATGCTTGTAGCCATCCACTCTGATTGTGAGATCCACCCATCTAGGCTGTGGAGTGCATCACGGCAGGGCTGGCCGACCCGGCAGTCCAGATTGGCCACCGCCTGGCACTCTGGCAGCGGGCTGCACGCATCAAGTCCTCTCCCAGCGGCCGCAAATTCCAGCAGCAGCTCGGGCAGCTCCAGGCAGTCATGGTGCAGGACGTCAGACACGTGAGTGGCCGCGTCCTGTGGTTGTAGGTGATTGAGAATGGGTTTTGGGGGTTATCTCATATCTTGTGGGTGCTCACAGCTTTACTTGCTTGGTGCTTTGAGGGAGAACCAGGAGGTGCCAGGAGTAAACTTCTCAGCCTTGCCAGCTGTGTGTGCATTTACATTTTGCTATGAGTGAGGGGGCCAGAGCGACAGGATGGTGGGGAGGGCACTGGGAGTCCTGGCATGTGACTGATCTGGGCTCCACCAATTCTGTTCCCTGAGCACATAGCCAGAGCGAGTCCTGAGCAGAGCCGGAATTCATCCCTGAGCAGCACTGGGTGTGCCCTCCCCCCAAAGAGAAAGCTTTCCAAGGTGGGAGTGTAGGTCCGGGTGTCCCACCCCCTTATCTGGGTGACGCCTGTTTCTTCTGCTCCATGCCAGGTGACCATCACCGGCCGTCTATGCCCACAGCACGGGGTGGCCAAGTCAGTGTTCGTGATGGAGATGGGGGACGTGGCTGCCCCCACCACGGCCTTGTGCTCGGTGGAGGAGCTGGCTCTCGCCTTCTACCGGCAGTGTGGCTTTGACCAGGGTAAGTGTGGGACAGTCAGGCCCCTCCGGCACCCCAAGAGTGGGGTCCCAGGACCCCAGGAATCAGGAGTCAGATCTGTAAGCAAGTGAGTTACGTTTACTTCTAGCTTTGAGTCACCCCTGGATTCTGTCTGCTTGTGGGGGTAGTACTGATGCCCCCGATTCCTGGCCAGGCCAGCATTCAGTGTGAGGTGCCTGGGGGTGCGGGCACAACAGGGCATATGCCTTAAGCCTGTGCCCTGTGCCGAGTGTTAGCTGATGTCCAAGAACCCCATTCTGACATGTGCGTGGAACTTCCTCTGGTCCCCAAAATGTTTGTCCCCCATTTGAAGCTTCTTGGTATGAGCCCCAGAGAGTAATCAGACAGTGAAGATCGGCCCCAGCCATCTCTGAATGTAAACTAGGGAGGCCTTCGCCAGGGGACAGGAGGGAAGAGCAGGTCAGAGGCCTGAGAGTTAGCACCGTGGGTGGCTAAGGTGGCTGCTGCAGCACATCCCCTCATCTCAGGTATCCACGGGGAAGGCTCCACCTTCTGCACGCTCTTCGGCCTCCTGCTGTGGGATGAGATCTTCATGGATGGGATCCCTGACGTCTTCCGCAACCCCTACCAGGTAATCCCGGACTTGCCCGTCTTCCACCCTCAAAACCTGCCTCCATCTCTGATCCCGGTGCCCGTTGGGGTAGTGAGAACCTTCCCCTTTCAAACCCGGGCACTGCCGCTGCAAATATTAGTCTGGGGCCCTGTGCTCAGCACTGCGTGGTCCTCCCCTACAGGTTTGTCCTATTCATTCTGTGTGTGGACCACTCCTGGAGGGTCTTGGTCCCAGCACCTCGGACACACTTGCTGGGCCTATGTGTGTCTGCCTGGCCTGGCTTGGCCCATGAACCGGGCGTGAAGCACTGAAGTCTTCTCTTACCACATTCTCAGCTCTCCTTGGGGTTGCTAGACATCCTTGAGGAGCCCCATCCCAGGACCCCAATAGTGCTCATGGACTTGTTGGGTTTGGGGGCCCCACCCGGTCGTGCCTGGAACACAGTAGCAAGCTCAGGCTGTCTTTGTGCTGCCTCTCTTGGGTGTGTGTAGTGGAGCTGACTCTTGGCTCTGTGCTCGGGGATCAGTCCTGTAGGGCTCCAGGGACTCTGTGGGATGCCAGGAATGGGACTGGCCACGCTGGTGGCTGAGCTGGGCTCCCCCACAGGACGCCCCTCTGGACTTGTGCACCAACAGCTTCTTCGCCAGCAGGGCCGAGGCCCTGGAGGCCCGCCTGGAGCAGCTGCGACTCGCCCCGGCTGAGAGGCTGCAGGCCTGGGTGGCGGCCACGTGGGAGGCCCAGGAGGGCAAGGCGGCCTCTGTGGTCACCTGGGAGCGCTTCACGTCCCTGCAGCAGGCACAGGTGAGCTGCCCTGCCTGGTACATGGGTTTGCCACGTGTGAATGTGTGCGCGCACATGTGGGAAGCAGGAACAGTGTCCCTGCATGTATGGGGACATGATGTAGGAACTGGCCAGCAGCCCTCTTGACCTGTTGTGGGAAATAAGAACAGGGTGAGGGCTGGAGTGCTATCACAGTGGGAGGGCGTTTACCTTTCATGTAGCTCACCCAGAACGGACCGTGGGTTCCATCCTCTGCATCCCATATGATCCCCCGAGCCTGCTAGGAGCTATTTCTGAGTGCAGAGCTAGGAGTAACCCTTGAGCACTGCCAGGTGTGGCCCCCAAATCCAAAAACAGAGAACAGGGTGAGATCATTTCTGGCACCCCCAAACCAAACCCCCGTCTGTTCAGCGGGATCCGACCTGGCTTCCCCACTCCCAGCCACAGGGTCCCAGGTGCCTCACAGCTGGCCTTGCCCCTGCAGGATCTGGTCTCCTGCCTGGGGGGCCCGGTGCTGAGCGGCATTTGTCGGCGCCTGGCCCTGGACTTCAAGCACTATCGCGGGGGGCTCCCGGACCTGGTGGTGTGGAGCTCCAGAGAGCGTCGCTGCAAGGTGAGGAGTGCGTGAGCACGGAGCCTGGAGTGGCCAGTGAGCTTTGGGGAAACAGCCTCGCTCACCCCGTCGTTGCGGTCTCTCTCGCAGCTGGTGGAGGTCAAAGGCCCCAGTGACCGCCTGTCCCCAAAGCAGATGATCTGGCTGGACGAGCTGCAGAAACTGGGCGCGGATGTCGAGGTCTGCCACGTGGCTGCTGTGGGGGCCAAGAGCCTCAGGGTGCCAAGCTGAGCTTGAGCGGGAGGTGACCCCTTCCCCCCATCTTACCGAGCCAGGGTCTTAATAAAGCAATCTTTTTGCACAAGCTCTAGTCCAAATAATGAACTTGGAGGGGGCAGAGATTGGGGTGCACCATGGCGGGGCTCAGGGAACCATGTGGGGTGCTGGTAATCTTATGGTCAGACAAGCACACTAACCACTGCCCTCTCTGACCCCTTTTCACGGACCCCCCCGCCCCCTGGCATGAAACCAGTGGGCAGTGCGCAAGGCAAGGCACAAAATAGCCTCTAGGAACTTCTGGGGAAACATGGAGGCACCTTCATATGAACGGTGGCTCTAGAAATCAGGAGGGTCCTGCAAACCAACCCCCAGCTTCCCCCTGGGGTGTCGGTGAAGTGTAGGGTTTCGCTCACTGCCACCTTCTCAGGCCTGCTCACTCACAGTGCTCCCGACTCCCAGCTGCTCGGACCCCAGGGCGACCCATGCTTGCACTTGCGGTGGAAGTTCGTTTGTTCTCCCCCCTTGATTCACACAAATTCTAAAGCTGGGTGTCCGGGCGTGAAAACTGGCTTCCACTGCAGTAGTAAGAGGCCACATAACTTTATTTCTGTTTGGGGCCACACCCAATGGGGTTCAGTGGTCACATGGGGTGCTGAGATCAAACCTGGTCAGCCACATTCGAGGTAAGAACCTTGCCCGTCTCCCCACAATCGCTCTGGCCACACACACGGCTGGGTCCACCCAGAGCCCTGAAAAGTCAGGCTGCGGCGGGGCCATGGGCATCTGTCCCAGGGCTGGCCCCATTGCTCACATGGTCTACCGCATCCGTCACACACATCAGTGGCACCTGATCCCTTTTAATCTTGGAAGTTAAAAATGACTCAGACAGGAAAATATGAAAAAGGCCAAAATGATCTACCCTCCCTTAAGATACCAGGTTTTCGACAACTGGTACCCAAGCAGCTTGTGAGGAAGGGCACGGGGACCTCGGCATGGCAGGCCATGCCAGGCCAAAAAGGGCACTTTCCTGGGAAGGACTTGGCAGTGTCTCCTGCAACACCTCAAGCAATTGTGTAAACCCCAAAGGCCTTCGGTGCTTCAAAGGGAAGAACAGAAGCTGCAGAAAGCCTGTTCGAGAAAGGTGGGAAGGAGGCAGCTAGTTGAAATGGTGTGAAAGAGGATAAGGACAGCCAAAGTGGACACGTCCATCCTGAAACACAGAGGGGTTCATTTCGGGAGGGAGCCAGGAGCCCCAGGTCACATGAGCTTCAGGTACAGGAGGTTTGGTCATGACAACCTGAAGGAAACTGGGAGCTGTAGGCTGGAGCCTCCCTGATTAGGGGTTACTCTGCATTCAAGAATCACTCCCTGAGGTGCTTAGGGACCCTGGGATGCCAGGGTCCAACGCAGGTCAGCCACTTTGGCCCCCAACACCCCAGATTTTTGTTCCTGGCACAGCCCTCAGTGTTCAGGTCCAAGGCACTTGTGTTTCTATTGTTATGGCAGACGGTGGGCGGGACAATCCTAAGCAGGACCCGCCAAGGGAAAGGCAAGTCTGAAGCCTTGAGCAGCGATCAGGGCCCAGGACCCAGAGGCAGGGCAGTGGCCTGGAGCCCTGGAGCCCAGTGGGGCTCAGTTGGGACAGGAACAGCTCCCCGGGGCGTGGGCAAGGATGCTTCGGAAAGTTCCGCCGGCTCAGTCTTCGTTGGCCAGCGTCTCGGTGGACAACCAGATCTTGGCCCCACTCAAAAACTTGCTCAGCGGCGTCCCCAGGATGCTGCGGCGGCAGAAGTTGCCAACGGGAGAGAAGGGGAAAGAGGAGGAAAGGAAGTCGGGGGTCCCTGCAGCCTGGGGCCCCCCGGCCCGGAAGTAGAGGTGGTGGTTGTCGTGGCGGCCTGGGCCCAGCTCGCCGGGCTGCCCCAACGTCCTGCTCAGCGTGTCCACCTCGTCGGCCAGCACCGAGAGCTTGTGGAAGGCCGTGACGAAGCCCCCGAGGTGGATCTGCGTCTCGGGGACCCAGCGGAAGTAGCAGAGCTTCCAGAGTTTGATGTGGGCCGCTGAGAGGTGCGGCAGGAGCACCCCGTGCAGGTCCACGGGCCGGGAGCACCACTCCCTGAAGTAGGCGTCCATCCCCCCGCTCGGCCCGGCGGTCTCCTCTGGCGGCCGTGGCTCTGGCCGGACTGTGAGGACGAGCGAGTTTCTTCTGGGCAGCACCCCCGTGCCACTGAGGACCCCGTTCCTGAAGGTGGCCGGCAGTCCCCGGAGCGTGGAGCTGGAGCTTTTCTGGAGAAATGATGGGTGGATGCGTGGGGGGAAGGCAAGTGGGGCACCCCCGGCACTTTTCCCAGGCTCTGGGGTTCAGGAGACGTGGCATTGGGTGGAAGCAGAACTTGGACCCAGAGGCCTCTCCCAGTCCTGAGCGCCCCGTTTCATAGAGGGTGCGAGGGGGCATCTGGAACCTCCCACCCAGTTTCTTCCTATCAACCACCCTTTTCCCTTCCTCAGTGCCCTGTTTTCCCCTAGTCCCCCAATTTTTCAAAGCCTCGAGGGGGGCTCCAGCAGGTGTGCTCCAGCAGGGTGTGCCTTAGGTGTCGACCTAAGGCCAGGTCAGGGCGGGGTGGGGGGGGGCGGCAGGAGCACAGGACCCACCTTGGGGCGCCGGGAAAGCCGGGCACGCTGCAGGCAGGGCGCGCTCTTGCCCACGTAGGCCGGGTTGAGGAAGAGGCTGCGGTCCTGGGCGGAGAACTGCAGCGCCCAGTCCCAGACGGACGGGAACGCCAGGCCCTTCTCGTCGCCCAGCTCGATGTTCTTGCTAATGGCGAACTCCTGCCCCACAGCAACAGCGACGTGTCAGGGCTCTGCCTGCACCCCCATCCTGCCACAGCTGGGCTCAAGCAAGGTCCCCAGTGCCACCCCCACCCCCATGGAGTTGCATGCTGGGGTGGGGGGGGCCTCACCGTACTCTGCTGCACGCGCTGGTGTGGGGAGTTGAAGAGGAAGGTGCCGAAGAGCGACACGCGGGTGCTGTCCAGCAGCACCGCCAGGTAGGTCTCCGAGAACTCGAAGGCGCCAGGCTGCTGCTCCAGGAGCTGCCATGTGGCATCCAGGAAGAGCAGGAACAGGGGCGACTGGCCCGGGGGTGCAGGGAAGGGAGCACTGTAAGCGGGGTGGGGCTACAGCGCCGGTGGCTGCCCCCCAAGCCCCGTGTCTGCCGCTGGGAAAAGGGGGACAGAACCCAGAGGAGGCCCCACATGCTGCAGGTGGAGCGGGAGGCTGTGGAAGACCACAGAGGGAGGGAGGGGAGGAGGGAGGGCAGGTAGGGGCAGTGTAGGGCTGAGGGGCCGCCACACTTCAGTCCCCAGGACCCTGTACCCTCCAGGACCGCTGGCCTGGCTGCCAAAAAGTACCAGGAATGGTCCAATCCCCTGGCAGTAATAGGGAGCACTCCCCCCAGACTCAGAGAAAACCCCGTTGCCTTGCAGGATCAGCTTCTGACCACGCTCATAGTCAGAAGGTGGCAGGGCTGAGCCATGCAAGGGCCCAAGCATGCTCTGATCAATCACGAGGTCCCACCAAAGAGCACCCACCAGCCCGACGTGCCATCTGTGGGGACCAGCAGGCATCGCTCTGGCCCGAGGCAGTCCAGGGGCTCCCGAGAACCCAAATCCTTTCCAAAGCACCTGTTTCTGAGCATGGCACTCACATACACACACACACACACACACACACACACACACACACACACACACACACACACACACACACACACACACACCATGGCACACACACACGCACACAGGCACAGGGGCCTCACCTCCTTCCCCGACCTTCGCAGGTGGTCACAGCGGTCGAGGAACTGGTAGCCCGCCATCACCCACTCCTTCTGGACCAGACTCTGGAAGCCGGTGATGGTGCGGAAGTGCGGGTCCAGCATCACTTGCACCAGGGACGCCACCACGCAGCTCAGGTCCCTGCCCTCCTCCTCTGCGGGCACCAGGAAGACATACAGTCAGCCCAGGGTGGGGCTGGTGGGGAGTAAAGGCCACAGGCAGCCTGGGACTCTGCTGGCAGGGCCTTCAGGTAAGCCAGCGAAGAACATTCCACTGGCTTTCAGTAACAGGAGAACTCTCTTTAGAAGCTTTAGGCGAGGCTCCTAGAGGGTTCCCCCATTTTAAAATTCTAAATCTAGTCCTCACCAGGTGGAGGATGATTATTGGTGTGGGTTCTACAATTTTTCAAGCATTGCTTTAGGTCCTGAGTTGTTTGAAGTTACATATGAATACATAGGTCTTCATAACTATTTGGAAAATTGAGACTATTTAAGATCCCAACCGTATGCCAGTTTAAGGGTACATTGTAGAGCTGAGCTGAACTTTTAAGTTACTGTGCAAGAATTTTTTTTCATGCTCTCATTTGTTGCTGTTGTTGTTGTTGTTGTTTTTGGCTTTTTGGGCCACACCCGGCGGTGCTCAGGGGTTATTCCTGGCTGTCTGCTCAGAAATAGCTCCTGGCAGGCACGGGGGACCATATGGGACACCGGGATTCAAACCAACCACCTTAGGTTCTGGATCAGCTGCTTGCAAGGCAAACACCGCTGTGCCATCTCTCCGGGTCCCTCATGGTGTCATTTGTAATGTTTTGTGAGATTCCTTGGGATTAAAGTTTTGGTTACAAAAAAAAAATAAAAAGATCCTAGGAGCAACATCAGCCTAAGAAGCCCAAGAACCAAGAATTTGGGGCCAGAATGATAGCACAGCAAGGCATTTGCCTTGCACACAGCCAACCCAGGACAGATGGTGGTTCGATCCCTAGCATCCCATATGGTCCCCAAGCCTGCCAGGAGCAATTTCTGAGCACAGAGCCAGGAGGAACCCCTGAGCATCACCGGGTATGTCCCCCTCCCCAAATAAAATTTACACTGGGATGCTGGAACATGGCGGGACTAAAACTCAACTCTCAAACAACTTATAACAATCCCACAGTGTTTCAATTTAAAATAAGAATTTCCCCAAGACATGCACGGATGGCTGAGAGTCAAAGTAATGGAATAAAACAATGCAGTCCTCTCACGGAAAATGAGAAAACATCTGTGTGGTAAAAAGCCGACATTCATTCTGGAGAAAAGTCTCCGCAAAAGCAGACAGAGAAAACCCTTCAGCCGGGCAGGCGACAGCTGACAAGAGTCCCCAGGCAAAAAAGGTGTGTCCTCTTCTCCTGAGACCAGCACCAAGCCAGGCCAGGCCCATCTGCTGTGGTCACAGTGGACTAGGCTGGCCAGGAGAAACGAGTGAGGAAAAGGAGCAACAGACACACAAGCGAGAGGGAAAAGGTCATCGCCGGCATTATCTCGAGGACACGACCCTCGAGTGGACCCTGGGCCCAGATATGTCCCTGCCGAAACCACAGCAGGCACTTTCACTGGTCCCCGAAGTGAATCTGGAGAGGTGAAGTCCCAGAAGAGGCACCACAGTTCGGAACCGAGTCCTCCCAAGACCCAATTCCTAGACAAAGCTTGAGTCTCGGCACAAGGTCAGCGCCAGAGACCAACCCACAGACGTGGGAGACCTTGCCCAGGTCCCCCCAGCCCTTTCCCCGAAGCTCTGAAATGCCTTTGGCTGAAATCAGGGTTGTGAAGCTGTACCGTGACCATTAGCAGTGTGACCCAGTGTCAAATTTTTTTGTTGTTTTTTTTGGGGGGGGTCATACCTGGCAGCGCTCCGGGGTCACTCCTGGCTCTGCACTTAGAAATCACCCCAGGCAGGCTCAGGGGACCAGATGGAACGCCGGGGATCGAACCGAGTTCCATTGGGGTTGGCTGCACGCAAAGCAAACTCCCTGCTGCTGTGCTACCGCTCTGGCCCCTCCAATGGCAAATTCTGCTCTACGGACATGAGAGGTGACATCTGTGCCCTCCGACACAAATGCGTCATGCTGTACTTGTCCCTCACTGACCGGCAGACATGCTCCGTGGGTCAGGAGGAAGGCAGCCCTCGGGGCTAGCTGGCGCACAGGCCACCGTGACTGAATGCGACCATAGCATAGCTCACCTTGCAGGACGACGGAAAGGTGCCGGTCCTCCAGCACGTACACGAGCTCTGCCGAGTGTCTGAGGAACGTCCTGAGAGAAGCAAGGGAAGGGCGTGGTCGGACTCAAAGTGCCACCAAACCAAAGCTGGCCCTGGGCCTGGCAGGCCCCGCTCACCCATCACAGGGCTTCGGGAGTGTGTGGTTTAGGGCCACACCTGGCGTTGCAAGGACAATGCCCTCCCCAAGCTAGCATCCCCGATTCCGGTTTTGGAAACATCAGAAGTCAGTCCTGCCTGGAAGTCAGCAGCCTTCTCTCTGGCCTTTATGAACAGCTTCCACATTTGCAACTATTAATGTTAGGAGTTTTAATTAATTTATTTGGGAGGGGGCACACCCGGCAGTGCTAAGAGGTTACTCCTGGTTCTGTACTCAGAAATCGCTCCTGGCAGGCTGGGGGCGGGGGGCATGTGGGATGTTGGGAATCGAATCCGGGTCCATCCAGGGTCATTCCATCCTGGGTCGGTCACATGCAAGGCAAATGCCTTACAGCTCTCTCTCTGGTAAGTATCCCTCTGGCCCCTTTAATTTATTTTTTGGGTTTGGGAACTGACTGCTCTCTGCTCTCTGCTCTCAGGGCTCACGCTTGGCCAGGGCTCAAGGGAATCAAACCTGGACTGGCCACATGCAAGACAAAGACAAGCAATGCTCTGCTGTCCCAGGACTCTGGTCCCCATTTGGGATATTGAATGGCTCATTCTGATTTCACTTTGTCTATCTTGGGGAGCCACACGTGGCAGTGCTCAGTCTGTTCTTCTGGCTCTGGGACGAGGCATACTTACTGGTGGGCTTGGGGAACACTATGAGGTTCAAGATCTACTCGGAGGGCCCCTAGCAAAGAATGCAAGCATCCTGCCCTCTCCACCATACTAGGAGGTAAACTGAGGTCTTGGAAATAGTTCCCATTTGTACAAAATAGTTCTCATTTGTATCTCAGTTATTTTCTTTTGAACTTTCATCTGGTTTTTTCCCTTCCCTTGGGAAGGGACTTGAATTGGATTTAAATGGAAGGCAGGAGAGCTTAGCTGGGGCTGCCATCTAAGCTTGTGGTTCCGAGAGTTGGAGCGACTGGCTTGTGGGTGATCAGCTTGCAGTGTGAGTTTTCTTGCCTGCTAAAACCTCCATATCTATGTGGATTACTTATTGCAGGGAATTGTTACCGAATCAGCTTCTCCAGTCCTTCCTGATAGGGAGTATGGAATATCCCTTTCTCTTCTGTGAACTGTGGAATAACCAAACCTCAACCTACGGTATTTTCTGGCGTATAAGACGACTTTTGAAACAAAAAAAAGTCAACTGAAAATCAGGGGTCATCTTATACACCGAGTATATCTCGAAAAATGTTTCAATATGCCGCAAAACGGAAATTGTCTGAATATTGCCACAAAACGAATTTTCCAACTCGATCCTGCACCAATCACTGCCAGGCTGCTCGACCACCTCTAAATTAGGGGGTCGTCTTATACGCTGGAAAATACAGTAACTCCCAAAGAATATCTCATTGCACCGTACTATCGCTCCAACCCCCTGGACCAAATCCTGTACCCTGTGGGGCCTGCAATCATTTGAGAAGAAAAAGTTTAAGGAAACGGCCAGGGAGAGCAAGCAGGAGAGCGAGTGGGAGAGCGAGTGGATGGCTTTGCAGTATGGGAACCCTGCTTTGACCCCGGAAATGTAATGTCACCCAGGCAGTCCGGGAGGGCCCTTGAACGGAAAACAAGCCAAAGGAAAGTAGTTTCACAAACCTTACATACTCTAGCCACCGAGTGTTTTCCAGAGAAGAAAACCACCTCTCCTCCGTCTCTTCAAAGGGCTCTGCGACAAGAAGGGGCGTCACACGTGGCTCTTATCGCACGTCCTGTGCAACCGCACAGAGCCGCGTTGTGGCGGGCAAGGGTAATTTGGCTGTCAGAGCTCAAGGGAGAGTTCCAGCATCGTGGCACCAGGAGGGGGCTCCAGTCCCACAGGTCAGGATAAAGTCCCCCCTGGCCTGTCACCCCCTCACTACTTGGGGCTGGCCCAAAGGGACGGGCCCATGTGGCGGTGTCCACTCCAGGCTTCTCTGCTGGTGAGCTGGCCCGAGGACGGGGCTAATCCAGGGCTGGGGATGCCAAAGCTCCAGGTGGGTGTAGAGGGCAGCACCCTGCTCTGAGCCCCTACAGGAAGGCGCTTGCCCCGCATCAGGCAAGTGTGGCCTTGTTTTCTCCTTGTCCCAAAAATCCACTAGCGCTTCTTTGAAAAAACACAGCTATGGGACCGGACTGGTAGCACAGCGGTGGGGCATTTGCCTTGCACACAGCTGACCCAGGCCAGATGCAAGTTCGATCCCCGGCATCCCTTATGGTCCCCCAAGCCTGCCAGGAATGATTTCTGAGTGCAGAGCCAGGAATAACCCCTAAGCACCACCAGGTGTGGCCCCAAACCACCCCCCCCAAAAAAAAGAGAAACCACAGCTATGCGCAGAAGATCGGCACAGACACGGGGCTTCATGGAGGGAGGGGGCGGAAGGGGCGCAGGCCAGTGAGCAGGAGGCTTTACCGCTCACACACAGCTGCTTGAGCTTCATGAAGGCCGCCTGGACGTCCTGGATGCTGGGCAGGGCCTTCTCCAGGTCCGACTTGTACACGTCGCTCCTCTGTGGGTGGCTCCTGGTCACGGCGTTACAAATTCTGCACATGACAAAGCACCGTCATCCTTGGGCCAAGTCCCCGGGCTGGGACCCGAGAGGGCTGGGGTAAGGCAACCGCAGTAATGCGGGGTGCTCAGGCAATGCCCAGGGGACATCCCTGAATCCGAGGGACCCCGAATGCTAGGGCCAGTGCACAGCCTGTGTGTGAGGGAGGAAGAAGGAAGCCAGCAGTGCACGTCAGCCTCTCCCCAACAGTGAAGTGGATGTCCCCGGGGGAACCCCAAGAGTCACGGGCTCCAGCAACTGTGCCTTTCATGACAGCTCCGTGCCAGCACCCCTGAGCTGCTGCTAACTGTGCAAGTGCCTGGGGTGACCAGCGGGTTCTAAGAGTGGGAGGCCTGTCCTGGGGGTGACATCACTTTGGATATACTAAGGCCAGAGTGAAAGCACAGCAAGGAGGTGCTTCTACGCAGCCAACCTTAGTTCGATCCCTGGTACCCCGCAGGGTCCCCCGAGCCTGCCAGAAGTGATTCCAGAGCACAGAGTCAGGAGTTACCCCTGAGTACAGCTGAGTGTGGCCCAAAACCAAATAAAATAAAATAAAAAGTATAAAAACGAGCTGCAGGGAGTGGAGTAACAGCACAGGAGGCAGGGCAAACCGTTTGCCTTGCATGTGGCTGACCTGGGTTTGATCCCTGGCATCCGATAGAGTCCCTTGAGACTGCCAGGAATAACTTCTGAGCACAGAGCCAGGAGTAACCCCTGAGTGCTGCCAGGTTTGCCCCCACCCCAAAACTTCGCTGTGTGTTCACAGCATGTGAAGACGACGTCACAGCAACAGTGGCCGACGAGTCAGGACCGGCCTGAGCCCCCCACACCAAACTGTTCCCCGACGGCGTCTCCTAGCCAGGCTGCTCACCGCTGGTCGATCTTGCGCCGCTGCAGGGCATCCTTGACCAGGGCCGTCCGCACCAGGGCGCTGCCGTTGGCGTGGCTCCAGCTCCAGAGCTGGGGAACAGAGACAGCCTGAGCACCCCAGGGTGGAGGCGGGCACTGGGGGGAGGCACGGGCAACCCCACACCCCACTCACTGGCATCCTTCTCCCCACAAAGGAGTGCGAAAAGATCTTGAGATCCTGGTCGGCCAAGGAGCTGGGCACCACGAAGTACTCGGGCAGGCTACAGGAAAGGAGATAGCGCCAGGGTCGACCCAATCTTTTGGAACCGCGGAGTATAGAAGGGGGGGAGGAAGGGGCTGACAGTGGGGTTGCAGGACACCCCCGCATAATCCAACCAGGCACTGCTCCTCAGGCCCAAGGACAACTTGGGAGCAGGGCCCACTATTACGAAGGGACCCGGGATGGGATGAGGGGTCAGTCCCTGGAGCGGCAAGCGGACAGGGCAAGTGCCCAGCACCACCTCACAGTGTCTGAGCTGAGCCCCAGAACCTAGATCCGAGAATGACAGACGCACCTCAGACGAATGGGACACGAGCCCGGTAGGAGATGGGGACACAGCAGGGAGGGCACTTGCCTTGCCTTGCAAGGGGTTGACCCAGGTCCCATCCCCAGCATCCCAGAGGATACCCCTAAACGCCCAGGATGTAGAGCCAGGAGTCAGCCTTGAGCACGGCTGGGTATGGATGGTCGAAGTGCCTGGTCATGTTGCTGATGGATCAGTAGGTGGGAAAGGGGAGAGTGGACTCGAAAGATGGACGCAAGGGAGAGAAAGACACCAAGACACCTGAGCTCTGTGCTCCTTCTGGGAGAGCTGACTCCCAACAGTGCTTCACAGGAACAAGGACGGGCCATGCAGTTGTCACAAGCACCTCAGCCCTGTCCTGCTGAGGCACTGACCCCTCCCTGGAACTCCCCAGGTATTGCAAGTGGGTCCCACGCTGCAGGCCCAGCACCACTGTACCCCCAGGTCCATTAAGGCTTAAGGCCTTCCAGTTGGCTGAAAGTTCCTGAGAAGGGCCCTGGGGCCCAGAGAACGCCACTTGGGGGTCCCCCAAAAGAAGACCACAGACACTGCCCCCCACCATCCGAATCCATGGAACAGACCACAGAAAGACGCTGCTCCTAGTCACCCAAGTCCATGAAACAGACCACAAGTAGACTCCCACAAATGGCTCCCCTCACCCCATCCCTCCTGGGCAAAGTTTGGAGCACAGACGCCCACTGACTTACCACGTGGAGATCATGTAGCCCTCGTTGATGGAGCACACACGCCACCCTGAGGCGCCCGTCCTCTTCACCTCACGGTCCCAATCCGAATACGTCTCAAACAGGGGTGTCTGGGGGGCCCCACTGCCTGCGGGGCACGCGCCATTCATCCTGCTGGCTACAAGAACAGACGCACAGTGACTAGCCGTGCCCTGAGCAACACAGTCCTGGCCCCCCTGTGCCTTTGCCTGGGGTTCTGAATCAATCACTCCTGGCAGGCTCGGGGACGGTTGGATGCCGGGGATGGAACCTGGGTTAGCCGCATACAAGGCAAGCACCCTCCATGCTGTGCTCTCAGTCCATCCCTCTACTTCTGTCTGCCCAAAAACATCCCCATGGCCTCCCCCCTTCTCTGGGCCCAGGACCCAGGTGCAGGTGCTCCAGCCTATCAGCCCTTCTAGCTTTTGTTTCCCCCTCCTCAGCTTCTCTAGCTGAATATGCACCCCTGAGGCTAACTCTGGGCCACGCCATCTCCCCGGATCAGCACCCCAGACCAGCTCAGCTACACCTTAGCAAGAGGCCCTGGAAGAGAGGAGCCTAGTGACTGGGGACTGGGTGACCCTTGCCCGGCACCTGCTCCCTCAGCCGCCACATGTCTGGCATCCAGCCCCATCCACACTTGTCTTCAGACGCGTGTGTCCCCCACACCTTCTCAGGGTTCCGCTCCCTCTTCCCAACTACCCATCATGTGCCCTCCGCAGCAGATTTAAACAGACATGAGCACTCACGTCACACGAAGACGCACGTTGCAGACACACATCACATCACACGAAGACACACACATGGAGACACATACACAAACATACACAGCGCCACCCCGTGAGTCTCTGAGGAGGGTGGTGCTGGCGGCACAAAAGGGCCTTCGTGCTGAGGAGTCGTAGAAGGCCTGTGAAGAACTAGGGTGCCACCCTGGTGCTCACTGGGGTGGCCCGCTCCCTGCAGCACCATGATCTCAGTCCCACCCTCCGGAGCCTCCCGGTTGAGTCTCAAGGAGACACGGAGCTCCAGAGCACTGAGAGGACATGGCAACTCTGTATGGGGAGAAAACCCAAGTCCCACGCCAAAGCCCCAGAGGGAGAAGTCCCGACGTGCAGACAACACGAAAGCCTGGGGACTGTCCCAGAGCGACTCGGATGGAGCCAGCTAATCATCCGCCCCACAGAGCCAGCCGGGAGTGGGGACTGAGTCTCCTGTGGGCCCGAGTACGGAGCAAAGGCCGTGGGGTCCTCATGGAACCACCGGGAAGAGCAACAGGGAGGAAGCGCATGGTCAGCTGTGCAGGGTCATGGGAGGCACACACACGAAGGCCACAAGAGCGTCCAGGCCCAGTGGGGCTGGGCTGAACATCTAGAAGAATAGTGTTTCACTTTTCGGAAACATGAACCACACTTGGTAGAGCTCTGGGATCACTCCTGGTGGGCCTGGGGACCCTACAGGATGACGGAAATCGAACCAAGGTTGGCCGCGTGTGAGGCCAATGTCCTCCCTGAATCACATCCTTTCTAGTTTGCTGAGCTAGCCCCTGTCAGAAGCCAAGAACTGGCCAGTAAATTTGTTCTGTTGTGCCGGGGCTCACAGCCAGGCCTCACAAGCCAGACCCGCACCTGGCCACCTGAGATACACTCCTCACCCACCAGAGCGAAGGTCACAGTTTGAGACTCGGTCTTTGAGTGAAAAGTAGCCGGGGCTCGGGGTATGCGTCTGATGCGTTTCCAGCCCAGTTTGCTGCCGGAGGCCCTGATGAGTTAGGTCCCTTCTGTGGTGACAGGGAGCGGCTGTAGGACTGGGTCCAGTGAGCCTGTCTGCTCGAACAGCGCACACATCTGAGTGGGCTTTCTGAGACAGCCATCCTTGGGGACCTCACATCACACGCCCCCCCCCCAAGCAGTGTCAGGCACCCACCTGGCACCCTACACCCCTGAGAAACCAGAACCACTGGTCTTTCTTGCACCTCCCCAAAGCCCACAGTTGCTTCTACTTTCCCGAACTCCTGGATGAAAGAGTAGTGGGGGGGGGGGGGGGGGGAGAGAGAGAGAGAGAGAGAGAGAGAGAGAGAGAGAGAGAGAGAGAGAGAGAGAGAGAGAGAGAGAGAGAGAGAGAGAGAGAGTCTCAGGCACCCAGAAGGCTGTAAACATTCTTCTCTACAAAAATGTGGTGCTACCTTCCTGTGCATAAGCTTCGTCACCTACTGGCTTTGGGCCACATCTGGCAATGCTCAGAGGTTACTAATGGCTCTGTTCTCAGGGATCACACCTGGCAGTGCTCAGAGGATCCTATGAGATGCCAGGAAAGGAACCTGGGCCAGCTGCGTGCCAGGCAAATGACCTCCCTGCTGTGAAAAGTAGGTCCTTGCTGTGGCAACAAGCAGAGGAGCTGAGGAAGGTTGAAGCAGCAAAAGCGCCCAAGGCCTCTCTCTTCCCTGCCCCAGGCCTGGCTGCGGAGGTGGAAACCACAGGCTGAGTTGCAGCTCCTGCTTCTGTGACAGCACAGGACACGTGGGGTCACTGCAGGTCACACTCGAAGGCATCTTGCAGACCCACAATCTGGTCCAGTCTTACATCTAGACACTACTAGCCTGCAGCATGCAGACTCCCCCTCCCGAGAGTCCAGGCCTAAGGTTCCCAGGCGAATTTCATTCCGAGGCTCTAAGCAAGCAACCTGAGCAACGCAGCAAGAGACCCCAAGTGGGAGGGTGTGGCTGAGTCCGCTACTGCCCAAGCCCAAAGTGGCCAGGAGGAGGACAGAGATGTGGACGTCACTCAGCTGACACTGGGACCCGAGTCCATCTCGGCTGATCAGGCCCTCCTGATCCATAGCCTGAGTCACAAGGGAAAGGAGCATGGATGGCCAGAGACTGCCAGGGCCCTCTGCCCTTTGGGAATCAGCATTTCACCACCCTGCCCTCTTTGACATCTGCGCATGTCGGCCTGATGCTCACCTAAGTCCCTGCAGGGTCAATGCGGCCTCCCAGAGCATCCTGACAGCTCTCAGGCAGGGACTTGCACGGAGAAGGGGCCTGATGACCACCAGGCTTTGCTATTCAACGTGCCACTTACTCCACAATCCAGGAGGGCGAGCTGGCAGAGGGGCTGAGACCCTGTGACCTCTGACTAGCAGGACACTGAGAGGTCGCCAGACCACCACGGGAAGTCTGGCCTGCTGCAGGCTAAGATTAGGAGGTGCACTCCGTGCTTTAGCTTCACACAGTGAGTCAATAAAATTAAGGGGTAATTATAGTTTGATGAGGAAAACCAAGTTGTAGTTTAATGCTCACAGTGGATCTCAAGAATCTGATCGATCCTACAGAGCACGAAACTCACAGTGATCTCCAGGATCTGACTGTCCTACAGAGCTCACAATGGATCTCTAGGATCTCGTCCTACAGAGCACGGGACTCACAGTGGATCTCCAGGACCTGACTTCCTACTGAGCATGGCACAGGGCTCTCCAGGATCTGACTGTCCTACAGAGCACGACACTCACAATAGACCTCTAGGATCTGCTTGTCCTACAGAGCATGATGCTCAAGGTGGATATCTGACTCCAACAGAGCACGAGACTCATGGTGGATCTCCAGGATCTGACTGTCCTACCGAGCATAACACTCATGGTGGATCTCTAGGGTCTGACTGTCCTACAGAGCACACAACTCAGTGGATTCCTTGGATCTGACTGTCCTACAGTACAGAGCACGGCACTCACAATGAATCTCTAGGATCTGCCTGTCCTACAAAGCACGAAACTCATGGTGAATGTCCAGGATCTGACTTCCTACAGAGCACGAAACTCCTGGGGGATCCCTAGGATCTGGCTATTCTACAGAGCATGACGCTCACAGTGGGTCTCCAGGATCTGACTGTTTCTATGCCTTAATGGACTTAAAATACAACGTTAGGGGGTTATACGTTTATTACGCGGCTTAAGTTTTACTCTCTGTTTTGACATGAGGTATGGAAATGGCTCTGAAGCTTCCATCTCTCCCTATGCCACTGGACTCTCATGAACACTGTCCGCAGCAGGGGAGGAGGACGCAATAGCCCACGCGGCAGACACGGCACAGCCTCAACTCCTCCTTCCTGCCCTCTCATCAGACTGTGGACAGACTGACGGGTCAGCCTGTCCAAGAGAGACACGTTCCTTACAGCCTCAGCCTGATGGGGAACAAGGGTCTGTGCTCGGCCCCTTCAGCCGGGTCACCGCCAGAAACCAGATCTCCATGAGAAAGAGGACTCCCTTCCACTAACTCGAAGAGCGGTGCTTTCTCAAGCCGCCAACAAGGAAAAGAGGGCCGGAATGCGTCTTCATCTTCGAACACCAACTGCAGGAAAGCACGTGCGACGTGTCTAAGCCTGTGTCACAGCTGCTGTGAGCTCTGCCTGGTGGTTTTTCGTGGAAGAACCCAACAGAGCGCCTCTGACGGTGCAACCAGGGCCGCTCCTCCCAGCGACCGCTTTGCAGTTTGTCCCAAGCTCCAAGCTCTCCTCGTCCCCGGCCCTGCCACTTCTCAAGAGTTACGAAGGGAGTGAGGGAGGAGACCCTCGTTCCAGTTCAGGGGCTTGAAAGCGGATACAAATCTACACAATGTCAAGTTAGTCACGGTAGGTCACGTCTTCATATTTACCTGAATTGTGGTATTTTTTCCCAACATATTCAAATGCAAAGAGTAGCTGGAGGTCTGCTGGCTGGGAATAATGAGCTATGGCAAGGCACACCTAGGAAAAATGCCGCATTTAGAATTTGAATTCAACACAGTCAGTCAGATGAAATGTACAGTACGGCCTGGCCTACAGGGGACATTCTCTTGGGCCGCAATCAGAGAGACTTAACACCGTGTTTTCCTATTGACCTGGACGGTGAAAAGGCTCCTTAGGGTCGGTCAATGCTGGGCCCCCAAGACACGGTTTAGACTTGACCGAGTGCAGAGGAAGCAGATGGCAGGGGTCTGGGTTGAACTTTAAGAGGAAAGTGACTCGATTCAAGTAAGAAATCCAGGTTGTCAGGAGCCTTCCTTCTTGGAAAAAGCAGTGGCAGGGCCACACCCAAGAAACAGAAGTGCTTCCTCTTTGGGACGAGAATTATTGCCAGCCACTGGGGAAGACTCAGCGGAAGTTCAGGTTCAGGCCTCATGAGTGAAAGAAAATCTACATGCAACAGAGCAGCGGCAAGCACACGGAAAGCAAGAGATTAGTAAGAAGAAACCCCAAAGCGCAAGGAAGGAAGGCCCAAAGAGATGCCTGAAAACAGCCCACCCTGGTAACAGGGTCCAGGCACCCCTATTCCATAGAGGAGGCCTTCATGACCCCGCACTCCGATTCCTCTCCCAGTGCCCAGGGGTATTTCTGCCTGACAGGCTCCAGACCAGGTGGGCACATGATGGCGGCACCCTCAGGCGAGATGACAGGCAGTGGGGCACCAAGCAGGCCTAGACGAGAGTGGGCTGTACCAAGCCAAGCAGACAGAGACAAGTACTCGCCGGGAAAGAGCAGGGGCCCCTTCCGGGGACAGAGAAAGCTGGGTTCACTGTTAGTCCGTGCGGGGTCTGGAGAGGTGAACACAAACTCGCTGGCATCAGCTCCCGAGCCCACCCACGAGCTCCTAGAGAAATGAGTGACTGTCACTGCGCGTTCAGTAGTTCCACATCCGACCCAGCCCCCAGAATAGCCATGGCACCTTGATTTTTCTCGGGAGCTCAGGAAACAGGATGTGGTGCTGACCTGACAGCCCTCGCTTACAGCTCTGTTTCTGGCCTCCCAGCTCCTCACTGGGCCTGGAAAACACTCGCTGGGTGCCAGTTAGCAACTCCAGCCCCATGGCCTCGTGTCCAGCAGGAGTTTTGGGTGCTTGAGCTCCTGAAGGCTCCTCTGGGGGAAGGGATCCCCACATTCTGACCCCACCCGCTTAAGAACACCCTGCTAGGGAACTGAAGCCACAGGACAGCAGGGAGGGCACTTGCTTTGCACCTGGGTTCGATCCACTGCATTCCATGTGGTACCCAAGTACCACCAGGAATAACCTCCGAGTACTGCTGGGTGCGGCCTCTGGACAAAGCAAAGTGTGCAAACCAGAGCCTGGTGCTGACCTGAAGCCTGTCTAGTATCTGTGCCCACAGAACCACCACAGAGCAGCCGCAAGACGGAGCTGGGACAGGAGACCCTGCTGGGGATCGGAGTGCTGCAGAGGACCACAAACCACGGTGAGTGGCTGAGCCTAGTCTAAGCCGGGGGTGGGGAGTATCTTTATGCGCAAAGGGAACTGTATCAGAGGGTTCCAGAGGCTCCTCTGGTTGAAGAGAGGCTGGCTGGGCCTTTCCAACTACGCTTCTGGGGCGCACAGACCGAACCTCACACTGCCAGCTCCAAGTATGGTTCCCGTACAGGCTGCAGCTCCACAGAGGCCCAGACTCAGCAGAGAATAGAGCGCATGTTCTGCACCCAGGTGGCCCCACTTCTGTTCCTGGCCCTACATGATCCCTGAGCACCTCCCCTCAAAAGATTTATTTGATCTATTTATTTATTAAGGCACCATTATTCTTTTTCAGGGTGTGGGAGGCTTCCTCCTGGCTCTGTGCTCAGGGGACCAAGAGGGATGCCAGAGATGGAACCCCTGGGTCAGTCATGCACAAGGCAAGTTCCCTTCCTGCTGTCCTTGCTGACCTACCACTCTGACCCTCTCGCTCTACCGTGGAACCGAAAAGCTTGAAATTAAAGAAATTAAATGACGGTAACTATTTCATTCAAGGACAAAATATATAATCAGCTGCTTTTGAAGGAATTCTGGAGGGCCCCAAGCTGATATTCTGGTCTGGTCTGGGCAGAAGCCACAGCATCTGGGAGGGGGTCCCCTAACCCTCGAGGACACTGCGCCGCCCACATTCGCAAGGCACGGAGTTCAAGCAGTGGGTTCCCCTCACTTGGCCTGATCCTAACCAGAGCAACACCTACACCTGGCAGAACACTGGGGCGCTGCCAGAGCAGCCCCTCAAAAGTGGGGGCCCATGCCTGAGACTCCAACATTTAGAACCAGAAAGACGACAGCTCTCAAGGCTCCCGACGGACTGACAGGCCCAACAACATCTGCCTCCCGGGAGCCAGGAAGCCGAGACCTCTGCGGAGAAAGCACAGCTGAGCTGGGGCCGCTCCTGGCCCTGGTAAGTTCCTGACTCTTCCTCACTGTGCCCACCTCCGCTCCACAAAGTGCCCCCCACCCCCGCACATGCCACTCTCAACAGGCCTGGCGCTGCCCACTGGAAGCAGAGTCACCCAGCGTGGCACGGAAACAGCCAAGAGAAAAGAGGAGGAAAGAGTCGGGAGAAAGGACAGTCTCACAGGACATGTGTGAGGCTGCGACAGTCTCACAGACGTTGGCAGAGTGTGTTTCCTGGGTCAACAGACCTACAGGGCAGTCTCAGGCCCAGTGCCACGCTGGGGATGATGAGGGAACAGAGCCCTGCAGAGCAGGGGTTACACTCGGGGCAGCTTCCTCCAAGCCCCATATTTAATTCTGCCACCTCTATCCCGAAAGAGTCTTTCCTCTGGGATAAGAAACATTTTTGTTGTTTGTTTTTGTTTTTTGGGCTCAGGTGATGCTCCCGGTAACACTCAGGATTCCTCCTGGCTCTGCGCTCAGAAATCGCTCCTGGCTTGGGAGACCATATGGGATGCCGGGATCTGAACCACCTTCTGTCCTGTGTTGGCCACATGCAAGGCAAATGCCTGACCGCTGTGCTATCGCTCCAGCCCCAAGGATTACAATGGTTTTTAACACTGAACCAAAACTGAACTGAACTAAAGAGTGGAGAGACTCTTCTCTGACGCTTGTTTCTGATCTGGGCCTGGCCAGCCCAGGCAGCTGTGGGGTCTGAAGGTGGCAGGCACGGTGCCATTTTCCTGCTTTCTGGGGTGACGTGGTAGCATAGCGGGTGCTCAGCTCGCATGTGGGCCAACCTGGGTTCCATACCCCATATCTCATAGAGTCCCCCGAGCACCGCCAGGAGCAATTCCTGAGCACAGAGCCAGGAGTCAGCCCTGAGCATCACTGGATGTGGCCCCAAAATAAGCAAAAACAAAACAAAACAAAAAAACCATAAACTGGTAACGCAGCCATGGGCCCAGCCTAGAGGGTATGCTGAACCATTCACACAAGGGCTCCAGCAACTCTGACCAGAGACCAGATTCTTCGCAAAGAAACAATCTGGCGAAAGGATTACACAGATGTTGTATGACTGAATTCATTCTATACTCGTTCTTGGGGGCCAGAGGAACTTAGCAGATGAGGGGGTGGGGGGAGAAAGAGGGAAAGGGTCAGAGAGAGGGGAAAGAGCGAAAGAAAGAGAAATAGATACCTCCAATTAGTCAACACCAACATGACAAGCTCAGTGAGGGAGCAGAAAGCAACCTGAGAAAGAGCTTGCAGGGAGTCCCGGGACGCAGCAAGCTGACAGACAAGTTAGACAGACAGACCCCCCCACCCCAGACTCAAGCCCCACAGTTCACTGCCGCTCCTCGAGATGACAGAGTCCCTGGTCATGCAGTTCACAGGGCTGCTTCTCTGTCTAAAGCCCGGCCGCCCACACGAGCCTGCTGCCAGGAAACTCAGGGGCCATTGGCTCTGCACGAAGGTTGACACCACTGGACACGACACCAGGGATCCGCCCACTGTAGGCTGAAGTGGGCCCCCAAGCTCCTCTGTCGGAACTCCCAAACCTGGGGAGCTGTTTCCGGAAGCCTGCAGTGTCGGACAGACACCGGCCTCCAGGTCCATGCTTCCGCTGAAGCCCCAATAGGAGCTCCTAAAGGGCTTTGGGGGAGGCCCTGAAGGCAGCTCCCGGGGCGCTTCTCATCATTAACCTTCTTTCCAACCCGGCTGGAACCCACGTCTAGCTTTGAGCTTACTAACAGTGTTGGAGCAAGCCCTGATCGTAGTCAGAACATGGCCCCATAACCAAAAATTAAACCGAACCAACACAGGTCCTAATGAAGTTCTTATCAAGCCCTGAATGCACTCCAAATTCATTTTTGCGTTTTTTTTTTTTTTTTTTTTTGTAATTCCTTTTAACCAAGGAAGAAGCCAGCTAGCTCCTCAGGATGTTAAAGTCAGAGACTTGTCTCCAAAAAAGTTTCTAGTATTTCAAGGGATGGTAAAACCAACTGTAAAGTGTGACTTTTTTGTTTTTGTTTTTGTTTTGTTTTGGTCACACCCAGTGGTGCTCAGGGATTACTTCTGGCTCTGTGCTCAGAAGTCGCTCCTGGCATTCTCAGGGGACCATATGGAATGCCGGGATTCAAACCAGGGGCTGTCCTGTGTTGGCCGCATGCAAGGCAAACACCTTAACGCTGTGCTATCGCTCCGGCTCCAAAGTGCAACATTTTAAAACCGAGCCAAAGAAAACCATTCTCTTCAACGCTCATGACTTAACCAAGGAAGCCTCTAACCCACTCCCTAGCCCCAGATCCACGCTACTGAGAAACTCGGCCTATGACAGTGAGATGAGGAAGGCCCTCACCGGGCCAGCCGTGAGAGAAGCTCCCGGTCTCACTTACCTTTTTGGCACTTTCGGGACCCGATTCATCAAAGCGAAATCGGACGATCCTGAAATCTTTACAGTAGATGATCAACTCCGTGGGGTTGAATTTCAGTTTCTGGTTGGGGCCCAGGACTTTCTGCTTCCTCTTGTGGTCATTCACTGAAAACGAAAAATAAAGGTGGGGAATGAAATGTGCCCGAGTTCTCCCTCACTCCTCACTCTCTAGTCTATCAGGACAAATCTGGCCTGGGAATAACCAGAAGGCCACCAAGCACTAGCAGGAGTGATTGCTGACCACAGGGCCAGGACTAAGTCCTAGGCATCTCTGGGTGTGGCCCCCCAAAAAGCCAAACCAAACAAACATACCGAACTTGGGAAGAACCACACTTAAACTTTGTATCCGAAGAAATTTTATTCTGGGGTTCAGTTTTTGGTTTGGGGCCACACCCAGCAATACGAAGAGCTGATTCCTGGTTCTGTGCTCAGGGACCACTCCTGGTAGGTTCTGAAGGGAACATATTGGATGCAGAGGATCAAACCCCGTTGCCCATGCAAGGCAGACACCTGCCTCACTCACTCTACTACTGCTCCAGCCTGGGTCTTCTGAAGTGATTGTAAGAGACTCCTGACTAAAAACCACAACCGAACAAGCACAAGGAGTGACTGAAATGCTAACCAGGATGAACACTCTGGAGACTGCTGAACCCGCGCCTGGATTTCCCTTGGCTTCTCTATGATGCCCAGAACCAACAGAGGCAGAGTTCGAGGAGACCCCTCTCGCCCCCCCCCCCCCAGGTACATTTGTCCCCGCATACCTGTAACAATCTGCTCGATGCATGTCAGCGGAACGTCATGCTCCCCCAGAAGGAGGTTGCGGTAGCGGAACTTCTGCAAGAGAGACCAGGAGCCATGAGACAGACAGACAGAGAGACAGACACGCACGCACACGCACACACACACACACCATGAGACAGACAGACAGGCACACACACACACACACACACACACACACACACACACACACACACACACACACACACACACAGCCCGTGCTGGCTTGGGGAGACAAACGCCATAACTAGAAAGAGGTGCTTCTGAATCCCCGGCATCCTATAGGTTCCCTGAGCCTGCCAGGAGCGATTTCTGAGCTCAGAGCCAAGAGGAACCCTTGAGTGCCACCAGGTGTGACCCAAGAACCAAAAAAAAAAAAAAAAAAAATCAAAGGAGAAAAGTCAAGAAAAAGCCAAGTATACTGACTGAGAGGTTTCTCAAATGCACAGAGCCAGTCAACACAAAATAGGAAGAAGACCATTAAAGAAAAATTCTCAGGATTTTTCTTCATGTCACACCTACCAGAAAAAGCTGAAACCAGATTCTGGTAGCTAAAATAATGTGTGATGTTTCTACGAGACAATTTGCAAAAATTTAGCTTCTCTACAATGATTCAAACCTGAGCTGTTTTAGTTTATCTCTTGTTTCTTGTTTTGGGGCCAGGCACAGCAGTGAGCAGAGCTCACTCCTGGCTGGTTTGGGGACTCTCTGGGATGCTGAGGATCAGGCAAACACGCTCCCCACTGTCCCACACACTCTGGTCCCCCAACTGCTTCAAAGGAGGCTGAAAGAGTAGCCCTGCCAGGAAAGGGGGAATCCCTGACTGCCCCGTGAGCCACATTCCAGAGGGGAACTGAAACAGGGAAAATGACAGCACCCCAAGTTCCACGCCCCTGGTCCAGCGATCTCTGATCTCCAGCAAGACCCACCTGGAAGGGCATCGGGTCATCGGTGAGGAAAGAGATCCGGAAGTTGCTGCAAACCAGCTTCCCCCACAGGTCGTGTTGGCTCGTGTCGGCCGCGATGCATTTCCTCACAAAGTTCACTTCGTTGACCACGATCTCCCCTGAAAACAAGACGAGCCGAGTTGGGTCTCAGCTAGGACAGTGGCACCATTCAGGCCCAGGTGGCCTTGCAGGAGAAGCCGACGATGGCAGGGATGGAGTGGCTAGTGCACCTGGCAGCAGCCCACCGCCCAACCACCCAGGCGCCCACCCACGGCTGACCTGGCCGGGAGCCCCTGAACGGAGCAAGGAGCTGGAGAGCGTCCCGCCTGCCTGGTACAGCCCTGCACCATGTCACCACAGCCAACCCCCCATCCAGCACGGCATCCTGAACCCTGAATCCAGCCCTGTCATAGGAGGAAATGAGTTGAAGGGCTGAAGGGTTCGTGCTGAGGGTTCCGCTGAAACTGGGCAGGAAGGGAAGAATTCTCCCCTGAAATCAAGATTCGAGGAGCTGACACAGCCAAACTGAGTTTACTTCTGCTTTCCAGTCACAGCTCAGCCCTGACACTTCACAGGATTTCCATGTTCAAGGAAGAGGAAAGAGACAGAAGGTCCAGTGGGGAGGGCTTTGCTGCTTTACACAAGCTGACATGGGCTCAATTCCCAGTATCCCGCAGGGTCTCCCAAGAGCCTGGAATCAGCCCTGAGTCCTGCCAGGTTGGCCCCCAAACCAAAATAAAACAAACTAGAAGATGAAGAAAGTAAAGAGCAGACAAATTGGGAAAAGCAATTTCCCGGGATGTGTTTATTGTCTGTTCATCGGTGATCCTTAGTTTCAAGACCTCAGACTCAATGAGAACTTTGGATGAGAACAAGTGATGTGGAGCCACGAGCAGATGGACATCGTCGCTCAAGGCTGGCATGGGACAGGATGTGGATCTTGGCTCAGATGGCAGCCCCGGAGGAGGGATGCTCTGGAGCAGAGGCACAGGGCAGAAATTCTTTTCCTCTCCCTCTTCCTCTGATGTACTCTGGTCCTTTTTGCTGGACCCCTGGGCCACCATACTTAATTCTGTTCAATCTCAGCCTACAGAAAACCCAGCATGAAAGGAGCAGTTTCCTCCTGTCTCTGCCCTTGATAGAAAGGTGAACACGGGTGGGGGGTGTGAGGGGGTGAAGTGATAGTACAGTGGTAGTAGGGCATTTAATTTGCACATGGTCGACCCAGGACAGACCCGGGTTCGATCCCTGGCCTCCCATATGGTCCCCTGAGCCTGCAGGGAGGAACCCCTGAGCACTGCTGGGTGTGGCCCAAGAACAAAAACAAAAGAAAGAGAAAGGTGAAGCTGGGCTCCCAGTCAGTCCCATAAGCTCCAAGTCAAGTTGGCAGGCTGAGACACACGTGGACAGCTGATCTGGGGTTCGGGCCTTTCAAGTTCAAACTGGGGACACACCAAGTAGGATATCCTGAAAGAGGGCCTCCTGTCAAGCCCCAGGGCCGGTGGCATCTCTGAACAATCGCTGCTTGTTCCTCGGACGGCTGCCCAGGTGACCTGGCTAGAATCTCCGAGAGACCTCGCCTGGCTCTGGCTCCAGATCTCTGCTGAATCTGTGACTCCCACCTGCAGGTCCTCAGAGCATGACATGGAACCAGGAAAAGTGGGAATCCTAGCAACAGGCTCCGGTGCCACACAAGAATCACCTGCGTGGGAAGGCCAGGGAGAGAGGAGAGGAAGACCAGGGAAAGGAGGGTCCATGATGCTTGGTGAAGAAGGTGGGGCTAGGGGACAGACCAACTACTCAGTGAGAAAGGTGGGTCAGGGGGAGGAAGGAGAGTTCAGGGGTTTGGGTGCTTGGCTCAAGAACTGCTGGATGTGGCCTCCAAATCAGGAAAAAGTAAACGGAAGGTTGAGAGACAAAGCACGGGGAAAGATGAGTTATCAGCAAATCCTGCAAATGGCTCCAATGGCCACATGCAGCTTTTGGGGCTCAAGATACCCCCTAACAGCGGATAGATGCTAGCATCTGCACTGAGAGCCATGGTGGTTATCAGCTTCAGATCACAAAGTGAAGGGCTGCCCACCACTGGCCTAACAGGGCCTGCTCAGGCACAGCTGAGGAAGCCCAGCTGAGCAGCTCACAGGCGGGGCAGGGTGGGTGGTGGTGGTGGAATAAGACAGCAGGCAGGTCACTTGACTTGCAGTGGCTGACTCAGGTTTGACCCGTCATCCTAAAGGGTCCCCTGAGCAGTGCCACAAGTGATTCCTGAGCCAGGAGGAAGCCCTGAGCACCACTGAGTGTAGTTCCCAAAACCAAAATAAATAAATAGTAAAGTAAAAACTTTTGCAAGTTAGCACTGACAATAGGAAAGCACTGGTGGATATTTTCAAATGTGCTTAAAATCTAAACTTTTTTTTAATCTAAACTTTCTAAATAGCAAAAAACCACAAAAAACTTTCCAAGTGGGGCCGGCGTGGTGGCGCTAGAGGTAAGGTGTCTGCCTTGCCAGCGCTAGCCTAGGACGGACAGCAGTTTGATCCCCCGGCGTCCCATATGGTCCCCCAAGCCAGGAGTGACTTGTGAGCGCATAGCCAGGAGTAACCACTGAGCATTACCGGGTGTGGCTCAAAAACCAAAAAAAAAAACTTTCCAAGTAGCAAATATAGAATCTGAAGTTTCCTGATTTGTCACCCCATTGCTGCCTCTCACAGTTGCTGTTGGGAGACTTAGCACTGAGCAGCTATGGAACATTTGGGGAGTAGTGCTCCCCAGCTGCACCCAGAGGCTAAGAACCATCCCAGGAATATGTCACACCTTTCAGCTACCTCCCGGCTCCCATGACAAGACTTTAAAAATGTTTAGACAACTCCCACAGGCGGGATGGTTCTATTCAGGTCAAAACAGGCTTCCCCAAGTATCTGTGATCATAGCAAACTGGTGGCTTTGTTTAATTTGCATGCAACTGCTACATAGTTCAAGATGCCAAATAAATACTTCTAAATTTTTTCAATTTTTTATTGGGGGGGGGTATTAGGCAACACTCAGCAGTGCTCAGGGCTTACTCCTGTCTCTGTACTCAGTGGTCACTCCTGAAGACTCAAGGGGCTGTACGGCATGAGACCCTGGTCAGCTGACTGCAAAGCAAGTGTCCAATTCCCTGTACCAGGGCTCCCATCCTTTACAGACTGACCACTGTCAGTCCCTTTCTTTACCTTCCAGATCCCCTAAGGTCAATTTTGTTCTAAGCAACAGTCTCACCTGGAGACTTCCCTTAGCATAAGTAAACAAATAAATATATAAATATAAATATATAAATCAATCTATAACAATTTTGGCTGTAACAACTAGGAGACAACTGTTAAAAAGCACAGAAAGAAACTGAGGGCATTGGTAGTGGGAATGTTGCATTGGTGAAGGGGGTGTTCTTTTTATGACTGAAACCTAACTACAATCATAATCATGGTGCTTAAATACACTATTAAAAAAAAAAGGCGGGCCCGGAGAGATAGCACAGCGGCGTTTGCCTTGCAAGCAGCCGATCCAGAACCAAAGGTGGTTGGTTCGAATCCCGGTGTCCCATAGGGTCCCCCGTGCCTGCCAGGAGCTATTTCTGAGCAGACAGCCAGGAGTGACCCCTGAGCAACGCCGGGTGTGACCCAAACCAAAAAAAAAAAAAAAAAAAAAAAGGCACAGGAACCCAGGCTACAGCTAACCCAGGTTCAATCCCAGGCATCTCATGGGGTTCCCCCAAGCTTGTCAGAAATAAGTCCTAAGAGCAGATCGAAGAAGAAGCCCAGAAGACAGTCAGGTGTGCATTCCCACCTCCAAAATATTAAAAAAAAAAGTCACAACACAAAACAAAAAGCCAACAACACAGGAACCCATGACAGAACTGTCCCAATCCCAAATGTGGACCATGCCCGCTGGGAGCAACTGTACTATTTTCTTGCCCTTCAATTTCGACTTAGGCACCGGTTTTACAATGCTGTTAATGACAGGATTGCAGGATTCCAGCACCACACCCCGCACCAGAGGCTCCGCTTGCCCGCCTCCACTGTCCCCAACCCACACCCACACCCCCAGGGGCTGTGACTGTGACCACTAGGCCACTCGCTCCCTCCCTCCCTCCCTCACTTCCTTGTGTTTTGAAAACACCCAAACCAGCCCAATCTGCAAACACGGCGGAGGAGCCTTTCCCAGCAACCACCCCCCAAAAACACGGGCTGCCAAAGTCCTTGCCAAAGTCCCTGCAGAGTTCCGCACGCTCAAGTTAGGAGCCCAAAACGCCCAGAGGGAGTGAAAGTGGCCTTTCCTTGCTAAAAGAGAAAGCTAGGGTGTTAGTCATTCAGCTCCAAGGTTGCAGGCAGCTCGAAAGGGCACCAAGAGGAAAAACTTTCCGCTCAAGACTGCACTGGCATGGGTGGTGGGGCCTTGCACCCTGGTGGAGGGTGGGGGGGGGGTGTTCCTTTCTATAACCGGACCCCAATGACAAACAAGCTGGTCATCCCGGTGCTTAAATAAAGACATGTATATGGACATATATATATATAAAGATTGCATGGGAGGAAAAATTGTGTTTTGTTTTTTTTTTGGGGGGGGGGAACCCAAAGGAAATGGGGCAGGGCAGGGCGATGTCCTGGATCGGCCCAAGACCCCTTTACTGGGGTGAGTGACCCTGAGCCCTGTCTCCCCTCCTTCTGCCATCACTCAGCCAGTCAGTCAGTCAGTCAGTCGGTCCCCTGGGCAAGCTGGCTACCTTGTACCTGGCAAAAGCACCGGCTCCAGCTTCTTGATCTTGGGCTCGGAGTTGCCCGCCTGGTCGTCGGCCTGGAGGAGGAAGAGAAGGAAGGGAGAAGGAAGGAAGAGGCAGGCGGGTGCTCAGGGCCTCGCAGGGTGGGGGTGGGGGTGTGGGGGTCCCTGGGCGGCTGCATATGCTATGGCATCTATGCATGATATAAATTATCCGCTGTATGTGTCATCTCAGATGCTGATCCGTTTGCAATAAAGACTTGAAACGTGTCTTATGCATTTCTTTCCAAATATATAAAATGCATCTTCCTAAATGCATGCACAGATTTGTGTATAAATGCCATATTTATGTATAAACATATGCAAGCACATGCATTGATAACTATGCACGGCTGTCCCCTATGCATCTTCTGCATCTAAGCACCACCCACTCTCTGGGGTCCCCCCGGCCCCCCAAACCTGAGCCGGCGGAAGCCACTACCTGGGGCGGCAGCAGGTAGGACCTGAAGGAAGGTCGCGGCGGCCGGAGCGAGAACATGGCCGAGCCAAGGCCCCGCGGCCGCCCCGACAACGCCCGCGACGCCCCGGCCTGCAGCTGCGACGCGGCCCGGGCCCGTCCCCGGAAGGGCCGGCGGCCATACTGGGAAGGTCAAAGCCTACGGCGGCCGGCGGGGCTCAGGCCGCGCGCCTACGGGGCCCCGCGCGGGACACGCCGCGGCGGCCAGACGCCTTCGCCACGCCCCTCCTTGGATTCAGCCCTCGCTCGCGCTCTCAGGCGGGCGGCCATGCTGGGAAGGTCAAGGCCTACGGCGGCCGGCGGGGCTCAGGCCGCGCGCCTACGGGGGCCCGCGCGGGACACGCCGCGGCGGCCAAACGCCTTCGCCCCTGCCCGGGCTCGGCTCTTGCTCACGCTCTCAGGCGGGCTTCATCGGGCACTGGGGAGCCGCGTTCAACGAGGCTCAGGCCTCGCCCCCGGCGCGGATCGGGATGGGGTGGACCTTCTGGGGTGCTGGGATGGGGCCCTCCTGTCCAGCCTCTTGCAAAGCAAGCCTTCTCTGCCTTATGGAATAGTTGTCAGGTCTAGGACGTCAGTTGTGTCATGTACAAATGTCATGCGCTGGACAGGATTGTTCTAGTCTAAGTGATATATTCATATCCGCGTGTAATTAAATATCTGCTGCTTATAGAATGTCTGCATTAATATTGTCTGTAAATAACATATCATCCGCTGATTTCTTGTATATTATCTGTATGTAATCTATAAGTAGGACTGCATATAAATTGTTATCTCTGTGTTCTCTCTCCATACATATTCACCATCTAGAATGATCTGTGTAGATGTCCAGGCGTACCCACTGCATCTGTAACTATCTGTACATAATATGTAAATATTACCCACTGCATATAGAATTCTCATCTGTATATAATCTATAAATACTATCGGCTTCTTTGGGGTGGGGGCACAACCTGCAGCGCTCAAGGGTTCCTCTTGGCCCTGAGCTCAGAAATCACTCCTGGCAGGCTCAGAGGACCCTAGGAATGCTGTGGTATCGAACCTAGGTTTGTCCAGGGTTGGTCATGTGCAAGGCAAACGCCCAAACTACTATCATTGCTATCATTGCTGCTATCAAATGCTATCATTCTCACCCCTTACTCTGCTTCTTAGAGCTCCAGCCTGTTGTCTTTGAAGTGATCTCCAGGAACCTAGGGTGCCTAGTGCTCAGGGAGCTGCCAGTTGCATTGTCTAGACATGGAGATGGAAGTTCCACCCCAGGAAACTGGACTGGGCCAGCCAGGGGCAACACGGATAAAGATGTGCTTCCTTCAGGTGTGTAGGCCTTGCCCCAGGCTTGGAGCCGGGATGGACACCTGCTCACCCAGCTTTGCTTTGGAGAGGCAGCCAGACCTCTCAACGAAGTCGATTAAATTATTAAACTTCAATGTGGAGGAAAGTCTGGGGTTTAAATGATCCAAAGCTGGACCTCGTCCTCTGGCTCTTGAGAGGGAGTTCCCCAGCCCACCTAAGCTCAGGACAGGGCAAGGTCTGAGTCTCGGCCTCCCCCACCCTATTCAAAGTATTAAGCCAGTTACTCTGCTTGCTTGTAAACATGCAGGTAAGCACATAAAAGAGTAAAATGTTCTAGGGGTGTGGGATGGAGGGAGGGTGGAATTTCAAGGGGGTGATGGACAGGATCCGAAGGATCTGACCTTCTCTGGCAAGGAAAGATCCTTTTCATTTTAAGCCTGAGGAATTTCTGAATTCCTAACATTTTCCATCCAGAGCCACGTTTGGTGGAAGGGAAGGGGGTGTGGACTTTGTGCTGATATGATAAGGGAAGGGGGTTTGGGTCACTTTGGGGGAAACTTGGGGTCCTGGGATTACTGCAGGCAGGGCATAGGGATCATACCCTGCACTAACTGAGCTGTTACCCTACCTCTATTCTTTGTGTAAGCTTACCTACAAGAAAGACCCTCCCATTTCTGGGAGGAGTCTTGGGGAGGTTTCAAAAGGTTTGGCCTCAAGGTCAAAAGAGGGATTTACCTGGCTGCAGAAGTAGCAGGAGGAGAGTTGGCTGAAAGACCAGTTAGAATGCAGGGCTGAATAAGGATCCAGGGTAAATGGTTATGGTAGGCCACACATGTGGTGGGTAGGGCATGAATAAAGCTGATATTTCTTGGAACCTGTTTCTGGATGATTTCCTTGCCACTACCTGAAACTGCAGACCCGCCAGGGTTGGAGCCACGTGGTCCTGGGCTGGAGGAGAAAGGCCTCCATCACCATCCACCTCCATCCAAGCCCATCCAAAGGGCTTAATGCAACACTGAGCTCCATGTTTTAGTGAACCTTTTTCTTGGGGAGATCCTTGGACTGAAAGATAAAACCTTAAACGACATTTTGATAAATAATATCGCAGGGCACAGCTGTGTGGCCATTGGACTCTTAGTCACACAGACAGGGATGCTAAGGGAAACATTCAAATTTTAAAGATTCAAAAGCACAGTGGTAGGGCGTTTGTCTGACCCAGGACAGACCTGGGTTTGATCTCCGGCATCCCATATGAGCCTCTGAGCCCACCAGGAGAGATTTCTGAGTGCAGAGCCAGGAGTCACTCCTGAGTGCCGCTAAGTGTGGCCAAAAAACAAAACAAAACAAAACAAAAAAACCAAAAAAATAGTTTATTAATTAAAGATTCAAAGGGGGACATTTTTTCCCTTAAATAATTTTTACCCTGGAACTAGAATCTTTATACCACTTTGCCCAAAGGGACTGGACGAAGTCCCTTTCATGAAGTTAGCAACATGAAAAACACAGGCTTATCTTCTTTTATTTTGGTTTTGTGGCACACCCAGCAGTGCTCAGGGCTCACATCTGGGTCTGTCCTCAGGTTTCGCTCTTGGTGGGACTTAGGGGACCCTTTGAGGGACCAAGGGTTGGACTCAGGCCAGCCACAAGACAAGGCAAGCATCCTGCCCCCACTGGTATTATCTCTCTGAACCCGTAGCTTTTATTCTGAACTATTTCATGACTTCTCTACCCCAAGTGGATTCCCCAAACCTCTCAGTAAATACCCTGAAGCAATATGTGGGTTTTTCTTTGTTCCCCTATGACAAGCTTCCTTCTGGCATACAGGATCTACTAGTAGGTAAAGAATCTCCTCCATTTTTTTTTCTTTTCTTTTCTTTTCTTTTCTTTTTTTTTTTTTTTTTTTTGTTCTTTTGGGTCACACCTAGCAGCGCTCAGGAGCTATTCCATGCTCAGAAATTGCTCCTGGCAGGCTCGGGGGACCATATGGGATGCCGGGATTCGAACCACCGTCCTTCTGCATGCAAGACAAACACCCTACCTCCATGCTATCTCTCCGGCCTCAAAGGCTCTCCTCCTTATCCTTTCACACATATGCAGACTAACCTCACTGTATTGGGGCATCTGGGTAGAAAGTAAAAGACTAATTGGGGCTTGGGGGCATTGAAAGTAGACCCAGTGGGCCCGGAGAGATAGCACAATGGCGTTTGCCTTGCAAGCAGCCGATCCAGGACCAAAGGTGGTTGGTTTGAATCCCGGTGTCCCATATGGTCCCCCGTGCCTGCCAGGAGCTATTTCTGAGCTGACAGCCAGGAGTAACCCCTGAGCACCACCGGGTGTGACCCAAAAAACAAAACAAAACAAAAAATAAACAAAAAAGAAAGAAAGAAAAGAAAGAAAGAAAGAAAGAGAAAGAAAAAGAAAGAAAGAAAGAAAGAAAGAAAGAAAGAAAGAAAGAAAGAAAGAAAGAAAGAAAGAAAGAAAGAAAGAAAGAAAGAAAGAAAGAAAGAAAGAAGGAAAGAAGGAAGAAAGAAAGTAGACCCAGAGCTGAAGAGATAGCACAGCAGTAGTGTGTTTGCCTTGCATGCAGTTGACCCAAGACAGACCCAGGTTCCATTCCTGGCATCCCATATGGTCCCCCCAAGCCTGCCAGGAATGATTCTGAATGCAGAACCAAGAGTAACCCTGAGTGCTGTCAGCTGTGGCCCCAAAACTTAAAAAGACAAAGAATATTTGGGCCAGAATGGTGGCGTAGTGGTAGGGTGTTTGCTTTGCACACGGCTGACCCAGGACAGACCTGGGCTTGATCTCCAGCGTTCCATATAGTCCCCCAAGCCAGGAACAATTTCTGCATGCATAGCCAGGAGTAGTCCCTGAGCTTCACTGGGTGTGGCCCAAAATCCAAATAATAATAATAATGATAATAATAATAATAATAATAATAATAATACAAAGTAGATTAACAGGGGGCAGAATCACAATACAGCTGGGAGGGTGCTTGACTTAAATATGGTGGACCAGTTTCAATCCCTAGTATCCTATATGGTCCCCCAAGAACTGCCAGGAGTAATTCCTGAGTAGAGAGCCAGGAGTAATCCCTGAATATCAGTGGGGGTGACCCCTCAAATAAAAGTAGACCATTTTGAGGCAGAGAGATAGGGGTAGGAAACAGGATAAACGGTTAGTGTACTTGCCTTGCACACTGCCAACCCAGGTTTGATCTCTAGCACCCCAGATGGTCTCCTCAGTCAGCCGGGAGTGATCCCTGAGCACAGAGCCAGGAGTAAGCCCTGCACACTGCCAAGTGTGGCCCCCAAACCAAAATAAATAAATAGAACAAAATAGCCTCTTTTATGTAATAAGATGATGACATCATCTCTATTTTCTAGCTGTCCAACAAGATGCTTTTATCAGGAATAACTAGAGGACACGATTAACAGTTGAATCTTGACATTCTGAAACCTGCTGTGGAAACAGCTTTAGCCTGGCAGTGGGGCAGTTTTTATTCTGAACTCACAATGTCTCCCCAGACAGCTCTTGTGTTCATCCCAACTCTTAATTTCCCAGGAAAACCTTCAAAAGTGTGTGTCCTTTGGGGCCGGAGAGATAGCACAGCATGCATGACAGACCCGGCTTCGATCCCTGGCATCTCATATAGTCCCCCGAGCCTGCCAGGAGTGATTTCTGAGCACAGAGCCAGGAGTAACCCCTGAGCACCACTGGGGTGTACCCCCTCCCCCCAAAAAAAAGTTGTGTGTCCTTACCATAGAACTTGAATCATGTTCTGTCTCATAAATTGAGGGGGGAAAATAAAAGTGGATGAGATCCACGGGCCAAGCGGTCTCAGGAGCATTGAGTAGAAATTAAAAAATGGGGGTCAGAGAGATAGCACAGCGGCGTTTGCCTTGCAAGCAGCCGATCCAGGACCTAAGGTGGTTGGTTCGAATCCCGGTGTCCCATATGGTCCCCCGTGCCTGCCAGGAGCTATTTCTGAGCAGATAGTCAGGAGTAACCCCTGAGCACCGCCGGGTGTGGCCCAAAAAAAAACAAAACAAAACAAAAAAATGAAAGAAAGACAAAAATGGTCCAACTTAAATGCTCAAACCAAAGTCAACAATAATAGCATCAAGAGACCCAAATTTGGGGCCCGGAGAGATAGCACAATGGCGTTTGCCTTGCAAGCAGCCGATCCAGGACCTAAGGTGGTTGGTTCAAATCCCAGTGTCCCATATGGTCCCCCGTGCCTGCCAGGAGCTATTTCTGAGCAGACAGCCAGGAGTAACCCCTGAGCACCGCCGGGTGTGGCCCAAAAACCAAAAAAAAAAAAAAAAAGAGAGAGAGACCCAAATTTACAACAAGCTATACACCAAAGGGACCCATTACACAAGAAGTCCAGGGGGGATGGGGGTGGTATGTGATGCATGCTGGGAACAGGGGAGGAGGGAAGTCAACACTGGTGGTGGGAATGGCCCTAATTCACTGTCACTATGGGCCAGAAATACAACTGTGAAAGACTTGGACTTCACATTGGTCACAATAAAAATTATTAAAAAAAAATAACAAAAACCAGTGTGTGTCCTTGAAGTTGCTATCTAACACCACATTAGAACTCATAAATGGTTTTGTGAGATTTGGGGGAGTTCAAGCCACATGCAGCAGTGCTCAGCGCTGACTCCTGGCTCTGTGCTCAGGGCACCATCTTTCTTACTGGGAGAGGTCAGAACCAGGTACCTTACCCGCCCCCCTGAGGCACCCCATCCCCATACAATCTCTCCAGCCCCTCAAGTTGGAAGGTATAAACAGGAAGCCCCAACCCTGGTGATCTCAGTTGTGAAGAGTCTGTGTCCGCTGCTCTTAAGTAGACCAAAATCTTCCCAACCATCGTTCAGAAGGTCCATTCCTTTTGTGCCCACTTGGCAACCGAGAGGGCAGAGGCTGGAGACTGTTCAGACCCACTGACAAAGTCCCCAGTCGCTGTGCCAACTCTGCCCAAACAGTCGAAGCCCTTTTTGTTTTTATTGTGGAAAGCACAAAACGTTGCAACAGGAAACTGAGAAGTTCAGGCTCCTTCTCCATACTAATTTCACTTTTTTTCTTCCCTGTGGCTTTCTCTCTCTCTTTCTTACTTTTGTTCTCTCTCTCCTCGTTTCAATTTGTCCCATTCGTGTTCCCCTATTGAATAACTCATTGGTGGGAGCCAAAAACCATTTCTTAAGCTCTTTGGTCACCCCAGGAAATACATGGTAGAATCTAGCCCACTAATGAAGCGATTGACCTCGGGCGGAGAAAAGTCTCTTTCATTTGCTCCCACTTAAAAAAGAAAAAGCCAACTAAGAATCATTTAAAAAATACAACAACAACTAAGTTTCCTAAAGAAGCTAAAATATTATTGTAGGTTTCATTGCCTTTGAACTTCCTGAGTCAGAAAAAACAAATGTGGGGCTGGAGAAATAGCATGGAGTTAGGGCGATTGCCTTTCATGCAGAAGGATGGTGATTCGAATTCTGGCATCCTCCCAGCCCGAGCCTGCTGGGAGCAATTTCAGAGCACAGAGCCAGGAGTAACCCCTGAGCGCTACTGGGTGTGGCCCCAAAGCAAAATAAATAAATAAAATAAAATAAAATAAAAACCTTCCTAAGTCGTGAACCTCAGAGATTTTGTGGCTGATGAAAGACTGAGCCACGTAGCCTTGAGCAGTTAGGTCCTAGGGAACTTTCCGTTCCTCTGGGGCGAGTCCAGACACTGGTGCCAGGTTCCTTGCATGGCCCATGTGCCCGGAGCCTCCTAACCCTCGTGGAAAGTTATTATGCGCCTTCCTGGGGTGCCCGTGGAGACTCCTGGACCGGGGCTCAGAGAGATGCAGAGACTGGTCAGAGCTCACGGACAGCAGGTTTCCTTTCCCGGCTGGGCAGAGATGGGGGACGTGGGGAGCAGTGGCCACTTGGGACCCCAAGATCTCCGTGCTGCGAGAACGTGTCACCTTCTGCACTTGGCACGTCCACTCGGGAGCCCGCTGCTCGGGTGCAGCCGGCTGTGCCCGGTCCAGGACAGAGCCAGACCTCACTTTCCCCACACCCACTGCCTTTCTTCCTCCCCGGCAGTGCGCAAAGCTCCGGGACTTGATGGTTTTGCAGACTTGAGGTGTTTCCTCTGGGGAGAAATGAGCCGATTTTGCCTGGCCCACAGGTTGGGCCTGAGCACTGAGCTGCAGGCTTGGGAGACCCGCTTGGCTTTGTCCACAGGGGGCCTGGGCTAGATGGACACTCGGGCCTGCTTCTTCTCTTTGGGGGTCTTCCCCGGGCCTTTCCTCCTGTTGGATGACACCTCCAGAACTAGGATTGAGCTCCAGAGCATTCTTGCCAGAGTCCAAGGCTTCTGAGGCTGGGGTGTCGGTGCTGGCCAGGAGGTGTGGGGGCCTCTGCGTCTCGTGGCCCGTGGGCACCTTCAGGTCCGTGTCTTCTTGCACATGGGAGCCCAGGGCAGAGGCCACAGGGTGAGGACTGGCCTCACTCACCTCTTCTTCATTGAAATGGTACCGGTACAGGCTGTAGCCGTCGGCACTGCCCAGACTGCTCTGGCGGTGCAGGAAAGTCGCATCACACTCGGAAGATGCCCGGGAGCGTGTGGGCAGCAGGCCGACCTGCTCGCCCCCCACCAGGCTTTCCAGCAGGCCCACAGTGCGGCCCGCCCACTCCTCCAGCTGGCCCAGCCTGAGGTCCGCGCTCTGCAGGGAAGTTTTCATGAAACTCGCCCGTTCATTGATCTCGTCCAATCTCACTGACATGTTTTCAACTCTGGGGGAAGACAAAGGGAGAGATTTGGATGAGGTGGAGGTGAGTTCTGCTATGAAAGACCAAGGGAAAGGCCAGAGACATAGGGCAATGGTTAGCGCACTTGCCTGGCAAACAGCTAACCCCAGTTAAATCTGCAGCATCCTAGATGGCCCCTTGGGCACTGTCAGGAGTGATTTTTGAGCGCAGAGCCAGGAGTAAGTCCTGAGCATTGCCGGGTGTGGCACGGGTAACTCACAAGCATTATATGGGGCCACAGAGATGGGAGAGTGGGTAGGGCATTGCCTTGTTATGGATAACCTTAGTTCTATCACCCACATTCTATGTGGTCCACCAGGAGTGACCCCAGAGCACAGAGCTAGGAGCAAGCCCTGAGTACCACTGGATATAGCCCAAGACTAACAAAAAAGCATGGCTTATGACTAAACACCCCAATACTGCCAGGTGTGACTCAAGTCTGCCAGGTAATCCTGGTCCCACCGAGTCCATACAGCACTTTGTAATCAGGCGTCAAACACTGCCCTGTTTGGTGCTGGAATTCTTTGGGACTTTTGGTTTGTTTGTTTGTGGCGGCACACTCGACAGTGCTTTGGGGTTCCTCCTTATCTCTGCACTCAGGAATCACTCCTGGAAGGCTCAGGGACCCTCTGGGATGTTGGGAAATGAACCCGGTTTGGCTGTGTGCAGGACAAATGTCTTCTCTGCTGTGCTATTGCACTAGCTCCGGTACCTGACAGATTTTCTTTTTTTTCTTCTTTTTTTTTGGTGGGGGCGGGCACACACCTGGCATTGCTCAGGGTTTACTCTTGGCTCTGTGCTCAGAAATCGCTCCTGGTTTGGGGGGACCATATGGGACGCTGAGGATCGAACCACTGTCCATTCTGGATCAGCTGCGTGCAAGGCAAACGCCCTATGCTGTGCTACCACTCTAGCCCCTGGATAAGTACTTCTGTCTCTCTCTCCCTTTCCGTCCCTCCCTCTCTCTCCTCTTTCTCTGTCTCCCTCTCTCCTTCCCTCCCTACCCCCCTCTTTCTCAACCTTCCCTATCATGGTGATTTGCCTTGCACACAAGCTCCACCCAGGATGAACCGGGGTTCGATCCCCGGCATCTCATATGGTCCCCTGAGCCTGCCAGGAGCAACTTCTGAGTGCCCCAGATTGTAACCCAAAAACAAAACTGAAAAAAAAATGTTATAAAAGAAAGCTCCAAGACCACAAGGTGCAGGCTGACTCCTAACTGGCTAGGTTCATTAATTCTTCAAGGCTCCCGTTTCTTCAGACCCATCCACCTGGGGTTAAAGATACAGTGCCTGGGGGGAATCTCACAGCTCACTGGACTTTCCTTCCCCTTTGCTTTCTCCTCTGCCCACATTTCTACCTGCTGGGCACCAGCTCCCCCCAGGTAGGGCGCTCAGTCTCTTTCCAACCCTCAGTGCTTCCAGAGCTTTTGACGAGGCGTTAACGTGGTCACACTGGCAGTGAGGAGGGCCCTGGAGTCTATTCTTGACTCTTAGCTGGGAGCTTATTTCAATGCCCAGGGCGAAACCACATCCTCCTGGCAGGAAGGTCTGACCTGCTCCTTGGCCACCAGGACTAAAAATGTAGGAGAAACCCAGCTTCCTTCTCTTCCAGTTTACTCCTCCAGAATCCGTGGAGATTAAAGGGTGTCGGCCATTCCCTCTTGCTTTGCAGGGACTAAAAGAAAAGCTTTGCATGCTTCCTTACCCTTTCTTTGAGTTCAAGCACCATTCTCCAGAGTGCTGCCTTCCTCACCCCAAATCTTCTCCTTCATGATTACTTTTGTTAAAAATTTACATTGCATGGCCAGAGCAGAAGCACAGCAAGAAGGAAGCTTGCTTGCCTTGCACACAGCTGATATGAGTTCGATCCCTGGCATCCCATATAGTACCCCAGGCCTGCCAGGTGGGATATATTTTCTTTCTTTCTTTTTTTTCTAGTAAAATAAAACTAGTTTTAGAGATTATGAAGAAGGAAAGAGAGATGAAAGAGAGATACTGTGAGAGCAGAAGGGTAAAGTCCGGAAGTGATTTCTGTTGTGTTTTTTGTTTGTTTTGGGGCCACACCTGGCAACACTCAGGGGTTACTCTTGGCTCTGTGCTCAGAAATTGCTTCCAGCAGGCTTAGGGGACCCTATGGAATGCTGGGGACTGAACCCAGGTCTGTCCTGGGTTGGCCGCGTGCAAGGCAAATGCCCTACTGCTGTGCTATTGCTCCAGCCCCTCCCCTACCCAAATTTTATTTTATTTTATTTTATTTTTGTTTTTTGGGCCACACCCAGCGGTGCTCAGGGGTGACTCCTGGCTGTCTGCTCAGAAATAGCTCCTGGCAGGCACGGGGGACCATATAGGACACCGGGATTCAAACCAACCACCTTTGGTCCTGGATCGGCTGCTTGCAAGGCAAACGCCGCTGTGCTATCTCACCGGGCCCCTACCAAATTTTAGCTCCAGCGTCCTATCTGGTCCTGCAAGTCTCTCCATGAGTGATGCCTGAATATAGAGACAGGAGTAAAGCCTGAGCATGGCTGGACATGGCCCCAAAACAAAACAAAACCCCCAAATCTGCATTGCTTCCATAGTGCCCTATTAAACATGTCGGTAAGATCAATATCCTTTCTCCAGTGAACCCTCATCACCTGTTGCTGACACCTCTCGCATCCCAACTTTGATCTAGGCATTGCCAGCTTCTCGTTCAGAATAAAGAGCCCCCAGATGAACCAGTTCCATACCCCTATTTGCTCCCCTACTTTTTAGGGGTTCCACACATCTCCTGCCTGACTGTCTTTCCCTGACGCTGAGGGCAAACGGTGTCTTGGGTTTGGTTAAGTTCGAAACATGGCAGGTGGGACCAGAGCAACATATGGGGAGGACACTTGCCTTGCAAGCAGCTGAATGGGCTCGACTCCCAGCAGCCCATAGCCTGAGCCAGATCCCATATCCCTGAGCCTGTGGAGTGCAGAAGGAAGCCCTGAGCCCTGCCAGGTATTGCCCCCCAAACCAAACAAGTCAGACGCTTACGGAAAATGTCTCACAGAAGCTCATGGGCACAACATGTCTCTTTTAATTCCCTCATTTATTTTGGCCTCCTGTGGTGGTGGGGGTGGGGGGCAGGTCACACTCGTCAACCAGGCTCATGGCCAGTGCTCGGAAGGAAGGAAGGAAGGAAGGAAGGAAAGCTACTCAGGCCCTAGGGACTAGGTTGGTGTGGTGTGTGTGTGTGTGTGTGTGTGTGTGTGGAGTGTGTGTGTGTGAGTGTGTGTGTGTGTGTGTGTGTGTGTGTGTGTCCAGAGACCATTCCTGGCAGGGCTCAGGGGACCTTGTGCATCACCAGGAATCGAACCCAGATTGGCCATATTCAAGGCAAGTGTCCTCCCTGCTCTAGCTCCATTTCTTTCCGAAGTGGTTGCTGTTGTTGTTTTAAGACCACACGTGGTGGTGCTCAGGGCTTCCTCCTGGCTCTACACTCAGGTCTCACTAGTGGCCAACTTGGTTAAGCACACGGGGTGCCGAGAATTGAACCCTGATTAGCCACATGCCAATTAAACATTCTCACCACTGTGCTTTGACTCCAGTCCCAATTCTTTTGCCTTTGTCTGTCATTTGTCCCAGCTCTGTTATTTGCTTCAGACAGCAGGATTGAAAATATCTCATGTAACGTGAAGGTAAAGCGTTTGCCTTTCATCAGAAGGTGGGTAGTTCGAATCCCGGCATCCCATATGGTCCCCCGAGCCTGCCAGGAGCAATTTCTGGGACCCGGAGAGATAGCACAGTGGTGTTTGCCTTGCAAGCAGCCGATCCAAGACCAAAGGTGGTTGGTTCGAATCCTGGTGACCCATATGGTTCCCCGTGCCTGCCAGGAGCTATTCTGAGCAGACAGCCAGGAGTAACCCCTGAGCACCGCTGGGTGTGGCCCAAAAACAAACAAAAAAAAAACAACAACAAAAAAAACAAAACAAAATAAAACAAACCAGGAGCAATTTCTGAGCGTAGAGACAGGAGTAACCCCTGAGCAACGCCAGGTGTGGCCCAAAAACCAAAAAAACAAAACAAAACAAAACAAAAAACCAGGAGCAATTTCTGAGCGCTGCCGGGTGTGACCCAAAAACAAAAACAAAAAAAAATCTGACTGTATTCCTCAGTGAAAGACACACACACACACACACACACACACACACACACACACACACACACACACACACACACACACACGCACACCTGCTTCATTTAGCTAACAGTTCAAAGACATCCCAGGAATGAAAAACAAGGCTTTCAAAGTCTGTCTGCCACGCATGAGAGGACAGAACAAATAATGCCTAACTGGGGACAGTCTGTCTTCTGTCCTCGTGTCCTTGCAGCCTGGAACTGAGTTGAAGCTCAAGACTCCAGCTGAGCTGATGTTTGGAGTTGGTGGGGGGAGGACAAAGGCGATTAAGGTGTCCCAGGCTCCCTTTAACTGCAAACAAGATTCAACCCTGTTTCTTTTTTCATTTTTTGGAGGAGGGCACACCCATCAGTGCTCAGGGATTACTCCAGGCTCTGGATAGTGATTCCTATCAGGAATTACTCCTGGTAGGCTCAGAGAACCATATGGGATGCCGGGGATCAAACCCAGGCTTGCCCCGTGTAAGGCAAATGCCCTACCCACTGTACTATATCATTCAGGCTGCTCGACCTGGTTTCTTTTTTGGAGTGAAAGAACCACACACAGCGATGATCAGGGTTGACTTCTGGCTCTGCGTTCAAGAATTACTCCTGGTGTTGCTCAGGGGACCCTATCAGATACTGGGAATCGAACCCAGGCAAGTTCCCTACCTGCTGCCCTGCCCCCTCAACCCTGTTTCTGGCCAAAGTTTTATTAGCTAACTGGAAGCCACTGGCAAGATTCCCAAGTTCTTGAAAAAGTTGAATCTGACAGGTTTTGTCTGGCCGGTTGCTGCTTTATGGCTGTTTTGTTTTTACTGGGGGCGGGCACCTGGGCACCATACCTTGCAGTGCTTGGGGCTTATTCCAGTCTCTGTGCTCAAGGATTACTATGAGAAAAGCTCAGGATACTCTGTGCAGTGCCAGGGAATCAAACCCCAGTCACCAGACAAGCACCCACTGCCAGCCTATCTCTCCACCCCAAGAGAAGACATCTTTTTGTTGTGAATTAAGCCTGAAGAACAGTGACCAAAGGCCATTATCACTGAAAAACGAAAACAAAGCAAGGTGAACAGGGCTGGAGACATAGCACAGTAGTAGGGCATTTGCCTTGCACGCTGTCGATCCAGGACAGACCCAGGTTCAATCCTGGGCATTCCATATGGTCCCCCGAGCCTGCCAGGACCGATTTCTGAGCGTCGAGCCAGGAGGAACCCCTGAGTGCCGCAGAGTGAGGCCCCAAAACCAAACCAAAACAAACAAAACCCAAAATAATCAAGGTGAAGAGCCAAGAGTCCAGATGCTTTTCCCCCAGTTTGGGTCCCAGGACCCTTTCCTAAAGACAAGCTCGGACTCCTGCAATTGTGCAGGAAGCTGGTTATTAAAACTTGTTTCATTAAGACCATCTTTTCACGCACAGCCACCATCCTTCAGCACATGGCATGTCATAAATTATACGGAGCCATTTCGGTTAATGGTCAAGATCAAGGTCAATCTCATGTTAGTGAAGCAGAACAGGCTGGAAGGAAGAGCCATGTTTCAAGAGCCCACAGCATTCTTGCTGTGACCTCTAAAACACCTTCTAACCTGTCATTGGTTTTCTCTTTGTTTGGTTTGGGTTTATTTTTTCACTCCAGCGCGCACATCTGACCCAAATGTCTGTTACAGACTGTGATTTTCATTTCCATGGAATTCTTCCTGCCTCTTCAGAGTAATTGCAGCGAAGCACCAGGAATAGCTTGAACAACTGAGAGACGAAACCCAGACCTGTCTGCCATCTTGGAGTTGTCTCATTCTATTTGTTGTTGTTGTTGTTTTGGGCCACACCCAGCAGCACTCAGAGGGTTAGTCCTGGCTCTGCACTCAGAAATGGATCCTGGCAGGCTCAGGGACCAATTGGGATGCTGAGGATCGAACCCAGGTCTGTCCCGGGTTGGCTGAGTACAAGGTAAATTCCCTACCACTGTGTTATCTATTGTTCCGACCTCTCATTCTATTTTTTGAGGTGGTATACCCAAAGATTTACACATAGGTTAATCCTGACTTTATGTTTAGAAACACTCCTGGAAGCTTCGGAAGACTATGTGGTGCTTGGGGTTGAACCTGGATCATCTGAATGCAAGGCCCCTCCCGCTGTACTGTCACTCCAGCCCCTTCTTCTTTTTTTTGTTTTTGTTTTTGTTTTTGGGTCACACCTGGCAGCGCTCAGGGGCTATTCCTGGCTTTACGCTCAGAAATCGCCCCAGCAGGCTGGGGTGGGGGGGGCATATGGGATGCCGGATTCAAACCACCGTCCTTCTGCATGCAAGGCAAACACCTTACCGCTGTGCAATCTCTCCGGCCCCTGGTTTTTGGTTTTTGGGCTACACCCAGTGGCGCTAAGGGGTTACTTCTGGCCCTGCACTCAGAAATCACTTGTGGCAGGCTTGGGGAACCATATGATATGCCCGAGATCAAACATTGGTCTGTCCTGGGTAAGCAGTGTGCAAGACAAACACCCTACTGTTGTAATATTACTCCACCCCCATTGTTCTTTTTGTTTGTTTGGGGTCACACCCAGTAGTGCTCAGGGCTTACTCCTGACTGTACTCAGGGCTGAACTCCTGGTAGGGCTCAAAGGACCCCATGGGATGCCAGGGACGGAATCCAGACTGGCCACCTGCAAGGCGAGCGCCCTCCCTGCTGGATCCAGCCCTCCCTCGTTCCTTTCCATATGCAAACTGCTGGAGCATGGAGCAATGTTAAGTGCTGGGGTTCGAGTACTGGGCCCCCTTGGGGACAAGAACCTATGTGACAGCACCTCAGTCTCCTACCCAGGAAAATGAGTCTGCAACTAAGCTCTGAAGAACAAGATGAGATTTGGTTTTGGGTTTGTTGCCCCTGGCTCTGTGCTCTGAAAGCCAACCCAGAGCCCACATGCCAAGACTATACTTCAGCCTTCTGGACTCTTGTGAGAGCCAAGGCGCCCAGTGCAGCCCAGGGAAGTAGTTCTTCCTCAGACAGAGTTAACTCAGAAATAAAACCAAAGATGGTGCCTTCAGGAATAAGGAACTAGGGGTTGAGTACTTGGAATGTCCCATCTGAAAAGGCTCCCTTAACAATTAAAAGTTGGAATCAGAGTACCCTTGACAGCCAGAGTTCGAATCAGAGTATCCCCAGACAACCAAAGTTGAGCCAGAAAAAAAAATCAGTGATTAATTAAGACATCTAGGGGCTGGAGTGGTGGAGCAGTGGTAGGGCATTTGTCTTGCATGCAGCTGATCTAAGACAGACCTCGGTTTGATCCCCTGGTATACCCATATGGTCCCCCAAGCCAGAAGCAATGTCTGAGTGCTTAGCCAGAGTAACCCCTGAGTGTCACTGGGTGTGACCCAAAAAACAAAAACAAACAAACAAGACATCTATCCAATGAAATGATTGTACTGTTACTGTGTGTGATTTCTATATAAGCTGCTCAAAGATTTGACTTGGGGTCCTTGTCAAGACTCCCTAGTTGGGTGAGGCTCAGACCCCGGCTAGTCAAATAAACTCCCTTTTGCACCTTGCATTATCAGAGGTGCTCTCTGACTCTCAGAGCCAACTTGGGTGGTCAACTCGAATCCTAACACCCTGTGGAAAGTGGGAGAGTCATTTCACATGTTTGGATGATTAGCCCCACATTTCTAACCGCTGGTCCAGGTTGGCAAAGGAGAAACCAGAGGAACAGAGCTGAGGGTGGGGTGAGGGACAAGAAGGAACTGAAACCAACTATGGGTTGGTCACCTTGAATGGGCTCGGCCACCCCCACAAGGTTGGTTAGTTAGAACAGGCAGAATCAGGAACTCAGCTCCTAGGTCAGAAGATGCAGAAAACAAAGGCCAACCAAAGTCAGACCTCCCCAAACACCCCAGAATAGGATTTGTCCAATGAACCAGTGCCCAAAATGAGAAATAATGCACTTTATGGGGCTGGAGCAATTTAGCACAGTGGTTAGGGCACTTGCTTTGCATGCAGCCAATCTGAGGTCGATCCCTGGTATCTCATAGGGTCCCCTGAGTCCACCAGGAGTGATTCCTGAGTCCAGGGCCAGGAGTAAGCCCTGAGCACTGCCAGTTGTCAAAAGAAAGAAATGGAAGAAAGAAAGAAAGAAAGAAAGAAAGAAAGAAAGAAAGAAAGAAAGAAAGAAAGAAAGAAAGAAAGAAAGAAAGAAAGAAAGAAAGAAAGAAAGAAAGAAAGAAGGAAAGAAAGAAGGAAAGAAGGAAAGAAAGAGAGAAAGAGAGAAAGAGAGAAAGAGAGAGAGAAAGAAAGAAAAAGAAAAAGAAAGAAAGAAAGAAAGAAAGAGAGAGAAAGAGAGAGAAAGAAAGAAAGAAGGAAGGAAGGAAGGAAGGAAAGAGAAAGGAAGGAAGGAGGAAGAAAGGAAAGAAAAGGAAGGAAGGAAGGAGGAAGGAGGGAGGGAGGGAGGAAGGAAGGAAGGAGGGAGGGAGGGAGGAAGGAATGAAGGAGGAAGGAAGGAAGAAAGAAAGGAGGGAAGGAAAGGAAGGAGGGAAGGGAGGAAGGAGGGAGGGGCGGGAGGAAGGAAGGAATGAGAGAGAGAGGGAGGGGGAGGGAGGAAGGAAGGATGGGAAGAAAGAAAGAAGGAAGGAAGGAAGGAAGGTGCATTTTAGAGGCTGGGGCGATAGCTCAGCAGGCAGGGTACGTGCCTTGTATGCAGCTTAGCCAGGTTCGATCCTCAGCATGTCATAGGGTCCCCCGAGCCAGTCAGGAGTGACTTCTTTGGACGGAACCATTAGTAACCCCTGAATAATGCCAGGTGTGGCCCCCAAACCAAAATCAACAAATAAATAAAATAAAAAATATAATAAAAATGAAGGAAGCCAGGCCTGTCTTCCAGAATGAAGGAACAGTGCAGAAGGGTCGAGACTATTCCCTTCCCTCCTCAGGATCTTGCTCAGTCAGGGGCAGGGAAAGCATCTTGTTTTATTGTCAGTCACACAGCATTCCTCTGAGGCATGTGGGGAGCTCTGAGAGAAATCGCTCTGGAGCGCTGACTCAGAACCACATTGAAGCCGGGTTGAAAAAGGGTGAACATTCTTGAGGAAGAGAGACTGACCAGGAGGCAGAGGAGGCTGGCTCAGAGGCCAGGGTTCCAACTAGCAGGAAAAACTCAGGAATATTGCAGCCTCGAGACCAGTGGCACTGGGGCTCTTCTGCCTTATGAGCTCAGCAGCTCAGCTCTGCAGGTCCTCAAAAGCACAGACTGTGACACCTTCATAATTTTAATTCTGATTTCCCAGTAGGAATGCACAAAATCAAACATGAAGTGATCATAGAAGCCACATAACCTCCACAACAGAATCAACAACAGAAACACCAGGGAATATACAGCTTAGTAAAGGCCTTCAGACAATGATATAAGACCCCATTATGAGATATGGAAATGTTTACTGGTTTTTTTTTGTGTGTGTGGGTGGGGTCTTTGGGCTACACCTGGCGGAGCTCAGGGGTTTACTCTTGGTAAGCTCAGGGTACAATATGGGATACCAAGGACTAAACCTGGGTCCATTCTGGCTCTGCAACATGCAAGGCAAACGTCCTACTGCTGTGCAATTGCTTTGGCCCACAAATCTTTTTTTAATATAGCTATAATTCCATTACCATTTAATTGTAGCAAGCAATATTTTTTGTTTGCTTGTTTGTTTGGGTCACACCAACAGCACTCAGGAGTTTTCCTGGCTCTACGATCAGAAGTTGCTCCTGGATGGCTCGGGGGACCATATGGGATGCTGGGATTCGAACCACCATCTCTCTGCATGCAAGGCAAATGCCCTACCTCCATGCTATCTCTCTGACCTCATAGCAATATTTATTTTTGTTTTGGGGCCATTCCCAGCAGTGCTCAGGGGTTACTCCTGGCTTTTTGCTCAGAAATTACTCCTGGGAAGCTTGGGGGACCATATAGGATGCCGGGGATCAAACCAGGTCCATCCCGGGTCTGCCACATGCAAGGCAAATCCACTACTGCTGTACTATCACTTTGGCCCCTGTAGCAAGCAATATTAAGTAAATTACTTATATTTGCCAAGGGACAAGCTTCAGAGAGGTTGGGAAAATGATAACCAAGATGGGAAGAGTGTTTCATTGGTTTTGGGATAGTGAATGCTAGAAATAACTGTATTATAAACAAATCTGGAATCCACAGTGTCTTAAATAAAAAAGAAGAAAGAAGGAAGAAAGGAAGGAAGGAAGGAAGGAAGAGAAAAGAGAAAGAGAAAATGAAAAAGAAAGAAAAAAGGAGGAAAGAAACAAAAAGAGAAAGAAAGAAGAAAGAGAAAGAGAAAGAAAGAAGAAAGAGAGAAGGGCCCGGGCGGTGGCGCTAAAGGTAAGGTGCCTGCCTTGCCTGCGCTAGCCTTGGACAGACCACGGTTCGATCCCCCGGTGTCCCATATGGTCCCCCAAGCCAGGAGCAACTTCTGAGCACATAGCCAGGAGTAACCCCTGAGCGTTACCGGGTGTGGCCCAAAAACCAAAAAAAAAAAAAAGAAGAAGAAAGAGAGAAAGAAAGAAAGAAAGAAAGGAAGGAAGGAAGGAAGGAAGGAAGGAAGGAAGAAAGAAAAAAGAAAGAAGGAAGGTAGGAAGGAAGAAAGGAAGGAAGAAAGAAAGAAAGAAAGGAAAGAAAAAAGAAAGATAGAAAAAAGAAGGAAAGAAAGAAAGAAAGAAAGGAAGGAAGGAAGGAAGAAAGAAAGAAAGAAAGAAAGAGGGAAGGAAAGAAAGAAAGAAAGAAAGAAAGAAAGAAAGAAAGAAAGAAAGAAAGAAAGAAAGAAAGAAAGAAAGAAAGAAAGAAAGAAAAAAGAAGGAAGGAAGGGAGGGGAGGGAGGGAGGGAGGAAGGGAAGGAAGAAAGAAAGAAAGAAAGAAAGAAAGAGGGAAGAAAAGAAGGAAAGAAAGAAAGAAAGAAAAAAGAAAGAAGGAAGGAAGGAAGGAAGGGAGGGGAGGGGAGGGAGGGAGGGAGGGGAGGAAGGAAGGAAGGAAGGGGAGGGAGGGGAGGGGAGGGAGGGGGAGGGAGGGGAGGAAGGAAGGAAGGAAGGAAGGAAGGAAGGGAAGGAAGGAAGGAAGGAAGGAAGGAAGGAAGGAAGGAAGGAAGGAAGGGAAGGAAGGAAGGAAGGTAAGGAGCCCAGGTTCTTGAGGACAGGGTCTCTGCCTTTTATACTTCCTGGTGGTGCGAGAGACAGGGATTTCCCTCTGCCTCCTGAGATGAGGGAGAGCATGTCTGAAGACACACGGTTCAGGAGGAAAGGACACATTCACCGTCCAGGGAGAGGCAGTTTGCGGAACTCGCCCACCTCTGAGCCGACTATTGGTCCTGAATCTCCCCACTCAGGGTTGTGTGTCCTTCACAACCATTGCGACAAACCATCATCTACAAATGTCACACTCTTAGAGCCAGGGTGGTCCAGCCATGGAGAACTTGCCTTGCACGCTGCACACCTGGGTTTGATCCCCGGCATCCCCCATAGGGTCCCTGAGTGCCACCAGGAGTGATTCGTGATGCAGAGCCAGGAGTCAGCCCTCAGCACTGCTGGGTGGGGGCCATAAAACAAAACCCCCCAAAGAACGTTCATGCATAAAGCCAGAGAACTGGGGGTGACCCTGAGTGTCCCCTTGGCCGGCGGGCCACCAGGATGGGAGGCCGGGAGCACCCACTCACCTCTCACTGGTGACCCGGATGCGCTCTTCGCTGGAGGACTGCTCTGCGTCCTCCCTCTCCTGGAAGTGCTCCTGCACACACTGGCCCTCGAACTCGTGCAGCCTCTTCAGCTCCTCTTCGCTGAGGAAGAGCTCTGCGTGGGGAAATGGGCACTGGCCTCGAGAAACCCAAGGGTGCCACCACAGCCACTAGCACTGAGCCTGCCTCCCACCCTGAAGCAGTTCCATGGCAAGACATTGGAATGGACACGGACAGTGACCTATTCCCCCCACTAGAGCAAAACACCCAAGAAAATCTGCAAAAAGAGTGTTATCATGTAAAGGGGAAACTAGGATTATGCTCTGGTAAACTTTCTGCCTATCTTTCATTGGGTTGAGTTTTCGCATTTCCTTCCTTCCTTCCTTCCTTCCTTCCTTCCTTCCTTCCTTCCTTCCTTCCTTCCTTCCTTCCTTCTTTTTTCTTTCTTTCTTTTTCTTTCTTTCTTCCTTTCTTCTTTCTTTTTCTTTCTCCTTCCTTCCTTCCTTCCTTCCTCCTCCTTCTTCCTTTCTCCTTCTTCTTCCTTCCTTCCTTCCTTCCTTCCTTCCTTCCTTCCTTCCTTCCTTCCTTCCTTCCTACCTCCTTCCTTCCTTCCTTCCTTCCTTCCTTCCTTCCTTCCTTCCTTCCTTCCTTCCTTCCTTCCTTCCTTCCTTCCTTCCTTCCTTCCTTCCTTCCTTCCTTCCTTCCTTCTTTCCTTTAGTACGAAGTAAAGGAAAAGCACACGTACTCAAGCCACGGTCTTGTTTGTTCTTTCCTTCTTTCCTTCTTTCCTTCTTTCCTTCTTTCCTTCTTTCCTTCTTTCCTTCTTTCCTTCTTTCCTTCTTTCCTTCCTTCCTTCCTTCCTTCCTTCCTTCCTTCCTTCCTTCCTTCCTTCCTTCCTTCCTTCCTTCCTTCCTTCCTTCTTTCCTTCTTTCCTTCTTTCCTTCTTTCCTTCTTTCCTTCCTTCCTTCCTTCCTCCCTCCCTCCCTCCCTCCCTTTTGTTTTTGGGTCACACCCAGCAATGCTCAGGGATTCCTCCTGCTCTGCGCTCAGAAATCGCTCCTGGCAGGCTCGGGGGACCCTATGGGATGCCAAGGATCAAGCCCAGGTCCCGGGTCAGTAGTGTGCAAGGCCAACACCATACACTATGCTATTGCTCCAGCTCCTTCCAACCTTTAGATGAAACAGGAAGGCAGTAGAGCAACACCCAGCTGTACTCAGGGCTTATGCCTGGCTCTGCGCTCAGGGATCCTTCCTGCTGGTGCTGGGGAGGAATCTTTCCTGGACAGTGCCAGGGATCAGACCCAGGTTGGCTGCCAGCCAGCCAAGCCTCTTCTCTTCTCTGCTCTTTCTAGACCCAGATTAAAATATTTCAAAAGGGGGGGCCGGGCGGTGGCGCTGAAGGTAAGGTGCCTGCCTTGCCTGCGCTAGCCTTGGACGGACCGCGGTTCGATCCCCCGGTGTCCCATATGGTCCCCCAAGCCAGGAGCAACTTCTGAGCACATAGCCAGGAATAACCCCTGAGCGTTACCGGGTGTGGCCCAAAAACCCAAAACCCCCAAAAAAAAAATTTCAAAAGGAACATTGCAGTTTATATCTGCAAATTTTCTAGAACTTTCTCACTTTCTGATCTCTTCATGAATATGCTTGCAGTGATATTTATTACAAATCCTTTTATGAAATGGGGACAAGTAGACACAAAAGAAGAAATGTGCAAGGACCAGCAATCCCTGGGCTACAGAGTTGTGTTTTTACAATGCAAATGTTGGCAACTGGGACCTGGGAGACAATACAGTGGGAGGGAGCTTGCCTTGCACGAGGCCAACCTGGACATCCCAAATGTTCCTCCTGGGCTGCCAGGAGTGATCCCTGGATGCAGAGCCAGGAGTCACCCCTGAGAACCCTTGTGTGTGGTCCCCAAACCAACCGACCCAAAGAGGAAACATTGACAGGAGGAATGTTCCAGGAGACTGGACTTTGGGTCCCTCTTTGGAAACAAGCAGAAGCTAAAAGGAAAGCACACCTACTCAAGCCACGGTCTTGTTCATCCCGCTCCCCCTCCCTCTTCTTCTGGAAGCTTCCGCTGAGGCGGGTGATGATGATGTAGAGGTGGCTAAAAATGATCATGGGCGGTCGGAAGGACTGGCCGTCCGTGGAAGGTCATGATCAGCTGATAGCGCTGGAATTTCCACACTTGGTTGGAGATGGACTTGACCTCGAAGAAGGTATTGCTTGAAGAGAGACGCACATTCAAAGTTAGTGCCAGTCATTGATACTGTGAGAGACTTCCTGCAGGGAATCGAGGACATGGTGAATGAAAATAGACAATGAAATGACCCGGAAGTGCCACTTATGACCAATGTCAATGAAAGTATATCCTTTTTAGTTGATCTATTATTGTGCATTATCTTGGTCCATTTGAAGGACATTTGACTCAGAGAAACAAGGAGACAGATAGTATGTTCTACTGCTGTCTTTAAAACCATACCTCACACTATGGATTACTATCCAGACATCAGGAATAATGAAGTCATGAAATTTTTCTACACATAGATGGACATGGAAACTATAATGCTGAGTGAAGTAAGTCAGAGGGACAGAGATAGGCACAGAATAGTTTCACTTATCTGTGGGACCTAGGAAAAATAAAAGACATTATTGTAATAACACCAGAGACAATTGAGATGAGGGCCGGAAGGTTCGGCCCACAGTATGAAGCTCACCATAGAGTGGTGAGTGCAGTTAGAGAAATGATGATGGCAGTGACTGAGAGAAATAGAATGCCTGTTTCGAAGATAGGCAGGGGGTGGGGGAAGAGGGAGTTGGGGGGGCATCGGTGGTGGGAAGGTTGCACTGGTGAAGGGGGTGTTCTTTTTTAGAACTGAAACTCAACTACAAACATATTCATAATCAAGGTGCTTAAATAAAGATATTAAAAAAAAAAAACATGCCCCAGACTGGCAAGATAACTCAATAGGGCAGGAGTTGATTCTTCTCATGTGAGGGGCCCAGCACCACAGATGTCACCCCACGCCCATCTCCCTGTGTAACTTTACCTGATGGTAAAACCAGCCCATTTCCGGGAGGAGTCTTTGGTAGGTTAGAAAAGGATTGCCTGAGGGGCAAGAAGGATTCAGCGGGAGCTGGAGGAAGAAGCAGCAGGAGACTTGGCAGAAAGAGGTTGAGATGTCAGGGTCTCTGAAGAGAACATGCTTAAAAAGGTTTAAGATTATAGGGCCCGGAGAGATAGCACAGTGGTGTTTGCCTTGCAAGCAGCCGATTCAGGACCAAAGGTAGTTGGTTCAAATCCTGGCGTCCCATATGGTCCCGCATGCCTGCCAGGAGCTATTTCTGAGCAGATAGCCAGGAGTAACCCCTGAGCACCGTTGGGTGTGGCCCAAAAAAAAAAAAAAAGATAATAGAGCACACATATTGGACAGGGCCTAATAAAGTTGATGTCTCCTGAAACTTGACTGCCTGTGGATGATTTCCTCGAGGCTATCCTGAACCCTCAGACCTGCCAGCTGGAAGGAAGGGATTGCAGGCGAGTGGCCTGAGCCGGCAGAGAACGTCAACAAAAGGCCTGTTGGGCCTTTCAGTGAATAAAGAGTTTTGTTTTCTTATCCTACAGGCCTGGAGTATTTTGGTTTTCGTTTTGTGCCTTTTTTTCTGAGGAAAAAACCACAACACAGTAACTCCTCTGTGGGGGACATGGAAAAGGAGGGAAAAGGTTAATTTGAGATAACGAGGAAAAGGGCCCAAAGGCAGCGAGTGACTCAGTTTCCTCAAAAGGGAGGTCCCACTTAAAAGGTGGCAAGGTGTCCCGAGTGGTCTCAGGGTGTGAACCTGGAGGAAACACGGTGCACTTCACACCTGCTGAGCCTCACCTCAGCACCTCGGCCTCAAGCATGTCAGCACACACAAGAGGGAGCAACCTGCCCGCTGAGCACAAAGATTGAGCAGCGGGACTCCGTCGGGGCCCAAAGGCAGAATCCCAACCCGGGCTCTTCCCTGGGCCTCTTCCGGCCTTGCCTTCCCCCCCAGCAATACTAGCCAACCCTAATTTTGCTGGCACAGTTTTTGCCAATCGTTCCTGTGTGGAAGACCAAACAGAGTCCAAACCCTTCTCACTGCACCACCACTCAGCTCCCGACAGTCTTAGATTCTCTGCCAGGATTTGAGGAGGCTCCGAGCACCCTTCAAGCTCTCTTCAAGGCCTGGAGTTTTTTGGGGGGTTGCTTGTTTGCTTGTTTGTTCTTTCTAGTTTTTTTGGGCCACACCCGGAGGCACTCAAGAGTTATTCCTGGCTCTGTGCTCAGAAACTGCTCCTGGCAGGCATAGGAGACCATATGGGATGCCGGGATTCGAACCACCATCTGTCCTGGATCGGCTGCTTGCAAGGCAAACACCCTACCACTCTGGCCCCATGGCCTAAAGTTTTTTTTTTCTGTTGTTATTTTGGTTTTGGTTTTTGGGTCACATCTAGCAGCACTCAGGGGTTATTTCTGGCTCTGCATTCAGGAATCACTCCTGGCAGGCTCGAAGGATCATATGAGATGCTGAAAATTGAACCCAATTTTGTTCCAGGTCAGCTGTCTGCAAGGCAAACACCCTGCCTCTGGGCTATCACTTCAGCCCACCTAATTTTCTATTTTAAACCAATTTTTGAGCTCAATATTCCTGGCTTTCTCCCATCGGTGCTCAGGAATCCAGGCAGTGCTGGGACCAACTCAGTCCTCCTGAGGGTGAGTGCTCCAGCCCTTTGAGCCCCTTCTTTGGCCCAAAGTTTCAAGAAACTTTCTTTTTTTCATGCCAGAAATCAAACCCAAGATCACCAAAGGCCTCTATCTCCCTACCAAGAGAGTTTCCTGAGCCCCTAAAGCAGGGGTCTCAAACTCGAGGCCCGAGAGCCGTTTGCGGCCCTCCGTACAACATTTTGTGGCCCTGCCCTAGAGGAATCTTTTTTTGTTTTGTTTTGTTTTAGTTGTTTGGGTCACACCCCCCAATGTTCAAGGCTTACTACTGACTTGGCACTCAAGGATCATCCTGACTTTGCCTCCTGTGGCCCCCCAGGTAAATTGAGTTTGAGACCCCTGCCCTAAAGCCATTTCTTTCTACATTTTTTCACCTTCTATCCTTGAAGTGAGGACGAAAATCATTTCTATAATAACATGATTTGTAAAAATGAACATTGCTTTCTTTTCTTTCCTTTTTTTGGTTTCTTTGGAGTCATACCTGGCAGTGCTCAGGGATCCCTCCTGGTGGACTCAGGGAATCCTTTGCTATTTTGAGGACCAAACCAGGGTCAGCAACATGCAAGACCAGTGTCCTCCTGCTGTATTTATCACTCTGGCTCTGAACTTTGCTTTTCCTTGTTTGTTTGTTTTTGGGCCATATCCAGCTGTGTTCAGGCTCTGCGCTCAGAAACCAGGCCTGGCAGTCTCAGGGGACCATGCGGGATGCCAAGGATCGAACCCGGGCCTGCCCCAGGACGTCTACGTGCAAGGCAAATGCCCCTACTGCTGTGCTATCACTCCAGCCCCCTGAGGTTTGCTTTTTTTCTTTTTTTTTTTTAATTTTTTTTTTGTTTTTTTTTTTTTTTGGCCACACCCGGTAATGCTCAGGGGTTACTCCTGGCTAGCATTCAGAAATCGCTCCTGGCTTGGGGGACCATATGGGATGCTGGGGGATCGACCGCAGTCTGTTCTAGGCTAATGCGGGCAAGGCACATGCTTTACCACTTGCACCACTGATCCAGCCCCTGAAGTTTGCTCCCATCTAAATCAAAACGCAAGCTGGATTAAATAAATCATTGCTATTTCTCTGCTCTGGCCTAAGAAACTATTTTTCTCTGGCTTCCACTGAAGGTTCAAGAGTCCTACTTCTTTGTTGTTGTTTTGCTTTTTGGGTCACAACTACCAGGTCTCAGGAGTTACTCCAGGCTCTGAGCTCAGAAGTCAATCCTGGCAGGGATTGGGGGGACCCTAAGAGATCAAACCAGGGTCCCGTCCTGGATCAACTTTGTGCAAGGGCAAACACCCTACTGCTGCGCTATCTGTCCTGCCCCAAGAGTCCTAGTTCTAAGCAAGATTAGATGAAATGTAGGCGGTGTCTGTGGGTTGATAGAGATGGAAAAAAGCCTTGAAATTGGGCCCCTTCTAGCACTGATGTTAAGTGCTGGCCTTGGAGATGACTGGGAGAAGGAGGAGGTCTGGAGGGAAGAAGAAGGAGGAGGAGGAGGATGGAAGAGGGAGAAGGGAGGAAGAGGAAGAAGAGGAGGAGGAGGAAGAAGAAGAGAAGAAGAAGAAGAAGGAGGGAGGAGGAGGAGAAGGAGAAGGAGAAGGGAGAAGGAGAAGAAAGAAGAAGAAGAGCAAGAAGAAAGAAGAAGAAGGAGGAGGAGGAGGAGGGGAGGAGGAGGAGAAGGAGAAGGAGAAGGAGAAGAAGAAGAAGAAGAAGAAGAAGAAGAAGAAGAAGAAGAAGAAGAAAGGAAGAAGAAGAAGAAGAAGGAAGAAGAAGAAGAAAAGAAGAAGAAGAAGAGAAGAAGAAGAAGAAGAGAGAAGAAGAAGAGAAGAAGAAGAAGAAGAAGAAGAAGAAGAAGAAGAAGAAGAAGAAAAGAAGAAGCAAGAAGAAGAAGAGCAAGAAGAAGATAAGAAGAAGAAGAGCAAGAAAGACAAGAAGAAGAGCAAGAAGAGAGCAAAAGAACAAGAACAAAACAGGAAGTTCTGGGCTCTGACGTACTTGAAGACGGCAATGAGCAGGTTGACAAGCAGGATGTTGGCCACCAGCAGGTAACAGGCCATGAGGGCCGGGGGGTGAGCCAGGCGCCCGGGATGCAGGGTGGGGGAGCCTTTGGCCCTCTTCGTCGAACAGGTTTCTCTCCGCACGGAGCTGAAATGAAAGTTGGGGCTTTCGCTTCCCCCAGAAGACCAGAGCTGGCCGAGAAGCAGGAGAAAACGCAGGGAGTACAGGGACACACAAATCTGAACAGGGGGGCTCGGTTCCACCTCTGGGTGGCCTCTGTGTGCGACAGCTGGGACGACGGGCCTGAGTCATAGCATGTGTGCAGGGGGCCAAGTCAGGTTCAACCTCCAGCACCACACAGGGTCCCTGAATCTGGGCCCGGGTTTGATTCCTGGCATTCCATATGGTCCCCCGAGCTGCCAGGAGCCATTTCTGAGCGCAGAGCCAAGAGTACCCCCCTGAGCACCAATAGGTGTGGCCCATGAAACCAAAAAAAAAACAAAAAAAACAAAAAACAAAAAACATTTCTGGGGCTGGAGCAATAGTACAACAGGGAGGGCACTTGCCTTGCACATGGCTAAGCCAGGTTCAACCCCTACTTTCCCATCTGGTCCCCCGAGCACTGCGGGGTGTTGCATTTTTGCCACCCACCCTCCCCAGTAAGAATATAATAATTCTTGCTTTCTCTGTTCATTTGAAATGCTACTTTGATCATAGGGGACCTCTTTATTGAACAAAAATTTGTTTGTTGTTTTGTTTTGTTTTGGGGCCACACCCAGCAGCACACAGGGGTTACGCCTGGCTCTAAGCTCAGAAATTGCTTCTGGCAGGCTCGGGGGACCATGTGGGATGCCAGGATTCAAACCACCGTCCTTCTGCGTACAAGGCAAATGCCCTACCTCTATGCTATCTCCCCGGCCCCTATTGAAAATATTTTTAAAAATAGATGATTCTAGGCCAGAGAGATGGCATGGAGGTAAGGCGTGGTTTGAATCCCAGCATCCCATATGGTCCCCTGAGCCTGCCAGGAGCGATTTCTGAGCATAGAGCCAGGAGGAACCCCTGAGTGCTGCTGGGTGTGACCCAAAAACCAAAAAAAAAAAAAAAAAAGATGATTCCATAGGGATTAATGAAGTCATGAATTTCTATTTCCATGAATTTCTATTCTTTTCCCCTTACTTTTTGTTTGTTTTTGTTTTGTTTTTGTTCCTTTGTTTGTTTCTTTGGCCACACCCGGTGATGCTCAGGGGTTACTCCTGGCTTGGGGGACCATATGGGACACTGGGGGGATCGAACCGTGGTCCATCCTAGGCTAGCGCTGGCAAGGCAGACAGACGCCTTACCTCTAGCGCCACCACGCCGGCCCCAAAATAAATCTCCCAAATTTTTTTTTGGGGGGGTTGGGTCATATCCAGCGGTGCTCAGGGGTTACTACTCCTGACTATCTGCTCAGAAATAGCTCCTGGCAGTCACGGGGGACCATATGAGATGCTGGGATTCGAACCAACCACCTTAGGTCCTGGGTTGGCTGCTTGCAAGGCAAACACTGCTGTGCTATCTCTCCAGCTCTGGACTTTTATTTTTTTAAAAGTATTGACATCAGGGCTGGAGTGATAGCACAGCGGTAGGGAGTTTGCCTTGCACATGGATAATTTGGGACAGACCTGGGTTCGATCTCTGGCATCCCATATCGTTCCCCCAAGCCTGCCAGGGGTGATTTCTGAGCACAGAGCCAAAAGTAACCCCTGAGCACTACCAGGTATGGCCCCAAAACCAACCAAAACCAAACCAAAACAAAAAAACAACCGAAAACTAAAAAGTATTGACATCAGAAAACAAGAGAAGGCGTTGAAACCCAGCGAACGACTGAAGGAAAGAATCACTCCACAGCTCAAGGGTCAGAGCTGACATTATAGTGTAAACTTACGATTAATCTCCATGGCGTAGACTAAGAGAATGTTGAAAGGCAGCATTAAAAAAAAAAGTTCGAGTTATAGTAGGAAGGGAGGAGAGAAAACTGGGTGACATTGAGAAAGATTAACAACACAGGAACCATTTGGCCACTAAAATCGCAAAGTATAAAAAATCATGATCAGTCTTCAAGCTTAGAAGAACATATTCTTTTTTTTTTTTTGGTTTTTGGGCCACACCCGTTTGACGCTCAGGGGTTACTCCTGGCTATGAGCTCAGAAATCGCCCCTGGCTTGGGGGAGACCATATGGGACGCCGGGGGATCGAACCTCGGTCCGTCCTACACTAGCGCTTGTAAGGCAGACACCTTACCTCTAGCGCCACCTTCCCGGCCCCAGAAGAACATATTCTTACTGGACAACAGCGACTTATTTAGGTAGTCATGATAGATAAATTATTAACTTGGAATAATGTGCATATATATTTTATGAATTGTCAACCATGTATCATAAGCAATAACAAAAACTCACAAATTAAAAATACCATGAAAGGAGCCAGAGCCATAGTACAGGGGAGTGGTATTTGCCCTTGCATGTGGCTAACCCAGGTTCAATCTCTGGCACCCCCTAGAGTCCCCCAAGCACCACCAAGAGTAATTTCTGAGCATGGAGTCAGGACTAACCTCCGAGCATCACCAGATGTGGTTCCAAAATACTCACTCATTAAACACACACACACACACACACACACACACACACACACACACTCCTGCTGGCACATGATTATTTAAAGCTGAAGGATAGCCAAAGTGATTTTCCCCTTTATCCCTGCACCCACATTTTCCTCAAACACAACAAAACCATTTGGAATTAATTAGGTCAAGATCAAACCCCTCTATTAATGGCTCTCTTGAAAATAGTACAGAGAGCTCTAGGACACACGGCTTTATCTTTTCTCATTTCCCAATTTTTTTTTTTTTTTGGTTTTTGGGTCACACCCAAAAACTCAGGGATTACTCCTGCTGTCTGCTCAGAAATAGCTCCTGGCAGGCACGGGGGGATCATATGGGACAACGGGATTAGAAACCAACCACCTTAGGTTCTGGATCGGCTGCTTGCAAGGCAAGCACTGCTGTGCTATCTCTCCGAGCCCTCATTTTCCCAATTTAATTTGAATTTATTTTTAGTTTTTGAGCCACAGCCACTGATACACAGGGTTTACTCCTGGCCCTGTGTTTAGAAAGCACTCTTGGAAGGCTCCAGGGACCATATAAAATACCAGGAATTGGGCTGGCCATGTGAAAAGTAAAATGCCCTCTCCACTGTGCTATATCACTCCAGATCCCCAATATAATTTCTTTAAAAAATGACCTATATTTAGACCCAGGGACATTCAATATATTTTAATTTATTTAAGTGTTAATCTTATGAAACAACCTTTTTTTTATTTTGGGGTTACTTCTGTTTTTACACTCAAGAATCACTCCTGGCAGTGTTCTGGGGACCCTATAGAAGGCCAGGGATCAAACCTGGGTAGGAATGTACAAAATTAAGCGCCCTTGCCTGCTGTACTATTGCTCTAGCCCAATCTCTTCTAGTCTGGTTTATGGAGCTATTAACACAGCCACTAACTTCTTTTGAGATATTGAAAATAATAATGTGTCTGGAAAGAGTGAGAGAAAACTAGGAAGGAGAGCTGGAGATGGAAAAGCTTTTGCCTTGCATGTAGCTGACTCAGGTTGATCTCCAGCATCATATTCAATTCCCCAAGTGAGCCTGAGAATCTCTGGGGGTGGCCCAAAGCAACCAAACAAAACCCAAACCAAGCCACTGATGTCTCCAGTAGCCTAATGATTGGTGCTGGATAAAAACAGTGACGCCTCTCCCCGCCTCACACCTGCTCTTCCAGTGCTGGGGAGGATCAGGGACTGGTGGGATGGATGGGGACCAGTGGGGTCTAGTCATCTATCTCCGAAGCAGGGAAGAGAATCTTACTATCGATTCGATTCTTACGGTCTATCTGGTCGGCAAACACCTCGCCGTAAATCATCCAGTATGGCATGTAGAAGATGTTCCGGGCCAGTTTCCATGAAGGCTCTTCATTGGGGTGAAGGATGGCCTGCCGGGCCACCCCAAAACTCATCAGCACGACCAGCATGATGACCACAAAGTAGAGCATGTCGACCATCTGGGGAGAGAGACTGGGTGGGTCTTGAGGCCAGCTTAATCTGGCTCATTGTCTTGTCCCCCAAAACATGCCAGGAGCATTTGAGGTGAAGAACATGGCTGTTCCTGTAGCTAAACATGCAGAGCTCATACCTTGCTTTTCCCAATCCCCTAAACAGACAGACTTCACACCCTGCTTTCCCCTAGTCTGACTGACTGAGGCACGTTATAAGACCCCACTCTCACAAAATAAATCGAGTAATCTCCCCGAAATTGCTCCCAGAGGAGAGTTTGTCCTCTGCTGTCCTGGGTTTCACTGAGCAGTTGGCTCAAACTTGCCCAGGACCCGACATCACATCACCGGCGTCTTCTACATGTCCTTTCTCTTCAACTTGTCCTCTGGCTCCTAGATTCTATCCCATGCTATGCCTCTGTCTTGTTCTAGAACATTCCTGTCCTCATTTTCTGCTCTCTGTCCTTCTTGAGTCTTTCCTTGTTGCCCATAAGCAAATCATCCTTTAGTGATCAGTAACTGCCCATGAAGGAAGGGAAGATTAGTGGGCAAAGTTGGGATATGTATGGGAGTTGGATCCCAAGGAACCTACATGTGGGAACCTGGACAGGAAACAGAAGCTCAATGAACACCAACCACAGCCCAGTTATTCCCGGTCAGACTCTAGTAATACGAGAGAGAGGAGAGAGAGAGAGAGAGAGAGAGAGAGAGAGAGAGAGAGGAGAGAGAGAGAGAGAGAGAGAGAGAGAGAGAGAGAGAGAAAACCATCATTTCACTTAACCCTCGTGGGTCTAAGTTTGGGTCATTCCAGGTGCATTTGTGTTTATCAAACAATAAGAAGTCAATTTGTGCCTACAAGGGGGCAGGATGTGATGTGGGTTCCTAAATTTGGACACTGAGAATGGGGGGCTTGGTGGGGTAAGCTAACTTTTTCCTGGCTTCTCTCTCCTCTCTTTCTTTCTCTCCTCTCTCTCCTTCTATCTTTCTTTTATCTCTTTCCCTTTTAGACCTGATGGTTAGCACTATTGCTAATGAAGGAGTACCATGCACATCACTTTATCTCCTCTCAGCACCCAGTTCTTGTCCAAAGTGATCAGTTGTAACTGATCAGTCAAATTCTCATTGCCATAGAGAACTCTTCTCTGCCCTGCCTGCATTCACCACTCTTTGTGGCAAGCTTCCTACCATGGATGGGTCCTCCTGGCTCTCGTCTCTATTGGAAGCATAGCTCACAACTTCTGTAAGGGCCCAAATGGAAAGGCAAGATCACAGGGAATCATATCCCCCATGGCCATCGTGACTCACCATCTTTCCAATCATCATCACGTAGGGGCCCAGGTACTTGTTGACTCCGAAGATGTCCAGGACCCGGATGTACCAGAAGATGATGTCCACGCAGTAGATCACACGGCCATAGCCCATGTACGGCTGCTTCTGCAGGCGCAGGACCATCCCCACCAGGAACATGGAGATGGCCACGAGGTCTGTGAGATTCCAGTTACTCCTGCAGCCACACTTTGATCTTCTGGCTGAGTTTGCCTGGTTCAGACATCAGGACCTGCAAACAAGGACCTGGGCATTGCCAACTGTGGGCAGTGGAAGCCCGACTTTCTTAGCCACTTGTGTGGCAAAGGCAGATGGAATATTCCCAAGCCTCAGGTCCCCTTTCCTGCTCAAAACACTTATTTTCCCAGGCTGAGAGAGCGTTCTAGAAAGGGAAATGCCATGGAATTTTTCGTATTCCTAGATTCTGTTTGCCATATGCTCAGGAAATGCCTTCTCATTTGTGTCCCCTGCTGGTGCTAATTCAAGCAGCATCCTTTGGTTTCTTTTCTAAGTCTCTGGCCACGTGCTGTTAGGCTGGTCCCCAAACTCAAAAACACTCGAGAGCAGAATCAACCCAAGTGACTCACATGGAAGGGGAGGGCTCCCTTCCCACCCCCACAAAAATGATAGAATTGGTTATTTGCCACGATTGCCCTTGTAGCTGAGAGGTGGCATGTTGGGACCAAAGGGAGCTAGCTTGGCTCCTCTCCTGGCCCTTTTCAGACACATCATGGGCACATCCTGCTCCCCTTCCCAGAGAGAAAACCCAAAAGTGCACCTGACTTGAAGCTAGTGGTCCAGGGAAGCTGGGGTGGGCACCAGGGGCAAAATACCTCTCGGATCTTCTCCAAGGCCAGGCTCAAGACATAGGCAATGACGACCCACTCCTGGACACAAGGCCAGCTGTCCATGCGCACCAGAATGACATAGTTGAAGAGCAGCAGGTAGCCAAGATAGGAGATCTGGAAGCCAGAGACAACCATTGACATCTGGCAGGACTCACGTGCCGGATAACTCAAGGGAAACCCCAACTTTGTGGCCATGATGGCCACTTCTGGTCAGGTTGACCTGTCAACAGGAAGTGTCCTGCCAACTCCCAGTTTGGGCAGAGAACTCCGCAGGCAGGCTGGAAGTTGGCATGCTTTGGCAAGTGCCAGGCGGGAACCAGCATTGTGGTGTCTATTATTTCCTGGAAATGGGACATGCAAGTGCCATGCAGAATGAACCTGGGCTCTTACAGGCCAAGTTGGATGTATGTCTCCTGAGCTTTAGCATGTTGGTTCGAACCCAGGTCCATCCTAGCTTGGCCATGTGCAAGGCAAATTCCCTACCACTGTGCTATAGCTCTGGCCCCTCGGTGGACTTTGCTTGTTTGTTTGTTTGTTTGTTTTTGGGCCACACCTCGTGACACTCAGGGGTTCCTCTTGGCTCTGTGCTCAGAATTCACTCCTGGCTTGAGAGACCATATTGGACACTGGGGGATTGAACTGCAGTTCGTCCTAGGTCAGCAAGGCAAACACCCTACTGCTGCTACAACCACCCATTCCAGCCCCCCTTGGAGGACTTTTGACCACTTTGCCAAGTCTTTGGCGAGTGGGACTGGCCAAGCTGGGGCGGGGAGGGGGGGGCAAACTCGACTCACCGTATAAAACCAGAACTTGACTATGGGAGCATTATAGAAGTCACAGATCTTTGTCCCGATGGGGGACGCTCCTTCCGCTTTTTGTGCTCATTCTCCTCGTCCCCCCTCTGGAACCCACATCCGGTATGCACTCTGGAAGACAGGCATGGGATAAGTGGGTCATGCACACCCCCGGCCCGTATATCTCCCTTGCGAAGTGCCAGTAGAGAGAGAGAGAGAGAGAGAGAGGAGAGAGAGGAGAGAGAGAAATAGATGATACAGAGAGAAACATACAGAGAGAGACAGCGAGACAGAGAGAGATAGAGAAAGACAGAGAGACAGAGGTAGAAACAGAGAGAGAAGGAAAGAGTTGGAGAGAGGGGAGAGGTGACAAGGGGAGAGAAAAAGAGGAAAGAGATGAGAAAGAGAAGATGGAGGGAGAGAGAGGGAGAGGGAAAAAGAGAGGGAGAGAAGGGGGGAGAGAGAGTAGGGACCATGGAGCCACATCCCCCATGCTCAGAGGCTAATCCTTGCTCATTGCTCAAACCCGTACCCCTTGGAACTGGGAACTGGACAAACGCACAGCGCACCCGCAACCCCTGTCCTATCTCTCGGACCCGCATCTGCATTTCCACCCCACTATAGGTTGGTTCTTTAGGACCCAAAGGGCCACTGACCACATTCTCCACTCCTTTTCTTTGTTGTCTTCGTTGTCCTTAGGCTGTTTGGTACGAGACATCGTCACAGGTTCGGAATTCCAAGAACAAGATGGTGGGGGGCCAGAAGGATGCCCAGGATTACCTTGGGGGAGGGCAGACACGAGCCATTCAACACCGCGCGGGTTTCTCAGCAATTCTGCCTGTTTGCTTTAAAATCACGTCTCATCCTCAGCTCTGGAATTTTTTTTGGGGGGAGGGTTGTTTTTGTTTCTGGTTTTTAAAACAATTTTTTATGTCTCACCTAATGGTTGCTCAGGGCCAACTCCTAGCTCTGTGCTCAGGACTGACTCCTGGCTTTATTCTCAGGGCTCTCTCTGGCTCTGGCTGTGCCCCTCACGGCTGACTCCTAGCTCTGTGCTCAGGGCTCACTCCTGCTGTGCTTGGGGGCCCAGACCTCCCCCCTGCTTGTCCCTTGGCTCCAGCCCCCCGACCTTCAGGCCCGGGTTCTTCCTCATCCGCAGCCGCCCCATCCACATATCGGTGAGCAACATCTGGCTGCAGGTGTGCGCGATGAAGTCCCGGTGCTGGCGGCCACAGCCAGCTTGAGGCACGTTGAGTTGCTCCAGTTCGTGAGCTCGTAGGTCAGCAGCTTCATGGCCACCTGCTCGTCGTTCCTGTAGGATTGGTCCAGCAGCTCCACGGCCAGCTGCCCCAAAGTCTCTGGGTGGGAGGACAGGAGCGGCTGTGAGGGTGCAGCTCTCTGCGAGAAACTGAGTCTCGGTGCTATGACAGAGCCGCAGTCACAGGATCCCAGATTCCTGAGCAAGATGCTCTGAGGACCGTGCTTCGACAGCTGCTTCTACAGAGCAGAAAAAGCAGCTCAGGGATTGTTTAGAACTGAAGCCAGTGATGAAAATTTGAGAGTTCAGCAGCCAGAACAGCAGGACAGCGGGAGAGGTTGCTTGCCTGGCCACCGGCCGACGACTTGAGTTCAATCCTCTGCATCCCTCATGTCCCCCCCACCCTCAGCAATGCCATGAGGGATCTCTGAGTGCAGAGCCAAGAGGAATCCCTGACATCTCTTGGTGTACCACCAAAACAAAACAGAAAAGCAGTACGGAGACTTGGGTTGTAGAAATACTTGCAGTGGGTGGGACTCTTGCCTTGCAAAACAGGTGGCATGGGTTTGATATGTGGTGTTACGCATGGTCCCCCAAGTCCTACCAATAGTGACCCCTACATGCAGGGCTGAGAATAAGCCCCGAACACAGCCAGGTGTGACCCCAAAACAAGCAGAAAAGAACATTCATAAGATAATGTTGATATATATTTTTATTTATTTATATTGGGTTTGGGGCTCTACCCAGTGGCACTCAGGGGCTACTCTCGGCTTTTGGCTCAGAAATTACTCCTGGCAGACTCGGGGGACCATATGGGATGCTGGGAACCAAACCCGGGTTCGACACAGGTTGGCCAAGTACAAGACAAATGCCCCATTGCTGTGGCTATCACTCTGGTCCCAACATTGATAATAGTGTAATGCATGGTCTTCGACACACCGTGTGTTAAATTGCAAGACTTAAGGATTTTCCTTTTTTGTTTTGGGGCCACACCGGCAATGCTCAGGGGTTACTCTAGCTTTTTGCTCATAATTACTCCTGGCAGGCTCCAGGGACACAGGTCAGCCAAGTGCAAGGCAAACATCCTTCCTGCTGTACTATCACTCCAACCTGACATAAAGATTTTCCATAGGGGCCAGAGAGATAGCACAGTGGTAGGGTGTTTGCCTTGCATGCAGATGAACCAGGACAGATGGTGGTTCAAATCCCAGCATCGCATATGGTACCCCAAGCCTGCCAGGAGCAATTTCTGAGCACAGAGCCAGGAGGAACCCCTGAGCGCTGCTGGTCTGACCCAAACAAACAAAAAAACCAAAAGATGTTCTGTAAAGACAAAAGGGTTTTCCTGTGAAGCAGCCCCTGGTCTGCAGGCTGGTAGTGAAAACCAGGCTGGATCCCCTGCCCAGAAGAAGCTGGGCTGGAGCTGGGAGCTCAGTGCTCAGATTGGGGGTGGGAGGGAGAGGGGTCTTGCTCTTGAAGGCAGAGAAAGCCCCAGATCACTTTCAAAGGAGCCTTTCAAGCCCAAGGTCCTGGGAATAAAAACAGTCCCTGTCTCAAGGGTTTGGAGGATGGAGTGGCTGGTGGCAAAATAAGATCCAGAAGGATTCCTGTGGGATTCAAAGACAGAACAGCAGTGGCCCCCCGGGGGGGGGGGGGAGTGGGTAGAGGGGAGAGGAAAAAGAGGGACACCAAAGAGTCTGGAACTTGTGTTCCTGATGGGGTGCTGATGGGTGCATCTGTCTGAGAAACCATCTCTAAGATGTACATTTTTGGGGCTGGAGAGTAGCGTCAAGGCCTTTGCACCCTGCACAAGGAGGCCCAGATTCAACAACTCACACCACCAGGCTAAATAAATACTTAAAAGAAAAATAATCAAGGGGCCGGAGAGGTAGCAACAGCAGTAGGGCATTTGCCTTGCACGCAGCCTATCTGGGACAGACGCTGATTCGAATCCTGGCAGCCCATGTGGTCCCCCGTGCCTGCGAGGAGTGATTTCTGAGTGCAGAGCCAGGAGGAACCCTTGAGTTCCACCGGGTGTGACCCCAAAACCAAAGAAATAAAAAAATCAAGAGGAGAAGCTAATAAAGGGTCCCCATAGCCAGGCAGAATCTCCCCCCAGAGTCCAAGGACACAAGGACAAGACGTGAACAAAGCTGTGTGCTTCCAGCAACTCAGCCGTCCTGAGGGAGAAATTTCCCTGGGCCCCCCGTGACCCAATCTGCTCCCCACGGCCTCCACACCACGCACTTGGACTTTGCTGTCCAGGTACTGGGAGATGTCGTCCACCAGCTCGCTCTCTGAACACTCGTGGGCCATGGCCTTGTAGAGCTTGCAGGCCACCAGGGCCTTGGCCAAGCTCTCCTCGCCACGCTGCCAGAAGGAAGACAGCCATCTTATGGCGCTTCATCAGCACGGCCCAGACCAGCAACTCATGGAACGGTACCTGGAACCGGCTCACGGCCGGGTCGTCCACTTCGATGTCCGCCTCTTCCTCCCTTCTTATTTTTCTTCTTCTTCCCTTTGGCGGAGGTCTCATCGTCCTGAGGGGGAGACCAGAGCCGGTCGGTGGGTCTGCAGTCCTGTGCCACAAAGACATTCTCAGCTTCCTCCCAGAGGAAGGAAAAGCCAAATGGAATCTGGCATCAAGGTGAGCCAGGAGGAAGGTCACCTCTGGGGGAGGAGGCACACCCAACTGGGGTCCTTCCAGTGGTTGGAACTGTGACCCATCGCCCACTTGGTGCTATTACTTCCTACATATATATTTTTTTTTTTTTGGTTTTTTGGGCCACACCCGGTGGACGCTCAGGGGTTACTCCCTGGCATATGCGCTCAGAAGTCCGCTCCTCGGCTTGGGGGGCCATATGGGACGCCGGTGGATCGAACGCGGTCCGTCGAGGCTAGCGCAGGCAAGGCAGGCACCTTTCCTTTAGCGCCACCCGCCCGGCCCCCTTCCTACAATATTTTATTGCACCAATCACGGTGGGACCAACCTTTCGCCTGCTTTGCCTTTTCTTGCTGAAGCCAGCCACAACTTGACTGGGCTTTTCTTATTTGAATAGCAGCCTGCCTCTGAGCCTATAACCCATTTTCTTCCATTTTTTTTTTTTTTTTTTGGTCTGGGGGAGCATACCTGGCAGCATTCAGGGTTTACTCCTGGCTCTGCACTCAAAAATCATTCCTAGTAGTCTCAGGGAACCATATGGGATGCCGGGAATCAAATGTGGGTCCATCCTGGTCAGCTGCATGCAAGGTAAATACCCTACTACTGTGCTGTCATTTCGGCCCATTTTTAAGAGCATCTTATATCTGTCTTGAGTCTGTCTACTGAGCTGTGTCCCTAAGAACACAACCCCCATCAGTGCTTCTATGACACCTGACCCAGGGGACCCTTTTCACTCTGTGTTTCTGTTTGTAAACATTACGAGCAGCACCAGGTCTAAAGCCAAGCAAATGGAAAAGATTCACTATAGTTTGAAGAACTGGCAGCCCTGGGTTGGCCATTCCTCTCCACTCCCCCCCTCCCCAAAGTCTGGAACAGAGGAGATGCTTGGTAAATGCTCAACTAAAATCCCCTTCAAATACAAATTGTCTCATGGGATAGAGGAAGCCATTTCCACTGGGAAGTCTTTCCTTGGCTGCCAGCTATCAAGATGCCTTCACCAGACATGCCTGAGGCTGAGATAACCAGGAAAAGGGGGAAATGGATGGAGAATAATGTCTTAGGTTTGAAGGAAGCAGATGCCTGTTGCCTTTGGAATCTGCTTGGTCCTTTCATGCACTTGGAAGAAATGAAAGGTCACCACTTCCTGTTTCCTCTAAGGCGTAGAAGGACATCTCTAAAAAAAGGAACCAAGGTTCTGGAGGCTTGGAGAGAGTTCCTGGGGTACATGTATGTGCCCTGACACGCAGGGGTCCTCAAACTTTTTAAACAGGGGGCCAGCTCACTATCCTTCAGACTGTTGGAGGGCCAGATTATAGTAAAAACAAAATTATGAACAAATTTCTATGCACACTGCATATATCTTATTTAGAAGTGAAGAAATAAAATAGGAATAAATACAATATGTGGCCCATGGGCCGTAGTTTGAAGACCATTGCCTGACAGGGTCAGGGCCCCCCAGCTCCACTTGCTCTCCTGAGCACTACTAGATGTAGTCCTAGGTGTCCCCAAATATCACTGGATATTACCCTGGGGGCCCAAAACACTGCTGGGTGTAGTGCTGCAGGCATTTCTAGGGTGACCCACTAACCCCAATACCACCACAGAGCCTTCTTAATCACAACCTTGAACTTTTGCACGGATGCATTCAACATTGAGTATGTCTGGGAGAGGCCCTGGCATGTCCTGATATCCCTCCCACATATCAAAATCCAAACCAGGCAGGCTCCCCAGAGAAGGGGAGCAAAAGGGGCCAAACACAAGAGCAGCGTGGAAAGAGGAAGAACACAGCCCAGTCCAGCCAAGACTCCTTCAACGCTACAGCACTAGCATGGATAGTTGAGGCCTTGCAAGCTTCATTCCCATGAATGCCTAATTTTTGTTCTTTTGGGCACCACATTCAGTGATGCTTGGGGCTTATACTTGGCTCTGTGCTCAGGGATCATTCCTGGGAGTGCTTGGGGGTACAGAAACCATTCTGGGACCAAACTAAAATGTGCCTCATGCAATTTACGCACTAAACTCTATTTCCACCCTTCAATTGCCTACTTTTCACTTTGCATTTTTGTTTTGTTTTGGTTTTGAGTCACACCCGGCAGCACTCAGGGGTTCCTCCTGTCTCTGCGCTCAGAAATCACTCCTGGCAGGCTCTGGGGACTATATGGGATGCTGGGAATCGAACGCAGGCCCGTCCTGGGTCAGTCATGTGCAAGGCAAATGCCCTATCACTGTGCTATCTCTCCAGCCCTTACTTTTTCTTTTTTTTACTACTATTGTTGGTCTCCCAGCAACTCCCAGTTGCTCTGGGGGTGCCAGGGACACCTCAGACTTGGCTGTGTGTCTTACTGTTTGGCCACCAGCAATGTTCAGGGGCGGTATGTGCAGGGGGTGGTCACAACACACAGCATTGCGGCTGGACTCTACATTTTCCTCTCAGGCCCTCAGGGAAGTTGGCGATTCTCCACAAGGCCTCAGACAGGCAGGTTGTGGCGGAAACATAAACGGATTTTCATGCTACCACACAGGAGTTGTGAAAGTGAGGGGGCAGATGGCCCCTGATACCAGACCAGGAAATGGGATTCACGGCTGATTCGACTCTCCTGTCTCCACTTGATTGCCCCCATGTTTACTGAACCTCATCTCCCCTGCCTGGGACAGAAATGTGTTCACTGTCATATTCTGTTTTGTCGAGGACCATAGGTGGGACGAGGGCTCGAACATGGGTTGGCGACCAATGAGACAAGTTCCTAAGCCCCTGTGCTATCTCTCCAGCGGTGGCAATGAAGGGATATTGTGCTCTAAAGAGTTTGAAACAAACGTGATAGAAATTTAAAAATAAATGTTCAAAGGGCGTCAAATAAAATAAAGCTCAACTAGAGCAATAGTGATCTTAGGGGGGAGGGCATTAGCCTTGCATGCGGCCTACCTAAGTTCATCCTCAGCATGAGCCCCACCAGGAGTGAGCCCTGAGTGCTGGGTCAGGAGTCAGCCCTGAGCACTGTTGGGTATAGTTCAAAAACAAAAACAAAAAATTATTAAAGTGTTCCTGGTATGTTCCTATTATTAAAGTTCTATTTCTCAGATGAATAAGAAAAAAAGAGAAACAATTTATTAAGCAATAGCAGTAAGGACTCACAACCAGAAAACCCTCACAACACAGACACTTAGGAGACAGCTCAGAGGGTCCAGAATGAGTACATGGGGAGAGCATTTGCTTTGCATGAGGCCAATCCAAGTTCAATCACCACCAATCCCCCAAGCTCCTCTAGGACTGATCTCTGAGTGTAGAGCCAAGAGTAAGCTCTGAGGACTGTGGAGCATGTCCAGAAACAAAACAAAATAATAATAAAAAAAAACTGGAAGAAGAAATAAATAAATTTGAGGTCTGGAGTATAAAAGGACAGCTGATAAGACACTTGTTTTACAAGTAACCAACTCAGGTACAATCTCTGGCATCCCATCTGGTACCCAAACACTGCCAGGAATAATTTCTGAGTGCAGGGTCAGTAGTAACCCCTGAGCTTTGCCAAGTGTGCCCACACAACATACACACGAAGAAATCGACTTGAAGAGAATTAGTAACTCTAGATTTTAAGTAAGCCACACAGTTACCAAGTTCCTATAAGAATTATACCCGGGCCCGGAGAGATAGCACAGCGGTGTTTGCCTTGCAAGCAGCCGATCCAGGACCAAAGGTGGTTGGTTCGAATCCCGGTGTCCCACATGGTCCCCCTGTGCCTGCCAGGAGCTATTTCTGAGCGGACAGCCAGGAGTAACCCCTGAGCAACGCCGGGTGTGGCTCAAAAAACAAAAAACAACAACAAAAAAAGAATTATACCCAGTAGGGACCACAACGATGGCACAGCAGTAGGGCATTTGCCTTGCATGTGGCTGATTCAGGACAGTCCTAGGTTCAATCCCCAGTGTCCCATATGGACCTCCAAGACAGGAGCGATTTCTGAGCGCATTGCCAAGAGTAAACCCTGAGAGTCACCGGGTGCGCCTCCCCCCCAAAAAAAACAAAACAAAGAAAGAATTATACCCAACATACCAAGAAAATTTAACACATGTAGATCATTAACAAAATTCAACCAGGCATTAAATCTCAATTATTTTGAGATTTTTTCTGCAGTGATATATTTCAGATCTCAGCTATTATGTAGTATCCGTTCGAGGAATAAAGTCAGAAATCTCTAATAGGAGGATAACAGATAATTACAATGGTAATTTGTGAGAAATTTGAAATTCATCTAGACATTTATACTGTACCAAGAATTAAAGAAAAAATGTTAAAATATTTAGAAATAAATAGCAAGGTTTCTTACTTACCAAGACCCGGGCTATATATACCATGAAAATAAGGTTCAGGGAAAAAAAAATATATATACACCTTTAACTTATTTATTAAAGAAGACTGAAAATTAATGCTTTTACATTTCAAATTCAATCAAACCTATAAAGGAGGGGCTGGAGCAAGGACAGTCGGGGAGGGTATTTGTCCTGCATGCAGCTGACCCAGGTTCGATCCTCAACAACCCATAGGGTCCCCCCTGACCCACCCAGGAGTGATTCCTGAGCGCTGAGCCAGGAGTTACTACTGAGCATTGGTGGTGTGACCCCCCAAAAATTAACAAACAAATGTTAAAAAGATCCAAACCAGATTTTTTTTCAAAACAGATTTTTGTTTGATATATTTTGAGGCCACATTTGACAGTGCTCAGGAATCAGGGGACTTTATGAGATGCTGGGGATCAAACCTGGGTTGACCACATGCAAGAGAAATGCCTTCCCAATTGCTCTGGCCCCAACCAGAACAGTTATTAATGAAATGGAAAATGGGGGTGGGGGAGCTGAAGAGCTAGCACAGTGGTAAGGCATCTTCCTTGCACATGGCGTTCAATCCCTGGCATCCTATATGGTCCCCCGAGCCTGCCAGGAACAATTTCTGAGTGCAGAGCCAGGAGTAACCCCTAAGCACTGCCGGAAACAGTCCACAAACAAACAAACAAACAAACAAACAAACAAAAAAAACAAGAAACAGGAAATGGGGGAAAGTTGCCTAATAAAGCAAATACATAAATAGGTAAAACATAATTTAAAACAGTCAAAAGGAATCAAATTATGGGAACAAAAGGGGCCAGGGCATTAGCACAGTATGGAGGGCATTTGCCTTGCATGAGGCCCACTCGATTGCAATCTGCAGCATCCTTTATTGTTCCCCAAGCACACAGCTGAACACAGCTGGGTGCAGTGTCCCCCCATGTATGTGGACAAGTTTGGGTAAGGAAAAGAAGAAAAAATATGTATAAATAATTTTTTGTTTTTGTTTTTGGGTTACACCCAGCTGCGCTCAGGGGTCACTTCTGACTCTGCCCTCAGAAATTGCTCCCTGCAGGCTTGGGGGACCCTATGGGATGCTGGGAATCAAATTGTCATCTGTCCTGGATCGGCTGGATCCAGGACAAAGCAAATGCCTTACCACTGTGTTATCTCTCCAGCCCCTATAAATAATCTTTAATTGGAAGAAGAAACAACACACGTAGATAACAGCTGACAATAACAGAGAATAATAGAGCTAAAGAGATTTTAGGAGATAAGGCATTCGCCTTGCAGTTGATCAACCCATATGTGGTCCCCAGCACCATAAATGGTACCCCACACTGCTAGGAGTGATCCTGGAGCACAGGGCCAGGAGTTACCCCTAAAAGCCGCTGGATATGGCCTCACCCTCTCCCCCAGATGAGAATACTAATTTATAAGGCATAAATTGGTACCATATTTTCCATATAAGATGACCTCCTACTCGTCTGTTAAAATATAGGGTTTGGGCTATATTCACGGTATAAGACTACCTCTCTTTTAACGCACATCAACTGGAAATTAAAAAATGTAAGAGAATAAGAGTAGAACCCTCAAAGGTTAACAGTCTATGTTTAATAAAGCTAGACTTCAGAGTGCCAACGATCATTTTACATTTGTCATTTGCAGTGAGTTACTGTGATTTTTTTTGTTTTGTTTTTTGGGCCACACCTGGCAGTGCTCAGGGGTTACTCCTAGCTGTCTGCTCAGAAATAGCTCCTGGCAGGCACGGGGGACCATATGGGACACTGGGATTCGAACCAACCACCTTTGGTCCTGGATTGGCTGCTTGCAAGGCAAACGCCGCTGTGCTATCTCTCCGGGCCCTACTGTGATTTTTTAATTGTGATCTACATTGAGAGCAGGGAGAGGGGCTCCTCCAAGAGCAGATGGCTGGGGTGCAGTGATTAATAGAACAGCTAGAGGGAGACAGAGTGCCTCCTGGAAGTCCCCTAAAAGCTAAACTGAGGACTGAGCATCAGAAAGCCACATACTAGCAATGACACCCGGTGGCTGGATGGGATGCAGCGCTTGGTAACTCAGCTCCTCTCTGTGCCCTGAAAGATAAATCAGGACAAGCAGAGGACTGAGTGATGACGCCTGGCAGCGAGGTGGGATGTGGAGGTAAGAGGGGGCAGATGGATCACTTGTTCCTGAAGCTGGAGTTTCAGCATGCCGTATACAGGTGTATAAAATGATCCCTGGCTTTTAAGAAGTTTATCATGGGTTAAAAAGTCGTGTTATAGGGGCCAGAGAGAGAGCACAGTGGTAGGGTGTTTGCCTTGTAAGCACTGACCCAGGATCAACAGTGATTCAAATTCCGGCATCCCATATGGTCCCCCATGACTGCCAGGAGTGATTTCTGAGCAGAGAGCCAGGAGTAACCCTGAGCACCGTCAGGTGTGGCCCAAAACGAAACAAAAGTCATCTTATGGGCCGGAGAGATAGCACAGCGGTAAGGCGTTTGCCTTAGATGCAGAAGGACGGTGGTTCGAATCCCGGCATCCCTTATGATCCCCCGAGCCTGCCAGAAGCAATTTCTGAGCATAGAGCCAGGATAACCCCTGAGCGCTGCCAGGTGTGACCCAAAAGCAAACAAACAAATAAACAAAAAGTCGTCTTATATGCCAGAAAATATGGTAAATGTTTATACCATACACTTGAAATTTTTTTTGTTTGCTTGTTTTTTGTTTTGTTTTTTGGGCCACACCCGGTGGTGCTCAGGGGTTACTCCTGGCTGTCTGCTCAGAAATAGCTCCTGGCAGGCACGGGGGACCACATGGAACACTGGGATTCGAACCAACCACCTTAGGTCCTGCCTTGGCTGCTTGCAAAGGCAAACACTGCTGTGCTATCTCTCCGGGCCCACACTTGAAATTTTTATTGGTTGATTTTTGGGGGGTTCATTTTTGGACCACATCCAATGATGCTCAGGAGTTACTCCTGACTCTGCACTTAGGAATCATTCCTGGAAGTACTTGAGGGACCATATGGAATGCTGGTGATCAAACCCAGGTCAGCCACGTGCAAGACAAGCACCCTACTGCTGTACTATTGCTCTGTCCCAACACTGGAATTTATTTTAGATGCAATAATTGTTTCATAGGAATACCAATGAATCATCAAAATGGTCTTTGGAAAATAGAATGTCTAAAAGGATTCCTATAACAAGAGTTATCATAGAGAGACCTAAATATATGTCCATTAAGAATAGAATCTGGAATTAAATTGTTCTATAGATGAGTTCTTCCAGATTCTCATGGAACAGACACAGAGCATATATATATATATGTATATATACATACATACATACATATATATAAAAGGAAAGTGGGCTGGAGCTATGGCACAGCGGTAGGGTGTTTGCCTTGTGCACGGCCAACCCATGATGAACCTGGTTTGATTCCCAGCATCCCATATGGTTCCCCAATTTTCTGAGTGATGAGCCAGGAGTAACCCCTGAACCCTTGAGCACTGACAGGTGTGGCCTAAAAAAGAACAAAAAGAAAAAGAAATAAAGGAAGGAAGAAGAAAGGAGGGAGAGAAGGTAAGAAAGAAAAAGAAAGAAAGAAAGAAAGAAAGAAAGAAGAAAGAAAGAAAGAAAGAAAGAAAGAAAGAAAGAAGAAAGAAAGAAGAAAGAAAGAAAGAAAGAAAGAAAGAAAGAAGAAAAAGAAGAAAGAAAAAAGAAAGAAAAAAAAAGAAAGAAAGAAAAAGAAAGTGTGGACTTGAATCTGACTATAGTAACAATATTACCCTGAATCATCTTTGTTTCCTGGAAAACAAACTTTGCCAAGATGCTTAAAGAAAGCAGAGTTCTGTGTATATCTCAGGGCAGAGCAAGAGGAAAGGTGTTTCCGTACAACAGGAAAGATGTTTGCCTTACACATGGCTAACCTGGGTTCCATCCCCAGAGCCCCATGTGGTCCCCTGAGCACCGCCAGGAATGATAACTGCGTGCAGAGCCAGGAGTCAGCCCTAGCATCACCAGATGTGGTTCTAAAACCAAACCGACGGAAACGAAAAGAAAACAGAACATCGTCAGGCAGACCAAAGACCGCAAAGCAATGCGCAGAAACCCAACTTACTTCCATGCCCAGAAGTTTGAGCGCCTTAGGCTGCACCAGGGAAGGCAAGAAAAGAATCAAGTTACTCAGAAGTGAGGTGCCTCAGACCCAAGTGGTGAGAGACTATCTTGTGGGTCAAAGATGCAGAGAAAGGCTGGAGTGAGGGGCCCAGGGCTAAGGGATCCCTGCCTGCAGGTGGGGCATTTGAGCTGGTTTTTGAAGGGGATTCAGGCTGTCTTCAGGGAGAGCATGGTGCTCGGGGGACACTCCCTGATTTGGGGAGGCTTGGGCTCTCGAAGACATGAATTGTGGTATCTTGGCCGCTCTGATCATGAGTTGGATGACAGGGATTTTTCACGGCTGAGGGGCAGCAACTGCTCACAGACTGGCAAGGTCTGAGCTTGCAGCAAAGGGATGAGGCACATGACAGGGGATGGACAGGGTTATGGATGCCTGGTACTTGGTTTCTGGGGTGGCTGAGGCCTCAAGGGGGCTATCTGGGGGAGCTGAGTCTGACTTGGGGCATCCCCCAACCCAACCCCACATTCTGGGGCATGAATCTGGCCTTGAGCAGCCCCCCTCACGCTACCCTCTTGGGCCCAAACAGGCTGTTGTAGAGGGTCCGGAAGCTCTTGCGTGTGTAGCGGCAGCGGTAGGCGCCCCCCATGAGGTATTCGAGCACTAGCCCCACGTCGATGAGGCTGATGTGGTAGTCGGGGGGCAGGTTGCCCTGGAAGAAAGAGACTGGGTCAGGCCTGGAGGGTCCCACAAGCCCCCGGGAGCCCACGGGCCACAACGTCTCAAGCATCCTCTGTGGCCAAGACAGAGAGGGTGGCCAGGCAGAGCCAGAGGCTGTGAACAGCAGGGACACACTGTCCCAGGCAGGGCAGCAGCCCTGGAACATGCGTGTGGGGAGGTAAAGGTCAGGCCCACTTCCTGTCTAAGAGAGGGTTCGGCTGATCCAGAAGGTTCCGTGATAGTTGCGAGGTCAGGAGAAGCCAGTTTGGGAGGTGCTTGGGACTTACTCCTGGCTCTGTGCTCAGGGATTTTTCATGACAGGGCTTGGGCAATATGGGATGCCAGGGATCAAACCCAGGTTGCTGTTCGAGGACAGCCCTCTGTATTGCTGATCTTTCCCACCTCCAGAGGCGTGTTCTTCTAAATTTAGCACAGGTGTGGCCCCAAACAAAACAAAACAAAACAAAAAAAATACCCTGCCTGCTGCCTAGGGACCATCCCATCCCTAGGGCCTTCGATGGACCTCAAGCATTGGCTCAGCCCAATGTTGAACAGGGGTTTGGGGTTGGGGTCAGGGGCTGGGAGTTTGGGGGTTCCATGCAGGGAGCCAAGGCATCAGCTCTGCTCTCAGCAGACCTGGGGCAGCCTGTGGGGACCAGCTTCTCCAGAAAGAGCATGTCCAGGCCCCATCTCGGGGTAAGAAAGGGCTTCTAGGATGGGCGAGGACCCAGGCAGGAGCAGGGAACCAAAGGTGGGTGCAGTCTGTGCACTGGGGTGCAGTGGCAGCCTCAGGATGAAAGGGGGCTGTACCATGCAAGTTTCTGAGAAGAAGGCTCTGAGCTTGAACCCCAGCATCCCATAGGGTCCCCCGAGCAATCTCTGAATCTCTGAAATCTCTGAATGCAGAGCCACAAGAAGCCCTGAGCACTGCTGGATGTGTTTCCAAGACAAACAAACCAATTCCTGAGAGGTAGCAGGGGGTCTTGGAGGAGCCAGGGCAAGCCAATGGTGACAGAACAGGGACTGACCTTCTTGACATCCCTCACCAGCAAGTGGAGAGTGTTTGGCGGTCCCAGTCTCTGAAAGGGAAGAAAGAGGTCAGCCAGTGAAAGGTGTGTCTAGAGGCTGGGAAGATGGCATGAGGCCGACCCCTGAGGAACGTCTCATCGCAATTCTATTCCTGGCTCTGCACAGTCTCCTGAGCACTACTGGATGTGACATAAAATAAAGGCTGGAGAGATAGCACGGAGACAGAGTGTTTGCCTTGCATGCAGAAGGACGAAGATTCAAATCCTGCATCCCATATGGTCCCCCGAGCCTGCCGGGGGCGATTTCCGAGTGTAGAGCCAGGAATAACCCCTGAGTGCTGCCGGGTATGACCCAAAAACCAAAATAAATGAATGAATAAATAAATAAAATAAGGGTCGGAGTGGTGGCACAATCAGTAGGGCATTTTGAATTGCAGGCGATGACCTAGGATGGAGGGCAGTTTGATCCCCCAGCATCCTGTATGGTCCCTCAAGCCAGAGGCGATTTCGGAGCGCAGAGGTAGGAGGAACCACTGAGCACCATCAGGTGGGGCCAAGACCCAAAAAGAAAAAGAAAAAAGAAAGAAGGAGGAAAGGAGGGAAAGAAGGAGGGATTAGAGGAAGAAAGCGAGGAGGGATGGAAGGAGGGAATAAAGAAGAGGAAAGGAGAACAGGAGAAAGAAGGAGATGAGGAAAGAAGGAAGAAGGGAGAGCAGGCTGGAAGGCGAAAGGAAGGAGGAGGAAGGAAGGAGGGAAAGAGGGAGGGAAGGAAGGAGGGAGGAGGAAACCTCCCCACAGGCTCTGCACGCCCCGCACCGTGTTGTAGAGCTCCTCCAGCCGGGGGATGGTGAGGAAGCGGTGCATGTCGACCCCGTTCTCGATCAGGAGCTTCACGAAGTCCACGCGGTCCAGCACGAGGGCGTCCAGCATGGCTTGCTCCAGGGCGCTCACCTGTTGGTGTGGAGGGAGCACTGAGCGTGGAGCCCCGGAGCAGGGCTGGGCCAGCAGGATGGGGAAGGTGGCATGTTCTGGAGCATTCTGCACAGGGGCAGGGTATGCAGGTGCCCTGGATGACACGCTGGCGCTAGGGTCAATCCAAACAGTGGATGTGTGTGACTTGTGAGCACTGAGACTGAAGCAGCCCCAGTACCCATGGGTGGGGCCCACCCACCCAGCCAGCTGCTCTGCAGAAGCTCTTGGCTTCTGCAATGGACCCCTGTGGATCCCCTAAGGTACCCCCAAAGGGGAGCCCCAGCCAGCCCACCTACCCAGTTCAGTAGCTCCACCTTCCGTGGATCCATCTCCTCCTCTGCCTCCTCCTTCGCTTTTCCCTTCTTCTTGCCCTTCCCTTTGCCTCGGGCCACGGGAAGCTTCTCTTTCTCCTGGACTTTGCTCTCCACAGGCAGTGCCAGAGAGGTCAGGGGCTGGGGGACAGGGGCGGGAGGTCGTAGGATTGAGGGGTGCAGCCCTGCTCAGATCCCCTTCCCCCAAGTCTGGTGTGCGCACTGCAGACACGCACATTCAGGCTAGCGCTCATGGGCCTGTAAGCACATGCACTCTCTCTCTCTCTCTCATTCTCTCTCTCTCTCTCTCTCTCTCTCTCTCTCTCTCTCTCTGTCTGTCTCTTTCTGTCTCTCTCTGTCTCTCTCTCTCTCTGTCTCTTTCTGTCTCTCTCTGTCTCTGTCTGTCTGTCTGTCTGTCTGTCTGTCTGTCTGTCTGTCTGTCTCTCAATTCCGCCCTGGCTGTATGCATAGGAAAGTTCCAGTACTGAAGTCTGATTGTGTGTTTGGGAAGCATCCTGTTGGCTGTGTTGGGTTGGGTCTGAGGCAACTCCCAGTAGTGCTTGAGGGTTATTCCTGGCTCTGCATTTGGGCATTATTCCTGGCAGTGCTCAGGGAACCCTGTGGGATGTGGGGAACTGAACCCAGGTTGGCCATGTGCGGGGCAAACACCCTCCCCACTGGACGATCACTCCAGCCCTCTCGAGAAGCAACTTGTTTTATTTATTGATTGATTTTTTTATTTTTTGTTTTGTTTTCTTCTTTTACATCATGCCCAGCAATGCTGGCACTCACTCCTGGTGGTGCCTGGGGGACACTATGACATGCCGGGGGTAGAACTCTGGTGGACCCCATGCAAAGCAAACACCCTCCTCATTGCTGTACTATTATTCTGGACCCAGTAAAGCATCTTTAGGTTTTTGGGCCACACCCGGTAACGCTCAGGGGTTACTCCTGGCTATGCGCTCAGAAGTTGCTCCTGGCTTGGTGGACCATATGGGACACCGGGAGATCGAACCTCGGTCCGTCCAAGGCTAGCACAGGCAAGGCAGGCGCACCTTACCTTTAGCGCCACCGCCCGGCCCAGTAAAGCATCTTTAAAGGTTTAGAGTGGCTGACATTTTTCATTTAAAGAAATTGGGGGGGGGGGTTGGCCTCAGGAGTTTCTCCTGGCTCTGTGCTCAGAAACTAATCCTGGCAGGCTCAGGAGATCACACGGGATGCCGGGGATAAAACCCAAGTCCGTCCTGGGTTGGCCACATGCAAGGTGACCTTGCATACCCTACCACTATGCTATCTCTCTGGCCCCTAAATATTTTTTATTAATTTTTTTCAATTAAAACAAATTTTAAGCGGTCAGAATGATAGCACAGTGCAAGGAGGGCACTACCCTCGCATATGGCTGAGCCGGGTTCGATTCTAGCATCTCATAGGGTTCTCCAACCACTTCCTGGAGTGATTCCTGAGCACAGAGTCAGAAGTAACCCCTGAGCACTGCCAGATGTAGTTTAAAAATCCAAAACCAAAGCTAAAATAATAATAAATATAACTAGAAAACATTTTAACTATTTATTTATTGCTTGCTTGCTTGATTGGTTATTGGGCCACACCCAGCAGTGCACAGAGGTCACTCCTGGCTCTGCACTCAGAAACTGTCCCTGGCAGGCAGGGGGCGGGGCACTGTGGGTATCCCCTCTCCCAACTATTTATTTATCCCACCTGAATGATCAGAACCACCCACCCTGGAATGGGTGGGTAAAGGAGACTGACTTGGGGGGTGAGAGGGAGCAAGAAGGGGAGTTAGAGAAGTGGAGCAGAAGCGAGAATCAGCAGAGAAATTCAGTCTCAGATTCAGCATTAGCAACTGAGCATCGCCAAAGACGCAGCAGCAGCCTGGAAAAGGCAGCTGAAAGGGAGACAGAGGCCGAGAGAGCCAGGAGGAGTAGAGAAGTAGCTACAAGGAAAAGGCTTAGGATAGAGGCCACGTGAGGAGGTGTGCTTGGCGAAAGAGACTCGAAATCAAGCTGGCTGACTCCTGGAACTTCATCCGGCTGTTTTGGGAATCTCTCCGCCCTCACCCTGCCACCTTCAGACCTGCCAGGCATAGGGACTGCAGGAGCCGAGTCGAGCTGAGAAAGGCCTCACCATCCCCATAGGACTCTAGGACTCTTTGATTTAAATTAAAACAGCAGGAGACCATATGGGTGCCGAGAATAGAACCGGGTCCCTCCCAGGTAGGCCGTTTGCCTTGCTTCATTACTCTGTGCTATCCTTCTGGCCCCACTGAGAACATTTTAATAGTAAAATACACTAACTCTAACAGGATCATTCTCCATGTCGCAGTTCTCGAGTCCTTAGTATATATTCCCTACCAGGTCGGGAACTCCAGGATCAGGGTTGGAGCAAGAGGACAGCGGGGAAGGCACTTGCCTTGCACACAGCAGATGCAAACTTGGCCCCTGACACCCCATGTGTTCCTCTGAGCCAGGAGTGATCCTTGAGCACAGAGCCAGGAGTCAGCCCTGAACACCGCCAGGTGTGGCCCCAAACAAAAAGTACTATACTCAAGTAAAAATCCAAAATAAAGAAATGAAAGTTTGCAACAGGAAGATATTTGCTTGGTACACGTCTGGCCTGGTTCCATTCTCAGAACCCCCATAGATTTGGAAGTCCACTTCCAACTAAGAGGGAATCCTGAGTGCAGAGCCAGGAGTAAGCCCTGAGTGCTGCTGGGTAAGGGGTGTGGCCCAAAAACAACAAAAGAAAAATATTCAGGGTGATTGGCTATGGCCAACCCATAGTCGGCCTATGTAGGATTCCCTGTGCCATGTGGCCCCCTGAACCCCACCAGGGAGTGATCCCCAAGAACCACCGAAATATAAAATAAAATAAAAATATTATTTTTTAAAAAATGTAAAATGAAGGACCTGGAAACAGACTGCAGACATGAAGACAGTTGAAGCGACCACCCCCCTCCCTCCAGGTAAGAGTTAGGGGACAGAGAAAATTCTGGGTGCCCTTTCCACATTTCCCAAGGGGCTCTGCTCTGCACAGAGCCAGAAGGAAGAGAGAAACATGGCTCACCGGCCAGTGGGGCCTGAAGACGAAGATCTGGTTCCGTGCAATGTCGACCCTGTTCCAAGCCAGCGCCAGGCTCAGCTGGTCTGGAGCAGACACGTTTGTCCCTGGGGAGATGGGAGAGGAGGCATTTGTGCAGGGCCTTGAGAATTGGGGAGGCAGGTGACACCCCTGCCTTGGCTCTTATCTCTGAGTGACTATCCAGCCCCCCCAAAACAAGTCTCTAATATTATCAAAGAACTTTTCTGGAATGCTCTTTCTTCTGCCGCTGGGCTGCCGGGAGGGGCAGAGAAGGAGCTTGGGGTCCGAGGGGGCTTCTTCAAGGATGGGAGGAGTTTAGGGGCAACTCAGAAACCCACCAAGGAGGGGAAGGGGTCTTCAAGGACATGACAGTGAGGGAGGGTTTAAGGGATAAAGTGAACAGAAGAACTGGTTCTATTTCTGGCTCCATCAGCATCCAGAAGAAAACACCCCCCCCCAAAACTACACCACCCAGCCTGGCTTCCAGATGAGCTCCCTCAAGGCTGCTCCATCACCCCAATTAGCTCACGTGGGGCCCCCAGCTGGGACTCACCCTTGAGTAGTGCTGTGAGAATGGCCATCTCCAAGTCAGCCTGGCCCTCGGAGCCCATCCTGAAGACGGTGATCTGAAAACAGGCCGTAGTGGTGGGGAAACTGAGGCAGGTGGAGTTGAGAGTCCTAGGTTGTTTTGGGGCCACTCCCAGTGGCACTCAGGGGTTCCTCCTTGCTCTGCGCTCAGAAATCACTCCTGGCTCGGGGGACCATATGAGATGCTGGGGATCGAACCCAGGTCTGTCCTGGGTTGGCCGCATGCAAGGTAAACGCCCTACTGCCTTACCACTGTGCTATCTCTTCTGACACACCAGTGTCTGATCAACTCTGGGAGGAGACAATATCACTCCCGTGCACTTGCACCACTGTGACAGATTTTGTGTCAATTTTAGGGCAGAAAAGTTGGGTAACACCGTTCTGGGATGTTTAAAAAAAAGCTTGCGGTCATAGGAGCAGTTGCCTTGGCCAACCCGGATTTCTTCCCTAGCTTCCCCTAGGGTCCCCTGAGCACAGAGCAAAGAGTGAGTCCGAGCACTGAGCCAAGAGTCAGCCCTGAGCACTGAGCCAGGAGTAAGCTCCAAGCAGAGAGCCAGGAGTGAGCCCTAGCACAACCATAAGCCCCCCAACATCAAATCAAAACACTCACCAGTTCTTTCTTCTTCATGCACTCCAGGATGAGGGCCAACAGCTGATGTGACTGTGTCCGGGTGAAATTAAATGTTTTCTGGATGGTCACGAGAAGCTGGTCCTTGAGGGTTTCGTTTAGTCCCCTGCTTGCAGGAATAAAGAGGAAACAAGGCAAGCATAATGAGTCCCAGAAGAAGTTGATTTTTTTTAGTCAATGTTTTTCTGTAATTTATATTGGGCCACATCTGGCAGTGCTCGGGGTTAAGTCTGGCTCTGTACTCAGTAATCACTCCTACATTGGTGGAGTTAAGAAAGGACAGAACTAAATATTCAAGCCATGGAGCCCACAACCCTGAAATCATGAGACTCAAGCTTTAACAATCAAACTTAAAAGGTGCCTTTTATGCTGACAGGCTGGGGTGGAGTTGGTAGAAGGGAAGCTGGAGGCATGAGATGGACTCTGGAAATATTGGTGCAGGGAAGTGGACACTGGTGGTGGGTTAAATATTGTATGTCTAAAACCCAACTATGAACAACTTTGTAAAACACAGTTGTTTAAATAATTAAAAAAAAAATATATATATAGGGGCCAGAGTGGTGGTGCAGGGTGTAGGGCATCTGCCTAGCTCACGCTAGCCTAGTCCGGACCGTGGTTTGATTCCCCGGCATCCCATATGGCCCCCCAAGCCAGGAGCAATTTCTGAGCGCATAGCCAGGAGGAACCCCTGAGCGTCACTGGGTGTGGCCCAAAAAAAACAAAAAAAAATTAATAAAATAGAGAGAGAGATCATGAGTGCAGTGAGCACACACAGTGAGGAATGATCTCTGAGCATAAAGTCAGGAATGAGCCCCAAATGAAGCTGCTACAGCCCTAAAATCACTTTGGAGACAGTAGTCAAAATGTTTCTCCTGTGAGAATTGAGCTTCTGGGGAACCCAGAAATTTTACTGTTGTCTTCAGGGCCAAGAAGTCTACCCAGACTTAGGTGATAACAGCTGGGGATATACCCTAGTTCCCCTAAACGTAACACAGAAAGGCACGAACACTTGATGTGCATCTCAGTCAGAACTAGAATAACCTGAGGAAGGGGGAGTAAATAAAGAAACTGGTGGGTGTAGGATTGAAATGTCTGACTCATGAAACCCAACCACCAACACTGCTAACCCTATCCCCTACCCCCCCCCAAATAATAACAAAATAAAATCAGGGCTGGAGAGAGATAGATAGTGCAGAGGGTGGGCACTTGTCCTGCATGTGGGTTTGATCACCAACATCTCACAGGAGCCCCCGAGCACCGCTGCAGATACAACCCTGTCTCCAGAGACACTTGCCCAAGTCTTACCCTTGGTCTCCACAGTGCTTGTGCGCGAAGGACAGAATGTCCGAGGTGCGGCCGCTGCCGTCGCAGACCACCACGGGGACCGGAGGCTCTTCCCGGAGATATTCCAACACAATGGACACCACGTTGGGGCCCCCTTCCACCACCAGGCCCACCACGGGCACCCCCTGGCCCAGTCCTGCAAAACACACGACAAGGACCTTATTTAGCCCAAGGCCTCAAGACTTCCCAGTCTTGGCAACACTGGGAGATTTATGAGGGCTGTTGGCTGTGTTCCCCAAAAGACTTCTGGGAAAGCCCAGCAGGGGGTGACATTTTTCATGCTCTCTTAGCAGCACACCTGAAAATGCTCTGTGCTCAGGGTTCACTCCTGGAAGTACTCATAGGACCCTACAGGATGCTGGGCATCAAACTTAGGTTGGCCAAGTGCAAAGGAAGTGTGTGTGCCCTAACCACTGTGATATCTCTCTGGCCCTCAACTATAGCACAGATCTGAGTGACTCCACTGAATGTATTGTGAGCACATTTGCTGTGGAAGTAATGAGTTAACCCCAGAGTGGGTCCCATCGAAGCATCTAGGCTGCCAACATTCCTCCCTCACAGCCCAGCCCAGAGTCTGGGGTTCCCTGGTGGCTCTCCCAGTCAATGGGGACCTAGGACAGCCAGAGAAGATCTCAGTTCATTTGTTGCCTAACCCTTTGGACACATCACCCAGGGGCCACTGGTCCACAGGGCATCCTCACAAGGTCTCCCTTTCATCTCCTTGCAGAACTGAAAGGATGTGAGAGGGGACAAATGTGCCCCCCAAAGCACTTGGCCTCAGGTGGCTTGTCGATGGAACTTGTTGTCACTGGCTGAGTCAGAGGCCTGGGTAGCTGTGGAAGCACCCAGTGTCCTCCCCAAACTTTATTTCTTTTTTTTTTGGGGGGGGTCACACCCAGCAGTGCTCAGGGGCTACTCCTGACTCTATGCTCAGAAATCACCTCCAGCAGACTTGGGGGACCATATGGGATGCCGGGATTCGAACCACCGTCTTTCTGCATGCAAGGCAAATGCCTCACCACTGTGCTATCTCTCCGGCCTCCCAAACTTTATTTCTTGAGGGGGGGCCACACTCAGCAGAGCTCAGGGGTTCCTCCTGGCTCTGCACTCAGAAATCACTGCTGGCAGACTCAGAGGACCCTATAAGGTTGTTGGGGATCGAACTCGAATCCGTTTCGGGTCGTCCATGTGCAAGGCAAATGCCCTACTGCTGTGCTATCACTCCAGCCCTAAAGTAATTATTTTTAAAAAGGCCTAACACTGCAACGTAATGTTAACCAAAACAATTCTGAACAAAAATTTAAAGTATATACTATTTAATCTGTAAGGTAATGCTATTATTATTATTATTATTATTATTATTATTATTATTATTATTATTATTGGTTTTGGGGGCCATACCCAGTGGCTCTTAGGGTTCCTCCTGGCTCTGCCCTCAGAAATCACTCCTGACAGTCTCGGAGGACCATGTGGGATGCTGGGAATAGAACCTGGCTCAGCCATGTGCAAGGCAAATGCCCTGCCCCTGTGCTATTGCTTCAGGCCCACTCCTCCCCAAACTTTAGAATTCTTCCACCTTCCTCATGAGGCACTTGGTGCTGGCCATGGGTTCGGAGATTGGCCTGGGCTTATGTAGCCTCTTCCCACAGGAATCCCTTAAGCAGGTGCGAGGGAATGAGCTGACTGCACATGAGGAGAAAAGGAAGCTGTGTGACTTCATAGGAAGAGAAAAATAGACAGGTGCATGCTCAGGGGGGCGGGTATCTGGGGGGGGGTCTCACCCCAGGGAACTGAGTCTCTGCTGCGCCCATCAGTGTCCATAGTGAGAAACTCCTGAATATGGAAGCCCTGGTTTTCTGCTGTCTTTGACCAGAATCGTTTCAGCGAAGTTAAACTTTACAGGCCTGAGGGTCTCCAGGGGGTCGGTCTGGAAAGTGACCTTGGGACACAGAGACTGCGTGTTCTGAACACAGGCTGCCCTGGGCCTTCTCAGTCTTCCCCATGTCTCTATCTTTTCTCTCCTTGGTTGACGCTGGACTCCCCAAAACTTCGACGCCTCGACGGGTGACAACTAGGCAACCCTTTGCTGTCCCTGCCCCACTCAGAGCCCCAGGCAAAGGATGACAAAGGGAAGCCCACAAGTCACATGGCATGCAGTGTGGGCGAGCAACACCTCAGAGAGAAAAACTTGGCCGCACGTGCGCACAGGCTAACAGCCCGTGTGTCCCCAAAACCAGATGCTGGGACATTCATGACGTCTGACGTCCTGCTCTAATCCTTTCATTATGTTTTCTATAACCACTAGCCAGGCTTGGCCTGTTTTCACAGACTCCTGTCATGACAGTGAAAATGAAAATATGTTTGAAGCTCTGAGCACTTGGCATCTCTCGAGAGACAGTGGAAGCGAAGCGATGGCCTTGCATGCCTGGCTCTACCCCAACCAGGACATGGGTCTCCCAAACACCTCCAGGGGTCGCTTCTGAGCACAAATCCAGAATAGCCCCTGAGCACCGCCATACCCCCAGAAACACAAACTAGAAACTAGAAACACTTTCTAGGGGAACCAGTCATTTCATTCAAACCGATTGTTATCATTCCCCTGTTCCAACATTCAAATAAAATGAAATAAAATGATAGGAGGCCAGAGTGATAGCACAGCAGGAAGGGCGCTTGCCTGGCATTCAACCAAACCGGGCTCAATCCTTGGCATCCTACATTTATCCCGAGCCTGCCAGGAGTGATTTCTGAGTGCAAAGAGCTGTGACTAACCTCTGAGCACCACTGGGAGTAGCCCAAAACACAAAACAAAACAAAAAACAAAAGTAAACCTTAAAAGTAAATAAATAAATTAAATTATGGGATCGGAGCGATAGTACAGCAGGGAGGGTGTTGGCCTTGCAAGCCGCTGGCCTGGGTGATGTCTCTGATGCCCCTAACTTGCTAGGAGTGATCCCCGAATACAGGAAAGGAGTACCTCTGGCCACCACTTGTATGGTTATGAAAATAAATTATTGTAGAAAACAGTAACTGTTTGGCAACAAAAGTCATCCCTGTGGGTTTTTGGTCCACAGGAAGTCTAGATGCAGCACCCCAATCTAAGTCGTGAGAGCCACAAGAGGGGGAAACTAGGTCAAAGGCTGATTGGCTAAACTGGAAACAACCCAGATGCCAGACAACAGACGAATGGCCAAAGAAACTGTGGTACAACTACACAATGGAATACTACGCAGCTATTAGGAAAAGCAAAGTCATACATTTACCTATACATGGACGGACATGGAGACTATTATGCTAAGTGAAATGAGCCAGAGGGAGAGGAATAGACATATAATAGCCTCACTCATCTGTGGCATTTAATAAAAATAAGACATTAAGGTAAACAATAGAGATGAGGGCTGGAAGGTCTGGTCCATGGTATGAAGCTTCCCACAAAGAGTGGTGAGTGCAGTTAGAGAAATAACTACTATAATGACAATGGTGGTGAGGGAGAGAAGTCGAATACCTATCTCGAAGACAGGCAGGGGGTGGGGGAGGAGGAAGATGGGGCATTGGTGGCAGGAAAGTGCACTGGTGAAGGGGGGATTCTTTTTTTATGACTGAAACCCAACTATAAACATGTTTGTAATCATGGGGTGTAAATAAAGATATTATTTTTTTTTAAAAAGAGCTGCCTGGCTAAGCTAGTCTGGAAGCTCCGAGGTCCGGTCCCCAGCACCCAGCATTTCCCTTCCAGGGGGCTCTGCGACCTGGGGGCAGGGAGGAGGAGGAGGCCTGGTCCCACTCACGGGTGTTAATCTTCTGCAGTGAAATGTGCTTCTCCAAATGCCGACGCAGCGCAGCCTCGGCCCCATACTTGCCCCGAGTGCCACTGTCTGCCAGGATGAAGTGCGTGTGCCAGCCGCTGAGTGGTGTCAGCGAGCTCCGAGGGTCGCCCATGGTCTGGTATGCTCGGGTCACCTGGGCACGGGGGAGAAGGGCAGATGGCCTCTGAGCCACACTTCTGGGACCAACCAGGACACCAAGCGGGGACACTGATGACGCTTAATTGTGGACAGTTCTTTTGGGTTGGTTCTGTGTTCAGGAGAATGTATGTGGGTATCAGGAATTAGACTGGGGGAGTTTATGCAAGGCAGGTGCTTTGGCTCCCTTCTGTCTCTCTGATCCTCCCTCTCTTGTTCCTCTCTTCCTTCCTTCCTCCCTCCCTCCCTCCCTCCCTCCCTCCCTCCCTTCTTCCTTCCTTCCTTCCTTCCTTCCTTCCTTCCTTCCTTCCTTCCTTCCTTCCTTCCTTCCTTCCTTCCTTCCTTCCTTCCTCCCTTCCTTCCTTTTCCTCCCTTCCTCCCTTCTCCTCCCTCCCTCCCTCCCTCCCTCCCTCCCTCCCTCCCTCCCTTCCTTCCTTCCTTCCTTCCTTCCTTCCTTCCTTCCTTCCTTCCTTCCTTCCTCCCTTCCTTCCTTTTCCTCCCTTCCTCCCTTCCCCTCCCTCCCTCCCTCCCTCCCTCCCTCCCTCCCTCCCTTCCTTCCTTCCTTCCTTCCTTCCTTCCTTCCTTCCTTCCTTCCTTCCTTCCTTCCTTCCTTTCCTCCCTCCTTTCTTCCTTCCTCCCTCCTTTCTTCCTTCCTCCCTCCTTTCTTCCTCCTTCATTTCTCCCTTTCTCTCACCTTTTTTCCTCTCTTCCTTTTTTTTATTTTAAGAAATCAAATTTTGGGGCAAGAATGATAGTACATTTGCCTGCATGCAACAACCCAGCTTTAATCCCCAGCATCCCATAAGGTCCCCTAAGTACCACCAGGAGTGTTTCCTAAGTGTAGAGGCAGGGGTCATCCCTGAGTACTGCCAGGTGTAGCCCAAAAGTCAAGCAAATACAAATTTAATATTGAAAATTAAAAAACATTAAAAATAGTACAGAGTTTAAGAAGCTTGTCTTGTCTTAAGAACTGGGTGTTAATGAAATATTATGCAGCCGTCAGGAGAGATAAAGTCATGAAATTTTCCTATACATTGATGAACATGGAATCGATTATGCTGAGTGAAATAAGTCAGAGGAGAGAGATAGATGCAGAATAATTTCCCTCATCTATGGGTTTTAAGAAAATAAAAGATATTTTTGCAATAATTCTCAGAGACAAAGAGAGGAGGACTGGAAGGTCCAGCTCACGACATGAAGCTCAACTCAAGGAGTGGTGGGTGCAGTTAGAGAAATAACTACACTGAGAACTATTATAACAATGTGAATGAATGAGGGATGTGGAAAGCCTGTCTAGAGTACAGGGGTGGATGAGGTGGGGAGGAGGGAAATTTGGGACATTGGTGGTGGGAATGATGCACTGGTGAAGGGGGGTGTTCTTTACATGACTGAAACCCAACTATAATTATATTTGTAATCAAGGTGTTTAAATGAAGATATTAATTAAAAAAGAAATGGAGGGCCCGGAGAGATAGCACAGTGGCGTTTGCCTTGCAAGCAGCCGATCCAGGACCAAAGATGGTTGGTTCAAATCCCGGTGTCCCATATGGTCCCCCGTGCCTGCCAGGAGCTATTTCTGAGCAGACAGCCAGGAGTAACCCCTGAGCACCGCCGGGTGTGGCCCAAAAACCAAAAAAAAAAAAATGGGTGTTGAAAGGAGGTAGTGATGAGCATGATACACTTTCAGTAGCAGTGTTGCAAACCACAGTGCCTGAAATGGGGTGGAGGAGGAGGAGGAGGAGGAGGAGGAGGAGGAGAAGAAGAAGAAGAAGAAGAAGAAGAAGAAGAAGAAGAAGAAGAAGAAGAAGAAGAAGAAGAAGAAGAAGAAGAAGGAGGAGGAGGAGGAGGAGGAGGAGGAGGAGGAGGAAGAGGGAAAGGAAGAGGGAGAGGAGGAGGAGGAAGAGGGAGAGGAGGAGGAAGTGGAGGAGGAAGAAGAGGGAGAGGAGGAGGAAGTGGAGGAGGAAGAAGAGGGAGAGGAGGAAGAGGAGGAGGAAGAGGAGAAGGAAGAAGAGGAAGAAGAAGGAAGAAAGATAGAGGCAGGCTGGAGTGAGGGAACAGGAGGGAAACTGGGTGGTGGGAAATGTGTCCTGGGGAAGGATGTGGAACACTGTATGACCAAAACTTAGCCATGAACCACTTTGGACCTGTGTATCTTGGGGTGATTCTATTTAAAAACTTTTATAAAGGAAAAAGAAAAATATTCTCGCGCACACAACAATTCCCTGCACTAATATTGTCCCCCAAGCACTGCTAGGAGTGATCCTAGAGCACTGAGACAGAAGTCATAATCCCTGAGTACCAAGCCAGGAGTAAACCCTAAACACGCTCGGGTGAGACCCAAATCCCTCCACCCACCTAAAGAAATAAAATACTGCCAAAGAAACTGAATAAGCCAAAGTGTACAGCCTGAGACTCAACTAGCATGAAATAAGTAGAAATAGAAGCTAAAAAAATTAAGTTAAGGGGCCGGAGCACGGGACAGCAGTACGGGATTTGCCTTGCATGCGCTGACCTAGGACAGATCATGGTTCGATCCCCCGGCGTCCCATATGGTCCCCTAAGCCAGGAGCAATTTCTGAGCGCAGAGCCAGAAGTAACCCCTGAGCATCACCAGATGTGGTCCCAAAACCAAAATAAATAAATAAGTAAACAAAACAAAGTTAAGAAATTACCCTTGCATTCCTGGTGGGCAGAGGAGGAAAAATCTGTATGTGTAGAAATTTGGTTTGAGGGCCACACCTGGTGGTGCTCAGTGTCACTCCTGGTGGTGTTTGTGGACCCAGCTTTGCAGGTTGCATGCAAGGCCAACACCCTTCCCACCGCGCCATCTTCCTGGCCCCTGATATCCAACACCTCAGAGCGAGCTACCAGAACCCTCAAAGCCTTCTGTGGCCAGCACAGCAGTGTCGGGGAGACGGCACGTACCCCCTTTCCGATCAGATCCTCCTTGTTCTCCACCATGCCCCACGGGGCGATCCCGATGGCACAGACGCGGCCTCGGGACTTGGAGGAATGGTCCTTCAAGGCGTCTCCCACGTGGCGGATCACCCCTGCCGAGGAACGAGGGACAAAAGTCAGAGCCGAGGACCCTGCGGTGGAACTGGCGAGGTGACACAGCTGGGAGGGCACTGGCGTGGCATCAGTGGGGCCTGGGTTTGATCCCTGACATCCGGTAGGGTCCCCTCAGTGCAGAACCAGAAGTAACCCCTGAGCACTGCCCGGGTTTTCTATTCTTATTTACAGATATAGTACAGCAGGTGCATATTATACTTTCTTTTCTTTTTTTGGTTTTTGGGTCATACCCAGCGGCGCTCAGGGTTTTTTTCCTGGCTCTGTACTCAGAAATTGCACCTGAAAGGCTTGGGGGACTCTATGGGATAATGGAAATTCAACCGGGGTTCGTCCTGTGTTAGCCACGTGCAAGGCAAACGCCCTACCTTTCAGTTTGTTTTTGGAGGGTCACACTCAGTGCTCAAAGGCTACTCCTGGCTCTGTGGAACCAGGGTCAACATTAGCATTGCCAGTACCGGACATGTGCCCACTTCCCTGAACTTTCATTCTGTTTTGTTTCATTTGAGCGCCACACCCAGCAGTGCTTGGACCTGACTCCTGGCTCTGTGCTCAGGAATTCCTCCTGTTGGTGCTCAGTGGGCCCCATGGAACTGAACTGAGGACTGAACCCGGGTGGGCCACGTGCAAGGGCAGCACCATCCCCTCTGTGCTGTCACTCTGGCACCCACCCCTTGGTGTATTGGGCTGACTTCTTCGCTGGCACCCGGAGGTAGCATGGTGTGGGGTGGGTAGGCTGATTCCTACCTGTGCTGACGCCCCCCGTGAAGATCCAGGCCCCCGTGGTCAGGGCGGCCTTCACCAGGCCTCGCCCAAACACCTGCTTCAGCTTGGGCTGCAGGTCGAAGTTCCGGAGGCCACCGTGCACGGAGATGAGCAGCTTTGGGAGCTCCAGGCGCCATTCTGTCACCATGAGGCGGAGCAGCAGGTCGGGCGTCGTGTCGCAGGACACACGGATATACTGTGGAGATGGGGGACACTCGCTTGCTCAGGGCAGGCTACACCTCTGGGGCTCGTTCCTGGCCCTGTGCTCAGGGATCTCTCCTGGTTCTCTACTGGGGGCCGGTGCAAGCCCTAAGCACAGATAGATAGGGCCCCCAAAACCTCCCAAATAATAAAAATGTACTTCAAGCAAAGCACCTGATAACAGCCCCCAAGGGAGAGTGTGACACATAGGCCCTCACGAGAGAAAAGGGGTCTAGGGTGGGGTTCGGGGTCCCCCTCACCAGGGCTTTGTTGCAGGAGCCACTGGCCTGGAACTCGAGCACCCCGTAGGAGTCCGTGGGGAAGGCCTGTGTGTGTCTGCTCACACTCCACTTCTCAGCCGCCTCAGCCGGGGTGCTCTCCCCCTGCCTGCCCGGGGCAGCACTGGGCGGGGGCTGGAAGTGCTGGAGGACCAGCTGGCCGCAGCAGCACCTGGGAAGAGGCACAGGGAAGTCTGAGCAGAGCAGCCCCAGGTCCCTTTTGGGTTTGGGGCCACACCGGCCCTGCTTGGGACTCCTTCTGGGCAGCCTGGGAGGGCCCTGTGGGATGCCGGGGATTAAACCTGGGCCGGTCACTTGCAAGGCAAACACCCTCCCTGTGATGCTATCACTCCAACCCCTGGGACTGGATTTTCTTGAGCCCCACAGTCACAGTCGGGCTAGTGACTGTCCCAAGATGTTTCCCCTTATCATCTTCAAAGTGCCCAGAATCCGCCATCAGTGTCCAGGTCACTTCTTCATCACCCCATCCCTGCCTGCCTTGGTGATCCCAGATCTTCACAGAGATGGATCTTTATTTGTTTGTTTGTTTTATTTAAGTTTTTGGGTCACACCCGGCAGCTCTCAGGGGTTATTCCTGGCTCTGCGCTCAGAAATGGCTTCTGGCAGGCTTGGGGGACCATATGGGATATCAGGGATCGAACCGGGTCCATCCCAGGTTCAGTCACGTGCAAGGCAAACACCCCACTGCTGTGCTATCGCTCTGGCCCCTGAGAAGTGTTTTTATGGACCATAGTGATAGTGCTTGCCTTGCAGATGGCCAACCCAGGTTAGATCTTCGGCACCCCGTAGGGTCCCCTCAAGCACCATTAGGAGTGATGCCTGAATGCAGAGCCATGAGTACTCCTGAAAACCTCTCGATGTGACCCAAAGCCCAGATCTCTGTCCACCAGCCTTTCAGTGGTTTCACCTGACCTGTTGGGGTCTTTCGTGCTGGGGATCAAGAAGACACATTCCCGTTTACAGAAGGTTTTTTCTAGCCAGGCTTTCCGACTCTGAAGAGAGAGAGGGAAGGGGGAAGTGGGGATCAGAACAATGTATACCCATGAACCTGCATATTTTTATTCAAGTTCACACTTATTTATTATCATTATCAGGGTATTAAACAATCCACAAACTTGATACTCAAAAGAAAAAAAGTGATTCAAATCCTCTGTTGAGAGAAAGACTTTGGGGTTAGACAATTTAGCATGCCTGGAGCCTGGAGTTGGTCTTATGGATAAGGTCTTCCTGTTTGAGGGCCAAAGGTTTTTCCTTTCTATTTTCCCCATATTTTGCTGTGCCTATGCAAGCAAAACAAAAACCTGCCACACATGCCTTTTTTATTTTTTTGTTTGTTTTTGTTTTTGTTTTTGGGGTCACACCTGGCAGCGCTCAGGGGTTACTCCTGGCTCTACGCTCAGAAATCGCTCCTGGCAGGCACGGGGGACCATATGGTATGCCGGGATTCGAACCACCGTCCTTTTGCATGGAAGGCAAACGCCTTACCTTCATGCTATCTCGCCAGCCCTTAAATTTTTATTTTATTATAGTTTTTAATCTTATCTTTTAAATTGGGGGTCCCACCTTGTTCATAAAACCTTGGGACACAGATTACTAAGAAGAAATAAAGTTTGGGGACCAAACTTTAACCATCTAAACTCAAAGGGGCCTGTGACACTGGCAGGCCAGGGGACATAGAGTGGTAGGACATGATGCATTCTGGGGCCATTGGTGAAGGGAGGTTGACACTGAGGGCTGGGAAGGGCCCTGACTCAAAGCATATCTCAAATTCAACTAGGAAGGACTTTGTAGATCACAACGATTTTAATAAAATAAACTTTAAAGGGCCCAGAGAGATAGCACAGCTGTTTGCCTTGCAAGCAGCCCATCCAGGACCTAAGGTGGTTGGTTCGAATCCCGGTGTCCCATATGGTTCCTTGTGCCTGCCAGGAGCTATTTCTGAGCAGACAGCCAGGAGTGACCCCTGAGCACTGCCGGGTGTGGCCCAAAAACCAATAAATAAATAAATAAATAAATAAAAACTTTAAAAATATATCCTCTGTTGAGGGGCCAGATCCTCTCTGTGTAGCAGGGAGGAAGGGCCTAGGTGTGCTTGCAGATGACCTGGATTTGATCCCCAGCATCGATAAGCACCATCGAGTACCGCCAGGAGTGATCTCTGAGAGCAGAGCCAGGAGTAACCCCTGAACACATCCTAGAGTGACCCAAATGACTCCCCCTCAAATATTAAAACTCTTTGTTGGGGGTGAAGAGAACACAAGTTACGGCCTTACACCCACCCAGCTAGCCTGATGCCAGGCACCCCAGCAAAGCCAAGAGTTCATTTGAGAACAGAGCCAGGAGGATCCTCTGAGCCCCCTGGGATGTCCTGAGACCCAGCTCCCCCAAATCCCACTTTTGACTCTTCCGATTAAAGTAATAATAAAGCACATGGAATTTGGGGCTAGAGTGAGCACAGCAGGGTGGGTGCTTGCCTTGTCCACTGCCGACCTGGGTTAGGCATCCCATAAAATCCCCCGAGTGCAGAACCAGGAGTGAGCCCTGAGCAAATACCAAACCAATACCAATACCAAACTAAACAAACCAAAAAAATAAAAAGGGGGGCATCTGAGGGGCCAGAGAGAACATGGAGGTAGGGCATTTGCCTTGTATGCAGAAGGATGATGGTTCGAATCCCAGCATCCCATATGGTTCCCTGAGCCTGCCAGGAGTGCTTTCTGAGCGTAGAGCTAGGAGGAACCCCTGAGCACTGCCGGGTGTGACCCAAAAACAAAAACAAACAAAAAGGCATCTGAGAATGGGGGTCAGAGCAATAGTAAAGTAGGGAGTTATTTTAGGTTCTAGGAAGAAAAAAAATAGAGGCCTGGAACCCAGAATGACAGGTGGGGGGGACAACAGATCTGGGAAGGGGCCCCTCTTCCATGCTGCTGGGAAGGACAGACCTCAGTGCCCTCGAGTCTTGAGATTCTGAAGAAACATTCTTGGTACTTCAGGAGCCACCACAGAAACCTTGCCCCGCCAGATGCAGCCAGAGGAGGCCCAGAGCCCCAGGAAACAGCTTGCTTAAGCACCTGGATATAGCCGCCCCGCACCCCCACTTCGGCTCCCTCTGGGCTTCCCATCACCATCAGAGCTTACCTGCTGCCCAAGCACTGCAAGAAACAGTCGGTGCCTTCCTCCTTCTCCTCCCCTGTCTTCTCCCCTACCGGGCAGCAGGACGCTGACCGATGACCCCTTTTAGGGGATGAGCTCCCCCTCTTTCCACAGAGAAGTGCCCATGAGTACCATGTGAGCATCTGCTCCTGGCCTTGTGACTTTATGAATCAAAGGCCTTGTGATCTGGCTCCACCGTCAGAGATGGGAACCAGCCCCCGAAATGTCAGCCCGCTGAAGGGGGCCCATACGATGGCCCCAGGACAGAGTTTCTTTCACATGCTCTTCAGGGGTGCCCTGGGAACGGGCTGCGAGTCACCCCTCGTTTTTTTTTTCAGATCATCTGAGTGTGCCCAGAGGTAGCAGAGACAACGTGAGAGTCACCTGATGCTCAATCCACTGGGGCCCTCTGGCTGCCAGTCACCCCCAAATCACACCCCCACCCAGCTGGGGTTTGCTCAGCTGATGTGAGGGTTTGGTCCCGTTTTTGAGGATTATTTTTCTGCCAAACATGAAACAAAGACAGAACCCCAAGATTCTCAAAGTGACACACTCCCTTTTCTCTCCCTCCCCCTCCCTCTCTGGAGCTCTCTTTTTCTAGATCTTTCTCTCTCCCTCTTTTTCTTTCTCCTTTCTCTCTTTCTCTGTGTCTCTCTGTCTCTGTCTCTGTTTCTCACTCTCTCTTACACACACACACACACACACACACACACACACACACACACACACACACATGCCTCACTTCCAAGCTAAGTGTGTCAATATACAAAACAGTCTGTGAAAATAGCTCTAAAAGTGTTTCGTTTTCCCCTGCTTCCCTTTTAGGGTTTCCATGTTTTCTTTTGGGGACCCTGAAACAGTACTCCAGAGGCCACACCTGTCAATACACAGCCGTAGCGCTGATTTGAAGCCATACCCAAGGATTAACATGGCTGCCTGGCAGTGCTCAGAGCCCCCCCTCACACACAGTTCTCAGCATTGGTGCCAGGGATCAAACCAGGGTCAGGTGCGTGTGAGGCAGGAGCCTTGACCTCGGCGCCTGCAGGGTTTGGATTTGGGGCCACACCCAGTGATGCTCAGGCTTACTTCCAACTCTACTTAGGAATCACTCCTGGCAGTGCTCAGACCATATGGGATGCCGGAGATCGAACCCAGGAAAGGTGTAAGCAAGGCAAATGCCCTCCCTGCTGTTCTCTCTCTCTCTCTCTCTCTTCTCTCTCTCTCTCTCTCTCTCTCTCTCTCTCTCTCTCTCTCCTCTCTCTCTCCTGACTTCTAGGGGCCAGAGAGATAGCATGGAGGTAGGGCGTTTGCCTTATATCCAGAAGGACGGTGGTTCGAATCCCGGCATCCCATATGGTCCCCCGTGCCTGCCAGGGGCGATTTCTGAGTGCAGAGCCAGGAGTAACCCTGAGCACAGCTGGGTGTGACCCAGCATTGGTCATTGGGGCCAGAGCAATAGTACTGTGGGCAGGACACTTGCCTTGCACATGGCCAACCTGGGTTTGATCCTCAGCATCCCTTAGGGTCCCCTGAGCCTGCCAGAAGTGTTTTGTGAGCATAGAGTCAGGAGTAACCCCTATGCACTGCTGGGTGAGGCCCCCTCACAAAAAAGTGTTTCTGTTTGTTTGAGACCAAGAGTCCTGAGGCCCGGGTTCAATTCCTGGGACTGCCTGATCCCCGGAACCACCACTGAGTGTGGGCAGAAATGTTTTTGTCCACCTCATGACATGAAGCTCATCACAAAGAGTGATGTGTGTTGTTAGAGAAATAACCACACTTAGAACTATCATAACCATGTGAACAAGTGAGGGAACTGGAAACCTTGTCTAGAGGACAGGAGGGGATGGGGTGGGATGGAGGGAGATTTGAAACATTGGTGGTGGGAATGTTGCACCGGTGAAGGGGGTGTTCTTTACATGACTGAGACCCAACTATAATCATATTTGTAATCAAGGTGTTTAAACAAAGATATTAATATTAAAAAAAAATGTTTTTGTTTTAATTTTACTCCCAACTCCAATTTTTCCGTCCTGCTGCTGCTACCCCAATGGAAGACTTCTCCTCATTCTTTCACACCACTCCAAAGTTCTCCTTCTAAAGACCCTTCAATCACACTGGATTTCTTTTTTTTTTGGTGGGGGGGGGTCATACCCGACAGCGCTCAGGTGTTACTCCTGGCTCTGCGCTCAGAAATCGTCCCTAGAGGGCACGGGGGACCATATGGGATGCTGGGATTCGAACCACCGTCCTTCTGCATGAAAGGCAAACGCCCTACCTCCATGCTATCTCTCTGACCCCCTTTTTTGTTTTCTTTTTTTGTTTATTTGTTTTTGAGCCACACCCGGTGACGCTCAGGGGTTACTCCTGGCTATGCACTCAGAAGTCGCTCCTGGCTTGGGGGACCCTATGGGACGCCGGGGATCGAACCTCGGTCCATCCTAGGCTAGCGTTGGCAAGGCAGACACTTTACCTCTAGTGCCATCACGCTGGCCCCCTTTTTTGTTTTCTTTTTTTTTTTTGGGCCACACCCTGTGACACTCAGGGGTTACTCCTGGCTATGCGCTCAGAAGTTGCTCCTGGCTTCTTGGGGGACCATATGGGACGCCGGGGGATCGAACCGAACCGCGGTCCGTCCTAGGCTAGCGCAGGCAAGGCAGGCACCTTACCTCCAGCGCCACCGCCCGGCCCCCCCTTTTTTGTTTTCTTAATTTTATTTTATTGAAACGACTGTAACCAATAGAGTCCTTCATAGCTGAATTTCAGCTAGACAATGATTCAGGGTCCTTCCCACCACTAGGTGGTGAGAGTGCATCCCATCCCACCATCCTTTGCCCCTTGGTGTACCAGCATAACAGGCCCCTTGGAGTTTAGATTGATAAAATTTAGGTCACACACTTTTTTTTTTTTTCTTTCTTTCTTTTTTTTTTTTTTTTTTTGGTTTTTAGGCCACACCCGGTGATGCTCAGGGGTTACTCCTGGCTATGCGCTCAGAAGTCCCTCCTGGCTTGGGGGACCATATGGGGACCATATGGGACACCGGGGGATCGAACCGAGGTCCTCCCAAGGCTAGCGCAGGCAAGGCAGGCACCTTACCTCTAGCGCCACCTCCCGGCCCCTAAAATTTAGGTCTCTTGATTCTATTGTCTTTGACTTTAGCTTGGATATTTAGTTCTGTCCTCATTTCCCCCCACCAATTCATCAAAGACCACTTGGCCCTGGCCCTCAGCCTTTCTTAATTCCTTTCTTCTTAGTTTTATAGGAATATGTGGTAAAAATAAGTAATCTGTGTTCCAAGGTTCTACAAAACAAGGTGGGAGCCCCTGAATTTTTTTTGTTGTTGTTTTTGGGCCACACCAGTGATGCTCAAAGGTTACTCCTTGCTCTGCACTCAGAAATTGCTCCTGACTCGGGGGACGCTAGGGGCGGAACTAAGGTCCATCCTGGGTCAGCCGCATACAAGGCAAATGCCCTATTATGGTGCCATAGCTCCAGCCCCTCCAATGCATTTTGTTTTCTTTGTGTTTGGTAGTGTGGGAGGAATTGGATGTCACCCTAACCCTTGGCTGGGTGCAAGAAAATGGATCCAGCCCATGAACTCCTGATTCATAAGTGGCAGAGCAATGAGTCTTTCCATGCTTCCTCCTGCATGTCACCAAACATTTCCAGGCAGTGCCTAGAAGCGGATTTGCCGGAGCTGGTGACATATCTGCTAAGATGCAGTAGCCCAGCAAAGGCCCCAGACACTGCCTTTCCCTCGCCCTTTGACAAGATCTCGCTCTCCAGAGTCGTCAGCAACAAAAAATGGCCAGGAGCAAGCACAGCGGGGGGGTGTGTGCCTTGCACACCACTGGCCCAGGTTGCAACTCAGCATCCCTCAGATCTCCCAAGCCCACTGGGAGTAACCCCTGAGTGCAGAGCCAGGAATAAGCCTGGAGCATTGCTGAGTGCTGGGTGTGGCCCCTGAGCCCCCAAAGTGTGGATACCTGGTTAGACCTCTCGGTGTTGGCAAGAAATGAGACTCTTAGGAGCATACGATGGGGACTTAGCATAGTTTTGGTCTGGATTGTCCTGTGAGACTCTGTTTTTGTTTTTTGTTTTTTGATTTTGAGTCACACCCAGTGGTGCTCAGGGGTTACTCCTGGCTCTGTGCTCAGAAGTTGTCCCTGGTAGGCTCAGGGGACCATACAGGATGCCAGGAATCAAACTCAGTTCATCCCGGGTCAGCTGCATTCAAGGCAAACAATCACCTTGTTTTTAGCTTTGCAATCACTCTGACCCTAGTTTTTGTTTTTTACTTTTATTTAGTCACTTTGATGGGGCCCAAGCAATAGTACGGTAGGAGGGTTGCTGGTATGGCCCAGAAAACGAACAAAAAATGTATTTGGTCACCATGAAATTCCCAGTTATTCATGATCGGGCTTCGGGAATCAACTGTTTCAACACTGATTCTGCATCTGGTTTGGTTTTAGAAAAATTTGGGAAATCTCCCCCCACAGCCCAGTCTTCCGTTTTCTGTGAGTTTGTGAAAGGATCACAGCTTCTTCTCCTTATAACTGAAGAATTGACCAAGTTTTAAGAGAAGCCCAAGAGAGACCATTTGGGTTCCATGGTGGGAAATCTAAAAATTAATCATTTTGTCTCACTTTCTAGATTGAGTTTAGATTTTATTTCTCTCTGGAGTCTGTTTGCGAGCATCTGCGTCTTTCCAGGAATTTAATATCTGGGCTTTCGGCCTGCTGAAGACAATTGGTGGTGATTTTCTCCGAAGAGCTTGTTATTTCTCAAAGATCAGTAGAAATATCTCCAGAACCACTCTTTTTTTGTTTGTTTTGTTTTGTTTTTGGGTCCCACCCAGCAGCGCTCAGGGTTCCTCCTGGCTCTACACTCAGAAATCACAGGCTTGGGGGACCATATGAAATGCCGGAATTCGAACCACTGTCCTTCTACATGCAAGGCAAACACCCTACCTCCATGCTATCTCTTCAGCCCCAGAACCACTCTTGATTCCATGAGCTGAATCAAAACACTTTTTGATGGTATAGCTAAGAATTTGTTAATTTTATTGATACTTTTTCCAGAGAACTGAATTTCTGGAGGGTTTCACCAGCTATACTCAGGGCTTACTCCTGGCTCTGTGCCCAGTCATCACTCTTAGCAGGCTCAGGAGACTACATAGGATGCCGGGGATTGAACTTGGGTGGTTCGCTGTATGTCTTCCAGGTACAATTTTATTTCTCTCCTTGGTTGCTAATATAATGTTTCTGAAGAGACAGGAATCAATCCTCAGTACACTTGATTCAGCCTATTTCACAGCACTCGATGGATCCCAGCAAATGTTCTCAGGAAACTTAGAGTGAACCCACACTGGGGCCAGAGCAATAAATAGCACAGTGGGAAGGTTATTTGACTTGCATGCAGCCAACTCAGGTTCCATCCCAGCATACCATATGGTCCCTGAGCCTGCCAGGAGTGATTCCTGAGTGCAGAGCCAGGAGTAATCCCTGAGTGCTGAATGGTGTGGCAGGAAAGGGGAGAGAGAGAGAGAGAGAGAGAGAGAGGAGAGAGAGAGAGAGAAGAGAGAGAGAGAGAGAGTGCAGGTGGGTAGGTGTTAGGGTTTTAAGAGAGAGAAGAGAGGGAGAGAGAGTAAGAGAGACACACAGAGAGAGTAGATGGGTAGGTCTTAGGGTTTGAAGAGAGGAGAAAGAAGAAAGAAAAAGAAAGAAAGAAAGAAAGAAGAAAGAAAGAAAAGAAAAGAAAGAAAGAAAGAAAGAAAGAAGAAAGAAAGAAAGAAAGAAAGAAAGAAAGAAAGAAAGAAAGAAGAAAGAAAGAAAGAAAGAAAGAAAGAAAGAAAAGAAAGAAAGAAAGAAAGAAAAGAAAGAAAGAAAAAAAGAAAGAAAGAAAGAAGAAAGAAAGAAAGAAAGAAAGAAAGAAAGAAAGGAAGGAAGAAGAAAGGAAGGAAGAAGGAAGGAAGGAAGGAAGGAAGGAAGGAAGGAAGGAGGAAGGAAGAAAGAAGGAAGGAAGGAGGAAGGAAGAAAGAAGGAAGAAAGAAAGAAAGAAGAAAAGAAGGAAGAAAGGAAGGAAGAAGGAAGGAAGAAGGAAGGAAGAAGGAAGGAAGGAAGGAAGAAAGGAAGGAAGAAGGAAGGAAGGAAGGAAAGAAAGAAAGAAAGAAAGAAAGAAAGAAGGAAAGGAAGGAAAGGAAAGAATGAAAGGAAGGAAGAATGAATGAAATGAAGAATGAATGAATGAAAGAAAGAAGGAAGAAGGAAGGAAAGAAGGAAGGAAAAGAAAAGAAAAAGAACACCCACCATTCCTCCATTCCGGGGAGTAGCGTCCTAACCCAGGACCCAGGAGGTTCTAACCTGCCTCCATCTGCCTCCCACTACTGTTGAGTTTAGCCCATGCCTGAGCCTGGCTGTTTTCTAAGACTCGCTCATCTCTCGCTCCCTTCTCTAGGGGACCTTCCAGGGACCAGAGAGAGGACAAGGGTGAGGGCACCGGCCTTGCACGTAACCAACCGAGGTTCCATCCATGCCCAGCTCTGGGTCTGATCAGTCCCCTGAGAACCACCAGGAGTGATCCGTGAGCATAGAGCTGGGAGCAGTCCCTGAGCACACTAAATGTGTCCCTAAAACCTCAAAGAAAACTCAATGGGGGTCTTTTAGGCTTTGTAAGCAAGAGGTCCAGGTTGGTTCTGGTCACCACCTGGATTCCTAAGCACCCCAACTCCAAACAAACAAAATAAAATAGGGTCTTTCCTTTTGGAGGACCGGCCTGTGGTAGGAAGCTTGCAGTTAGGGCAGAGAAGGAAACACTGTGACAATGAGATTTGGGAATGATCACTTTGGACAAGAACTGGGTGCTGAGAGGAGGGAATGTGATATCAGGGTACCCTTTTAGTAACAGTATTGCAAACCACAGTGTTTAACAGGGAAAAGGGAAAGGGAGGGAGAGAAAGAGAGCAAGAGAGGGCCCGGAGAGATAGCACAGCGGTGTTTGCCTTGCAAGCAGCAGATCCAGGACCAAAGGTGGTTGGTTCAAATCCCGGTGTCCCATATGGTCCCCCATGCCTGCCAGGAGCTATTTCTGAGCAGACAGCCAGGAGTAACCCCTGAGCACCACCGGGTGTGGCCCAAAAACCAAAAAGAAAGAAAGAAAGAGAGCAAGAGAGAGCGAGAGAAGAAGAAGAAGAAGAAGAAAAGAAGAAGAAGAAGAAGAAGAAGAAGAGAAAGAAGAAGAAGAAGAGGAGGAGGAGGACGAGGAGGAGGAGGAGGAGGAGGAGGAGGTCTGCCCCCCCCCTGGGGCTAGAAGGAAACTGAGGACACTGGTGACTGGGGAAGGGTGTGGTACATTGTATGACTGAAACTTAATTGTGAACAATTTTATAATTGTGTATCTCACAGTGATTCAATTAGAAAATTTATTTATAAAGAAAAATAAAATAGGGAGTCTAGCAGGAGGAGGTTTGGCAAGCCCACGCCATGCCGGAGGCCTGCTTGGCCAGGCCTAGGGGGGTGCGGGACTTGGGTAACCCCAGCACCCCTCTGCCACCTTGCTCCAGATCTCCAGGGCTTCCCCGGGCCACACGCCTGGGCAAGCCGGTGAGTTGGGTCCCTTGGTGGAGCTTGAAGGTACCCTAGGCCTTCCCCCACTATCCATGCGGCTCCTTAGGGAGGGTCTGGGTGGGGCTCTGAACTTCTGGTCTCCCAGCTTCTTGAAGGATCTCTCCTTCCTGGGAGCCGGGAGTCTAGCAGGAGGAGGTTTGGCTGGCACTGGTAATCTCTGTCCAGTCTACATTCTCAAAATCGCGGGGGCGATTTCCCCCCCGCGCACAAGAAACATTAATAGTACTCTCACAAAAAACAATAAAAGTACTCACTATCATTGAATTATGTTTTTATGTATGCAGAATGTCCATTTTGTACTCTGCCCTTTTGCATACCCCTTCATAAGTTCATATTTCTCTTTAACTTCTTTATCTCCTATCATCATTACTCCTTTTTTACCCTTTCTAACTTAAGTACTGTTGAGTCCTAATTCACAGACCAAAGTGGTGCCCTAGAGTTAACACCCACCCAACTATTTTAAAAGGCATAAAAATGACGCATATCTTTTCAACATTTTATGGGTGTTTTCTTTGATGGCTATAACTTTTGCTAAATACTTTCTTATACAGTGATGATCCCCCCCCCATGTTTTTTATCTTCTCTTTGTGAACTGCTCAATATGGGATTTGGTGTGAAAGAATCCTCAGTTTAATACTTATGTTTGAACCAAGTCATGGGTCTTGTTGGAAATGTTCTTATGCCCCCATATATCTGATAGCACCACGTGGCTTTATTACTTGTTTGCGTAGGCACACTAACATGGGAAAATACTATACATACCAATAAGTTCTTATCTAATAGAAATGGGAACACACAAATCTTGTAGTGCAATGAGACCTTACACCCTGAACATTGACATAAAGACCTGGCACAGGCCTCAGAAGAATGCGCATTCTCCATTTACCCCTTGATCTACAGAAGACATTTACAAAACATCCAAGGTTGTATATAACATCACCCGGAGGCATTCCTGTACCAGGGACGACCCTACAGCTGCTCTGACATCGATCTACTCAAAGAGACATCCCTTAACACTGAGAAGACAACAAGAACAATGACCTGCTTACTGGACAGGGCTTGCTGTATTGCCCCTTTATGGTGAGGTTTGTCTATAACATCACCTGGAAGCAATCCTCTACCACGGAAGACCCTACCACTGCTCAGACATCGTCCTGCTCAAAAGAGACTTCCCTTAACACTGAGAAGACTTAACAACAACAACCTGCTTACAGGACAGGGCTTCCTGCATTCCCCTTTCATGGTGAGGTGAAACGAGAAGGCACTCCACATCATGACTTCAATATAGGACATGCAGATTCCAGAATCTTTAATACAGAAACATGAGACCGACAACAGAGACTGTGTGATAAGTGTGTTGGCGCTACGGACAATGTCTTGGAGCGAATGATAACTTTCCTGAGGCCTAGAGCTGGTCTTATGCCAGGAAACTTCAGGGGTAGGATCTCTTTGTATTTAGGCCAAGGCTATTCCTTTCCATGCCTCTCATATTTTGGTGGGCCTATGCAAACAACAATTGCCACTCTAACACCGTTTTTACTGTGCTCCTTTGACTCTAATCCTTAAAACACACCCACTTAAAATTTGAGGTTAACTTAAGCTAATATACATGTACATGGAAATGTAAAAAATACTATGCCTCTAATGTTTAAGGAGTTACATAAGTTTGATGGCTTTAGATTGCCTTGTGTGCTGTTAAGAAATATTATAATGTGCTACAATCTGGGGACTTGAGGGACAAAGTAATTGCACATGGATTCTGTTTTATTTATCTTAACTTTCTTTGGTGAAAGTTCAAAGTTAAGATATCAGCAAGGGGACTTCTTCTGATAATTATGTTATGGGTGATTGTCCTTCCACTGTAACTTTACCTTATCCTCTTTCTTTGCATCTTTTGTTCTCATAATTCATAATAAAAAATTATAAAACTGAAAAAAAAAAAGAAAAATAAAATAAAAGGAAAAAGGGCTGGAGAGAGAGTATAGTGGTAGGGCATTTGCCTTGCATGCTGCTGGCCCAGGACAGACCTCGCTTCCCATATGGTTCCCTGGGTCAGTCAGGAGTGATTTCTGAGCACAGAGTCAGAAGGTACCTCTGAGCGCCACAGGGTGTGACCCAAAAAACAAACAAACAAAAAAAAAAATCAAAGAAAAAATAGGCCTAGTTTAGAAACAGGAGAGATAGCAGAGGGTTAAATTAAGGAGCTTGAATTGCACATGGCTGATGCGGGCTCATTCCCAGCCTCATTGAGGGGTACAACCAACTCCAAAATGGACCCTTAGCAGAGAGCCAGGAGTAAACTCGGAACACTGCTGGGAGTGGCCCAGAAAAAAAAAAAAAAGACAAATTCAAATACATTTTGAGCTAAACTTCCGGCCAGTTCTAGAAGCTTCATAGCAGGTTCTCCTGGGCAGAAGTTCCCAGATCAGCCTTGGCTCAGTATCCAGAACCTTCTCTGTGTTAGAACTTTTTTTTTTTTGGCTTATTGGATTTTGGGTTGGTCGGGGGGGTTCTTCCTATTTGCAGAAGAAAAAGACCAAAAAGCAGAAAACCCACTAAGAGTCAGGGATGGAACCAACATGGCGTGATTGTGTCAGCCTGGACAACTTTCCCCATAGAGACACCCCAGGCTGCCCCTCCTTGGGTGCTGAGCATTAGGGTTCCTTTTGCCAGGGCTGAGTCTGTTTGCACTGCACCTTTCTTGGGGTGCCCCAGACAAGCTCTGATCTGTGCATGTTTTGGGACTTATGCCTTGCTGCTCCTGCTTCGTTATGCCCAGACCACTTCTTCTTTCTCCTGCTCAGACACCCCCATCTCACTATCTCAGTCCTTCCTGGAAAGGTTAGGTCCATGGAATCCCCTACCTCAAGGTATTCACTCACCCTGCTCCCTTCCCTCAGTTGAATGAACCCCAAAGACAGGAAGATAGCCACATCTCCACTGCTTTGCCTCCCTCTCTTCCTTCTGTTCTTCTCTCTCTCTCTTCTCTCTCCTCTCTCTCCTCTCTCTCCTCTATTCTCTCTCTCTTCTCTCTCTCTCTCTCCTCTCTCTTCTCTCCTCCCTCCCTCCTCCCCTCCCTCCCTCCCTTTCTCTCCCTTTTAACTTGCACCCCTCACTCATTCTGGTCCAGTCTCCTTGCTTCCTGAGTCATTTCCTTCCTTCTGCTCACACCCAGGAGCGAAACCAGTCCTATCCCTTACACTGTTCTCTGTCCCCTGTGGCTCCCTGGTCTGGAGTCAGTCCCTGGACTCTCAGACTGTGTCTCAGTGTCCAAACACCAGAGTAGTATGTGCCTGAACCTTGTCACTGTGAGACACAAGGTCTGGGATCAGGATCCTTCGGGCCCACAGAGCCAGAGGTGGGCCTGATGTGAGAACCAAAGCCCCCTGGGCCTAGAACCAAGGTGGTCCCAAGCCCCCAATAAAGCCACTATAAACTAGTTTTCCACTCTACAACTTCACCATAGGCAGAGGGTGTTAGCCAAAGATAAAACCGCTAAATGTCTCCTCTAAAGGGCAAGACCCTCCCTGTTCTGCTGAAATAGAGGAACTAGGTGGGTCTGAATGTCCCCAAGTAAAGACCCCCTGACACCAAGTTGAGGCAGCAATGAGTTGGGACATCAATTCCAAGACATGATACATGATGTGGTTTGTGTGCAAATGGAAATGAGCCAATCATATATGGGGTGAGGGATGAACTGCTTGTATTAGCCAATAAGATGCTTGAGTTGGTGAGGCTTGTTAAGCCTTATAGAAACTGCTTGGAAATTTGAGTTGGGGTCCTTGTCAAGACTCCCTGGTTGGATGTGACTCGAACCTCAGCTAGCCGAATAAACTCCCTTTTGTGCCTGGCATTATCGGAGGTGGTCTCTGACTCTCCAAATGTCAATTTGGATCCTTACACTGAGACAGGGGAGGAGAGAAAGGGAGAGAAATAGAGGGAGAGAGTGAAAGAGTGGGTAAAGGAAAGGAAGAGAGAGAGAGGCCATCTAGTTCAGTTGGCCTCTAGGCTCTGTGTACAAATCCTTCCCGGTTCTCCAAACCCCTCTGGTCCAGACACTCCACTTGGATCTGAGGAGCTCAGGCTTGAGTTATTGTGGCTCAGCTGATCAGCTGTGTCTCCACTGGACACCACCCCCAACTCAGAGCCAATGTGCCTGACTCTCGCCGGCTCTCCCAGGTCCCCTGATGGATTCTGGGGTCACACTCAGTGGTGCTCAGGGCTGTGCCCAGCTGTGCTCTGAGAGGACAGAGGGTTGAACCCCATGATGCTCAGAACCACACATCTGCTTCTCCTTATGCATCTCTGGATCTCCTGGCATTGCCTAGAGCCATCCCATAACACCCAGCCAGCATGATCCCAAAGCAGAAGAGAGGAGGGAGAGAAGGAGGGGAGGAGAGGAGAGGACAAAGGGGAAGGGAAAGGGTTAGGGTTAGGAGAAGAGAAAGGCGAGGGAGGGGAAGGAAGGAGAGAGAACCGGGTCATTTCAGCCCCCTCCCTGCTCAGGACCACCCCTCCCAGCATCTGAGCAAGCAGGATTGGGTCATACAGGAAGAGAGTTTGTGGAACCCTGGAGTGTGGAGGGGTCACACTCCTCCTACAGTGCTCCTAAAACACAAAGCACCCAGCCCTTCTCTGCAGAAATTTAGGACCACAGCTCCTGAGTAGCTCCCAGAAAAGTACAATAAAGATCCAGGACTGATAGCACAATGGCTAGAGCATTTGCCTTGCTGCCGACCTGACCCGGGTTCTATCTCTGGCATCATAGAGTCCCCTTGCCTGCCAGGAGCAATTCCTTGACACAGACCAAGGAGTAAATCCTGAGCAACACTGGTATGGATCAAAAAAATTTAAATAAAGAGTAAAATAAAAAAATTTTAGGGGCTGAGCAATAGCACAGTGGAAGGGCTTTTGCCTTGTACATGGTTGACAGACGGTGGTTTGATGCCCGGCATCCCACATGGTCCCCGAGCCTGCCAGGAACGATTTCGGAGCTCAGAGCCAGGAGTAACTCTGGTGTTGACTTCAAATCCAAAAATAAATAAAAAATCTAAAGGTAAAGTGGGGATCAGTGCAGATGACAGTGCAAGAGAGAGGGCCACCCTGCTCCCTGCTCACAGCCCACCTGACTCTGTCCCTGGTGCTAAGGAGGGTCCCCCTCACTGTGCCAGCTGCAGCCTAAGGAAGCATCCAGCTCCCAGAGAGTCTGGGACTCCCCCTTCTTGCATGGTCCTGGCTGGGGAGAATCAGGGGGGACCCCACCCTGCTTCATCACCCTTCCAGGATCTGAACTTTAAGTCCAGCCCTTTGAGGCAAGCTTTTGGGGTCCCGCTGAGCAGGGAAAAGCACCCTGACTCCCACCCTCGGGAAGCTGGGCCCCCCAAGAGCCCTATCAGTACCGGAGGGGGGGCAGTGGCCAGGAGGTCCCTCCCCAAAGCTCACTCACCTTCTGAGACCCCGAGGAGGCAGCACTCCGGAGCGAGCCCCGCTTGAAGGAGCTGTTCATCTTCTTCAGAGACCCCCCAGGCCTGTGTCCAGCAGTGGGGGGCAGAGCGGAGCCCCTCGCGCCGTGCCAGGGCCCGAGCCAAGCTGGGTCAGCTGCCGACCCCACTCCCCCTCTGGCTCCTCCTGGCCACCTGGGATCAGCCTTAATCCTTCCCCAAGGCTTAGGGGGGGCTAGGTTGGGTAAATGGAGATTGAAGCCATCAAAAATGGGGAGCTCGGGATCGGGATTGGAGAGACAACACAGGGAGGGCAATGTTTGTTTGCCTTGCACGCGGCATACGAGGGTTCGATCCTGGGCATCCATAGCACCACCAGGAGTGCTCCTTGAGTGCAGAAACGTGGGTTAGCATTGAGCCACCCCCAAGTACACAACTTGGTGGATTCCAGAACTTCACCCCTGAAAAATAGGAACTTTAAAAGCCAAGGGAAGGGGCTGGAGCCATAGCACAGTGGTAGGGTGTTAGCCTTGAATGCAGCCCACGCGGGACAGAACGGAGATCACTCCCTGGCATCCCATAGGGTCTCCTGAGTCTGCCAGGAGAGATTTCTGAGAGCAGAGCCAGGAGGAACCCCTGAGCGCTGCCGGGTGTGGCCCCCAAACAAGCAAACAATAAAAGGCCAAGGGAAGATGATTCCGAGTAGCAGGGATCAGGGGAACCCTGAGGTTTCATCCTTGGCCTTGCACAACCCTCAGTCCACTGGACGTGTCTCCCAAGTACAAAGAGCCAGTTGTGTCTGATTTGGGCTTTCGTGAGGGCAGCAGTGGGCTCAGAGGGTAGCAGCACGTGCCTGCCCCAGGGTCTGTTTGGGAAAGAAATTCCTCCCAGCCCTGTGGGTGCAGCTCTGGATCTATGCCCTGGGACAAAAGGGGCCCACAGCCTCCTCTCCCCACTGCTCTCCTTTCCAGCTGTGACCCCAGTTCCAGCATAAGCAGCTTCATCTCCCCCCAAATTGGGGAATGTGAGGAGAAAACCTCTAGGGAGTTGAACAAGAAAGTTGGGGGCTGAACGTGCTGGTTCTTCTCCTTGATTCAGCAGCTCCTGCATCCATCCTGTTTCCGTTTCTTGTATTTTTTTTTGGGGGGGGTGACTAACCGCAGCACTCAGGGGTTCCTCCTGGCTCTACGTTCAGAAATCGCTCCTGGCAGGCTCGAGGGACCATGTGGGATGTCAGGATTCGAACCATCGTCCTTCTGCATGCAAGGGCAAACTCCTACCTCCATGATCTCTCTCCGGCCCCGTGTTTCTGTTTCTTAAAGTATTTCTTCCCTCCCTCAATACTGCACTTCATCTTTTTCTTTTCTTTTTTTTTTGGGGGGGGGGTTGGGTCACACCCAGTGGTACTCAGGGGTTATCCCTGGCTTTGAGCTCAGGGACCATATAGATGCCGGGGATTGAGCCTGGGTCAGTGACAAGCAAGGCGTTCTACCTGCTGTGCTATAGCTCCGACCTCAATGCTGCACTTTCTGGGGTAACCTGAGATGAGCCAGCTTTCTGTGATTGATTTCCTGCTGAAGCTTCATACACATACACACACACACACACACACACACACACACACACACACACACACACACGACCAGACCACTCTGTCCTGAAATAAATTCAGGAGTTGCCTTGGGGCTCCCTCACCTACAGAAGCCCAAGTTCTATCCAGGCACTGGATGGGACCCTCAGAACCAACCTCCCATACCACCAGGCATAGCTCAGGAGGGGCTGCAGGGAGAGAAGGGGTTATTTTAGGGAATGGGGGGGAGCTGATCTCGAGGCACTTCCGAACCCCAAAGAAGCTAAGAGAATTAACCTTGCCCTAAGCCCAGACTCCATTACTCTCTGAGCATTCTTTTTCCGGGATTAAGCATCCAGGATTTGGGGCCCCTAAATCAGGATTAAGGCAAAAGGTGTTGGAAGGCCAGACCAGGGCTAAACCCCAATGGACAGTGGATCATCCTCTGCGTGGAGAGGGGGTTTCAGGGGGGGCCTTTAACACCCCCAGGCCCATTCTGTGCTCAGGACAAAGACCAGGGCCATGGGGTTTGTGTGCTCAGGTCTGGGGGACTCGGGGCGTGTGGCTGAAAGGAAAGTCAGAGGCGCCAACAAGGACAAAGTCCTGGCTTCCCATCTGAGGCCTCACCATAACCACTGGTGACAGAGCCAAGTATCTCTGTCCACTTCCGCCAGATCTGCATCCTCCCTCCCCCCTGGTTGCCCGAACTCCAGATTCAGGGCTCCTGGTCTGTCCTCTCAACAGTCTTTGCTTGCTATATAAGGAACCAAGTTTGTGGGACTTTGGGGATGCATTTTTTGGGGGGGGCCTACCTGGCTGCACTTGGGGGGTTATCCTGGCTCTGTGCTCAGAAATCGCTCCTGACAGGCTCAGGGGACCCTAGGGGATGCTGGGAATGAAACCCAGGTCCTTCCTGCTGTGTTATCTCTCTGGCCTCCTCCTCGTTTGTCTTATTTAGTTGTGGTGCTGGGGATGGACAACATGTGTTTGTTTATTGTTTTGTCTTGTTTTGGGTCCACACCTGGCAGTGCTCAAAGGTTCCTTCTGGCTCTGCACTTTGCAATCGCTCCTGGCAGGTTTGGGGAACCCTATGGGATGCTGGGGATCGAACCAGGTCAGACCACTTGCAAGGCAACCCCCACTGTGCTATTTCTCTGCCTCCACTCCATTTCTTTTATTTTGGAGACACTCTCAACAGTACTCAGAGGTCACTCCAGCAGTGCTTGGGGAACCCTAGCAGATGTCTAGGATAGAACCTGTGTTAGTTGTGTACAAGGCCAGTGTCTTCCCTGCTGCCCTTCACTTGGGCCTGAAACTATTTTTATTTATTTATTTATTTATTTATTTATTTATTTATTTATTTATTTCTTTCTATTGGTGCTTTGGACAATACCTGGAGTTGCTCAGGGTTCCTCCTAGCTCTGCACTCAGAAGTCACTTCTGGCAGGCTCAGGGGAACATATGAGATGCCTGGGATCCAACCATTGTCCGTCCCAGGTTGGCTGTGTGCAAGGCAAATGCCCTACCACTGTGCTATCTCTCCAGCCTGTTGTTCCTGACATTAGAGCAACAATGGTGAGCGCAGTTGCCACGGGCTTTCTATGCCCACAGACCCTTTGCCTCACCGAGGCCCTTTCGAATCTGTTGTTTATTCAAGGCCAGAATTATTCCAGAGCACAGTTGAGGGCGCTTGCCTTGCACAGGGTCAACAGGGTTCGATCTCCAGCATCCCATCGGGTGCCTGGGCCTGCCAGGAGTGGTTCCTGAGCACAGAGGCAGGAGTAACCCCTGAGCACTGTTGAATGTGGCTCAAGAGCTACAGACAGAATTCATGGTCTTAATAATCTTCGCCTTGGGGCTGGAGAGATATCACAGCAATAGGCCTTTGCCTTGCTTGCAGCCAACCCAGGAGAGAGGGTGGTTCGAATCTCGGCATCCTATATGATCCCCGGAGAGTGCCAGGGGCTATTTCTGAATCAGAGCCAGGAGTAACCCCTGAGTGCCACTGGGTGTGACCCAAAAAAAATAATAATAATAAATAATCTTCACCAATCAGCTTCCTGGAGAATGTGGGGCTGTCCCAGGCCAAATGTTCCAGACCAGGCCTTGAGGTCAACCACCTCCAACACCCAACTTGGGCCTGGCAAGCCTGACCACGCTGAACCCAACCAAGTCAAGGCCCAGGCTGGCGGGCTCGTGGTCTGCCGCGCCCTCTGGCGTCCAGCTTCACTACTGCAGCCTCAGAACTGAGGCTCCGGGCACTGAAACATTCCTGGAGCACCCCAACCCTAATGTCCTGCTCTCTCTTCCTCCAGGTAGCAGCTGTGAGCTGAGCACCTGCCCCAGAGTACAGGGCAGGGGGTTCTGTTGATTTTCAGCTTGTGTGTGTGTGGGGGGGGGGCTGACTTCCTACCTAGTTCCTGGTATTCTCAGAGAGGTTCGGAGGGGCCCTGGTCATTGTGACACCCTTGTCTCTTTAGGGGGCTGAATGGAAGGCTTAAACTGGTTTCTTGGGAACAACTTAATGGACACCCGTGTTTTCAAACGGTGCTGTTTGTAAATAAAGTTTATTGGCATGCAGTCGTCTTCCCTGGTTTGAAAAAAATCACACGGTTGCCACTGAAACTCTATAGCCCAGAAAACTTGAGAGACAGATTGTGTGTGAGAGAGGGAGAGAGGGAGAGAGAGAGGGAAGAGAGGAGGAGAAAGAGAGGGAAAGAGAGAGAGGGAGAGAGAGAAGGTGAGAGAGAGGGAAGAGAGAGGGAGAAAGAGAGGGAAGAGAGAGAGAGGGAGAGAGAGAAGTGAGAGAGAGGAAGAGAGAGAGAAGACAGACAGAGAGACAGAGAGAGACAGAGAGAGACAGAGAGCACAGTTCCAGAATTTATCCAACCAGATCCCATATAGCACAAAACGCAGCTGCTTTCCCTTCTGTGCCCTCTCTGGGCCCTGGCCTATTGGGCTCTTTCTGGAGGATTATGATGATATCCCTAAGCGGTAAAAGACTGAATGGTAGTACAACAAGTAAGGCATTTGCCTTTAATGCAGCCGACCTGGGACAAACACAGGTTTGAACTCAGACATCCCATATAGTCCCCGAGCCTGCCAGGAGCAATTTCTGAGCGCAGAGCCACAGTAACCCCTCCAGGGGTCTCAAACTCGAGGCCCGTGGACCACAAACGGCCCTCCCTACAACATTTTGTGGCCCTGTCCTAGAGGAATCTTTTTGTTTGTTTGTTTTGTTTTGTTTTAGTTGTTTGGGTCACACCCCCAATGTTCAAGGCTTACTACTGACTTTGCACTCAAGGATCACCCCGACTTTGCCTCCTGCGGCCCCAGGTAAATTGAGTTTGAGACCCTGCAAGCACTGTGCTGTGTGACTGAGAAGAAAGAAAAAAGGGAGAAGAAATGAAAGAAGAAAGGGAGGGAAGGAGGGAGGGAGAGAGGAGGGAGGGAGGAAGGAAGGAAGAAAGAAGGAAGAGAAGAGAAAGAAAGAAAAGAAAGAAAGAAAGAAAGAGAAGAAAGAAAGAAAGAAAAAGAAAAGAAAGAAAGAAAGAGAAAGAAAGAAAGAAGAAAGAAAGAAAGAAAGAAAAGAAAAGAGAAAGAAAGAAAGAAAGAAGAAGAAAGAAAGAAAGAAAGAAAGAAAGAAAAGAAAGAAAGAAAGAAGAAAAGAAAAAAGAAAGAGAAAGAAAGAAAGAAAGAAAGTCTTAGGCAGCAGGGCCAGAGAGATAGCATGGAGGTAAAGCATTTGCTTTGCATGCAGAAGGACAGTGACTCAAATCTGGTATTCCATATGGTCCCCTGAGCCTGCCAGAGTGATTTCTGAGTGCAGAGCCAGGAGTAACCTGAGTGCCACCGGGTGTGACACAAAAACCAAAGAAAAGAAAAACAAAGAAAGAAAGGAAGGAAGGAAGGAAGGAAGGAAGGAAGGAAGGAAGGAAGGAAGGAAGGAAGGAAGGAAGGAAGGAAGGGAAAGAAAGAGAGAAAGAGGGCCCGGAGAGATAGCACAGCGGTGTTGCCTTGCAAGCAGCCAATCCAGGACCTAAGGTAGTTGGTTTGAATCCCTGTGTCCCATATGGTCCCCCGTGCTGCCAGGAGCTATTTCTGAGCAGACAGCCAGGAGTAACCCTTGAGCACCGCCCGGGTGTGGCCCAAAAACCAAAAAGAAAGAAAGAAAGAAAGAAAGAAAGAAAGAAAAAGAAAGAAAGAAAGAAAGAAAGAAAGAAAGAGGGAGAGAGAAAAAGAAAGAAGGAAAGAAAGAGACAGCGAAAAAGAAAGAAAGAAAGAATGAAAGAAAGAAAGAGAAAAGAAAGAAAGAAAAAGAAAGAAAGAAGAAAGAAATATAGAAAGAAAGAAAGAAAGAAAGAAAGAAAGAAAGAAAGAAGGAAAGAAGGAAAGAAAGAAAGAAAGAAAGAAAGAAGGAAGGAAGGAATGGAGGAAGGAAGGAAGGAAGGAAGGAAGGAAGGAAGAAGAAAGAAAGAAAGACACAGAGAGAGGTTGGGATAAAGAAAGAATAAAGGAAGGAAGGAGGAAGGAAGAAAGAAGAGAGAAAGAAAGAAAAGAAAGAAAGAAAGAAAGAAAGAAGAAGAAAGAAAGAAAGAAAGAAAGAAAGAAAGAAGAAAGAAAGAAAAAAGAAAAAAGAAGAAAAAAGAAAGAAGAAAAGAAAGAAAGAAAGAAAGAAGAAAGAAAGAAAGAAAGAAAGAAAAGAAAGAAAGAAAAAGAAAGAAAAAGAGAAAAGAAAGAAAGAAAGAAAGAAAGACACAGAGAGGTTGGGATAAAGAAAGAACAAAGGAAGGAAGGAAGGAAGGAAGGAAGGAAGGAAGGAAGGAAGGAAGGAAGGAAGGAAGGAAGGAAGGAAGGAAGGAAGGAAGGAAGGAAGGAAAAGAAAGAAACTCTGTGTTTGTCCTACAGTTGAAACAGGTGAGGACCCTGGTATACAGGCCCGAAACAGCAGCCATGAGGAAAGGCGAGGGGAGAAAGCCTGCCTCTTGAAACATGTCTGAAACAAAACACACACAATTAGGCATAAAAGTAATGAGGAAAGCCAAGGCAAATGGACCTCTCTGATCACCCTGGAATGTGCTGGAAGGTCCGTTTCCCAGAAATTGCTAAGGAAGGTGGGAGCATCTCTATGCAGAAACTGAGCATGACTGGTCACTGATAATTCCTGGAGAAAGGCTGGATTGAACTCACTCTTGCTTTTCCAAGAAGGCTGATGTTGGATGGGAGCATGCCTGAGTCCCAGCCTCATTTGAACAACCCCAAGGGAGAGAGCGAAAGAGCCAGAAGGCCTCTTCCTCAGAGCATCGCCTAGGAAACACACCCAAGAACTTCCCTGGTGAGCCCTGAGCTCTCCCTCACAAGCTCCATCCCTGAAGGAAGTCTGGGACCTTCGAAGAAGAAGAAACATGTTAAACATACTGGCTGGAGTCTCAGGAATAGCAACTCAGTCCTCCCCATCAGCCTCAAAGAAAGAGCAAAATGGAACCATCTGTTGGAGCCAAAGCCAACATTGGCATGTCCAGTTCCCAGCTCTTGGGGTCCCCTGTCACTCCAGGCAGAAAAGAGTCCCCACCCCCAGCGTCTCCCAACTGAGTGATATTATGTTCTTGGCCCAAATCCTGTGGGGTTTTTTTGGTTTTGTTTTTTTCTGAGTCACATCTGCTGTTGCTCAGGACTTACTCATGGCTCTGTGCTCAGAAATCCCTCCTGGCAGTGCTCAAGGGACCAGACTGGGGCCAAGGATCAAAGTCAGATTGGCCATGTACAAAGCCAGTGCCCTCCCCACTGTGGTTTCACTCTGGTCCCTGGAAAGCCCCTATTAAAAAATAGAAAAAAAAACAGGGGCCAGAGCCATGGTGCAAAGCAGTAAGGCGTCTGCCTTGCGCATGATAGCCTAGGATGGACCACGGTTCAATCCCCCAGCGTCTCATATGGTTCCCCAAACCAGGAGCCATTTCTGAGTGCAGAGCCAGGAGGAACCCCTGAGCATCACTGGATGTGGTCCAAAAACAAAAAGCAAACAAACAAAAATAACTAAATGTGTGTGTGTGTGTGTGTGTGTGTGTGTGTGTGTGTGTGTGTGTGTGTGTGTAAACAGGGATGGAGGGATCTAAGCGACAGCCCAGTGGAAACCCAAATTTGAACCCTGATGTCTCATATGGTCCCCTAAATCCACCAAAAATGGGCCCTGAGTGCAGAGCCAGGAGGAATGCCTGAGCACTGCTAGGTATGGCCCAAAATAAACAAAAAAAGGGACTTGGAACAGAGAGCTAGTGCACGAGGGAAGGCACAGCCAGCTCTGGTTCAAATCCCTGGCACCACTTTGGGCCTGAAAGCACTTGACCTGCAGGTGTGAGACCCTAGGTTTGGTCCTCAGTCACACACACACACACACACACACACACACACACACACAAAATCTGGGCCAGAGCGATAGCATAGCCGTAGGGTGTTGACCTTGCATACAGACAACCTGGGACAGACCCACATTCAATCCCCAACATCTCATATGGACCCCCAAGCCTGCCAGGAGCAATTTCTGACTGCAGAGCCAGGAGTAATTCCTGAGCGCTGCCGGGTGTAACCCAAAAAAAAACAAAAATCAACGTGCAGGCTTATTTGAATCCTGATTCAAAATCAAACCAACTCCAGTCACATTAAACCAGAAATATTAATGTGCCAGATGAGGGAAATGTTGTCAATATTTAAAATATGTAAACAAAATATATACTTTTAATTATTGATTGTTAATTAATCAATTCATTAAACAAAACCTAGTTTATTTATCAGCTATGATAACAGAATTGTTATTATATACAATATATTATATACAAAGAGGGGTCCTAACCTTTTAGGAATATTCCTGGAGTAGATTCCTGCAGGGATGACTCCTGAGTGACTTCCCTTGTTTCTAGAACTTGAAGATTCCTCTCCCCTCACCCACACCGACTCTGCACCCAACCACTGTGGACTTGTCTGGGCCGATGGGATGGTAGCGATTGTGCAAGCAGACACTTGAAGCGTCCGACACATCGGGGCTTGCCCTCTTGTGCCACAGGAACTTCTGGAGTCCCGCCAGCAGGGATGCAGGCCTGAGCTGGCCCTTGAACCCAAGAGCCCTCTCAGTGTGGTGGTCTGAGGCCCACAGCAGCTACACAGGGCCCTTAGCAACCGGAGCATCTTTGCAAAAGTCTTGAGAAAGTTGCCACGTCCATGCTAAGCACCAAAGAAACCGACAGAAAACAATCCCGCTGAGCACAGCCTGACCTGTCGACCCAAAGGCTGTGAGCTGATATCATAGCCGCACAGTCCCTGCGGCTTGTCTGCGGATTTGCTTCAAAATAATCAATAGAAAAATAAATAAGTAAGTAAATAAATAAATAAATAAATAAAAGGGGTTCAGAGTGGTAGCATAGTGGTAGGGCATTTGCCTTGCATGCAGCTGACCCAGGATGGACCCGGGTTCAATCCCTGAAATCCCATATGGTCCCCCAAGCCAGGAGTGATTTCGGAGCTCAGAGCCAGGAGTAACCCCTGAGTGCTGCCAGATGTGGCAATAAATGATAGATAGATAGATAGATAGATAGATAGATAGATGATAGATAGACAGATAGACAGATAGATAAAATAAAAGGGGGCTGGTCCTATAGCACAGCAGTAGGGCATTTGCCTTGCACACTGTTGACCTGGGATGGACCCGGGTTTAACCACCGGCATCCCATATGGCCCCCCTGGCGTGCCAGGAGCCATCTCTGAACAAAGAACCAGAAGAAACCAGAGCATTGTCGGGTGTGGCCAAAGGAAAAAGAACATCAAAAAAAAAATCGACATATATGGGACCGGAGAGCTAGCATGGAGGTAGGGCATTTGCCTTGCATGCAGAAGGAGGGTCGAATCCTGTCATCTCATATGGTCCCCCGAGCCTGCCAGGAGCGATTTCTGAGTGTTGAGCCAGGAGTAACTCCTAAACGCTGCTGGGTGTGATCTAAAAACCAAAACAAAAACAAAAAACAAAAAACAAAACAAAAAAAATCAATAGATAGGGTTCAATCCTTGGCATCCCCCACATAACACTAGGATTGATTCCTGAATATAGAGTCAAGAGTTACCACTGTGTTACCATTGCCTGGAATGTCCCCTCCAAATAAAAACAAAACAATACAAACAAAAATAAATCAAGGGGAGTCTCTCCTTCCTGATCCCAGTCTCTGTGCCCCAGGGCACTGTTCAGACCCAGAATTTGTGCCTGCTTTCTAGCTAGGTGCAAAGTCGATGTGAGATGGCAAGCAACAGCGCCGACCCCCATGTCCAGTGCTGGGAGTCGGAGGAGACATGGCTGCACCCACCCCGCCCCACTCAAGGCTCGCCTTAGTCAGCCACTGGGACATCCTTGCCGCAATTCCTGTGGGTGCCCGAAGACTGTGGGCATCTTGTTCAGATGTGGCTCGCCTGGCAGATGGTCCTGAGCACAAACAGATCGGGGAGGCTGAGTAAACGCCTTGGCAGAGTTGACTTAGCCAATGGCAAAGTACCGGAGCCTCAAGACTCAGCCCAGTTTAGAGGGAGGAAGGAAGATTCTGGAAAGTGATAAGTGGGCTTGTGACCAAGCCAAAAAAAAAAAAAGGAGAGAGGTAAACAAGAGTTGAGCTCCACTGAAATCATCCTCACTGTCACTGGTAGAGATAAGATGAGATGAGATGCCCCATGCTCTGTCAGCCAGTCTGTCAGTCTGTTTGTCTTGGTTTGAGCGAGTCAGGGGTCCTTAGGCCAGTGGCAGCACTTTGGGGGGTTCTTGTGATGATCCAAGACAGCAATTAGCCCAGAGGGTAGAAGAAACTCGCCCGTGCTGGGAACTAGAATCTGTGGGAATTTCCCAGTGCCAGGCAATGCCCATTTCCCTCCCCAACCCCCAGACCCGTCCAACCCTGTTGCCCACATCAACCTTTCTGATCTAACTGTGATTTACTTCTATGTAAAGTTGTCAAAGGGAGTAGCTGTAAAGTTGAAGGTTTTTTTTTTTCTTGTGGGCCACACTCAACAGTGCTCAGGGCTGTGCTCCTGGCATTCAGGGTACCCGATGGGAAGCGGGGGATCAAACCCAGGTCTGCAAATGCCCTCCCCACCGTGCTATCATTCCAGCCCAGAATATTTGAGGAGGGGGTTGTTTTGGGGCTACATCTGGCAGCAGGCACTCAGGGGTTTCTCCTGGCTCTTCTCTCAGAAATTGCTCCTGGCAGGCTCAGGAGACCTTATGGGACACTGGGAATTGAACTCAGGTCAGGCCCGGGTCATCTGCGTGCAGGGCAAACTATCTACTGTGTTATAGCTTTGGCTCCAGAGTATTTCTGTTGCTGTTTTGGTGTCACTCCTGGCTATGCTCAGGGATCACAGATAGAGGGCGTTTCCGGGTCTCCAAGGGGTGCAGGGTTTGGATCTTAAGCCACTATTCTCTCTCTTTCCTGTCCTAAGACTCTTTTCATTCCCGAGCCCCAGTCCAGTGACTTGAATTCAGGATGCGACTGGATTGTTTTGAGATAGGGTGGACTGGCCTCATGGGGCCTTAATGGGGGCGACTGAAGAAAAGGGCCCTGGACGAGACCAAAACAGCATGGCCAAATCTGAAGGCACCTGAGGGTGATCAAAAATGTCAGATTGGGGTACCGAAGCGGTGGTGCAGCGGTAAGGCATTTGCCTTGCACACGGCTGACCTAGGATGAACCGGGGTTTGATCCCCCGGCATTGCATATGGTCCCCCAAGCCAGGAGCGATTTCTGAGTGCAGAGCTGGGAGTAACCCCGGAGCATCACGGGGTTTTCCTCCCCAAAAAATGTCAGTTTGGGGACTGGAGTGATAGCAGAGAGGGGAGGGCATTTGCCTTTGCTGGTGGTTTACCAGGGCTTGATCCCTGGCATCCTATAGGGTCCCCGGAACATGGCTGGAAATAATTCCTGAGCACAGAGCCAGGAGTAACCCCTGACAGTCACTGACTGTGGCCCCCAAACAAAATAAAACAAAACAAAAAATTCTACTTCCCACCAAATTACTCTCCCACCTCCTCCTAGGCTTACCCCTGAGGGCATCCAGTTCTGTGGATATTTAAGGTGGCAGGACACTGGTCAATATGGCCCCATGTCTGGGAACAACCATGGGGCCTATGAGATTCAGCCTCATACACAGACTTGTAGGCGTGCATGCAAAGACACAGACATGCACAGACAGACACACAGATATACTCACACACGTATGCACAGATACACACACATATATGCACACAGTCACACATTCACTCACATACATACGTGAGGCCTGGATTCCAACCAAGGAGAGATGCCATTTTGTAAAGGCCATGAGTCAGGCTTCTCTTTCTCAAGCCTAAATTTCCAATAACATGGCCCTGAGCTTCCTGCCCGTACCAGGGGACATATCTGGAAAGGACACGAGGGAGTGGTGGGAAGGAGGCCTAGACAACAGATAGTTGTCTGAAGGATCATCAGAACCAGAGTCATCAGGTCATCAGAGTCATCCCCTCCCTATATAAGCAGGCTTGTGACCGTGGGTCCTGACCTGTTCAGTATGGGGCTGTGGCTGACAGAATAAAGTTTTGTTTTGCTTTACTTCAATTGTGTGGTCTCATCCTTTGACCCAGCACCCCGACAATATACATTCTCACTTATGAACAGACCAACAGACACACACACACACACACACACACACACACACACACACACACACACACATCTCCACAGGCTTCAGAACAGCCCTGTTTGGTCTTGGGCTCATGGCGCTCACCACTGGCCCCAGTCAGCACTGGGTGGTGAGCTGGACTATGAGATGACTCCCAGCTATGAATCCCAAACCAAAGCGTTCCCCCTTTATGGCAATCTCTTCCTTTGGTAGGTAAAAGCCCGCCTGGATCTTACCCTCCCTGCCCACCTGTGGGATGGGATTGGCTTGATGAGGAAAGAGGAAGTGCTGGCTTTGGCTCAGCAGAGACACCACGAGGAAAGATTCCACCAACTCCATGATCCTTTCCTGACTGCCTTGGGTTATTCATCCTTCGAGGCTACCCTTCTTCTTCAGACCTTTCTGTGTGGGGGTTAGAAATAGGGTGCCTGGGCCCGGAGAGATAGCACAGCGGCGTTTGCCTTGCAAGCAGCCGATCCAGGACCAAAGGTGGTTGGTTCGAATCCTGGTGTCCCATAGGGTCCCCCGTGCCTGCCAGGAGCTATTTCTGAGCAGACAGCCAGGAGGAACCCCTGAGCACTGCCGGGTGTGGCCCAAAAACAAAACAAAACAAAAAAAGAAATAGGGTGCCTGGGGTGCTCTTGCAAATCGAGGGTTTTATTTTATGCTGGCTGTGAGCCTACCAGAGGTAGGTCAGAATTGGGCAGTGAGCACTGGGCGGAGAGCAATGACTCAGCTAGGAGAAAGACCCAGATGTGTCTGCTTAGGGGATTGTGCGTGCTTCAGAAAGACCCTTTGGCCAGTCAGAGGCAGCACGGGGGTGGGGGGGTGGGGGGGCTTGCAGACACCCTCCTCACTGTAGGGGCCTAGGACCAAGTCCTATACTCTCCACTGGGGTAACAGGTCACGGTGGAGCAGGCTGCAGAGAGTGCTGCTGGGCACCAGGGGGCAGACTGGACCACCTGGGGGGGACTCAAAGGGGCCAAACTTGGGGTTGGTTTGTTGCAGAAACAACAAACAAACAAACAAAAAGACAGCAAGAGACTGGGGGAGGGGGAAGAACCCTGCTGTCCCCGCCTCATGTTTCTTCACAGACTTCTGTTTTAGGCCCTGCAAAATAGTGCAAAGTCCCGGCTTGCTGCTCTGGGATCTTTGTCCCTTTGGGGTGTGCAGAGAAAGAAACAGGCTGTGGCTTTGCTCCTTGTCTATCCGCATCTGATGTCTTTTATTTTATTTTATTTATTTCTGGTTTTGCGGCCATACCTGGCAGCGTTCAGGGGTTACTCCTGGCTCTGAGCTCAGAAATCGCTCCTGGCAGGCTCCTGGGACATTATGGGATGCCAGGAATCGAAGTCAGATCTGTCCTAGGTCAGTTGCATGCAAGGCAAATGCCTTACCACTGTGCTATTTCTTTGACCCAGGGTTTAGTTTTTAATTTGGGGCCATACCCAACAGTGCTCAGGGATCACTCCTGATGGGGTTCAGGGGCCCCTATAAGACGTCTGAGATGGAACGGGCAAGGCAAGCACCCTCCCCAATGCATTATTGCTCCAGCCCCAGCCCCAACCTCTGTCTGTGTCAGTCCCTGGGGATATTAGCCAAATTGCACTGGTTTCATGCCTCCTTCTAGTGCCGCCTTGCCTGGTTTCTTTGTCAGGGGTTCTGTCATGTTCCTGTTAGGACCTTGATCTTCCTGGGGATTCGTGGTTGTGGGATTCCGTTTGGAAACAAGTGGCCTCATCATGTGGACCTGGGGTGGGGGATCCCCTCATCCTTCGGAGAGATCCACAAAAGCAACACGATGCAGTGGCATCCTTAGGCCCCTTCTCCCCTGAGGAAGTGACATCCCACAGAGTAACGGTAGCAGCGAATCGGAAAATCCAGCTGTCTCTGAACCCAGGGGTGTGCAAAAATGGCACAACGTCACTTCTTACTCAAGGGGCTATTTTGGGAAACACTGAGCTATTTTCACAAATGCTAAACTCCTTGTGTGCTTGCGTTCGAGCAGCTAAAAATAAAGACTTGAACATTTTTATCTCAAATTGAACTCCCACCAGAGAGACCAGCCACAGGTTGGGGGGCCCAGGACACGAAAAATTCCCAGGGGGCCGAAGAGATAGTTCTGGGCTGGCACACAGCTGGCTTTAATCCCTGCCACCCACACAGCTCCCCCCCACCCCAGCATCACTAGGAGTGGTCCTTAAACGCAGAGCACAGTGAAAGCCCTGAGCACCGCTGAGTACTCAAAATCAAAACCCCAAAAAAGAGGAAAGAATGAGAAAAAAATTATTTTGGTTTTTTTTTGTTTGTTTGTTTGTTTGTTTTTGGTTTTGGGGCCACACCCGACGGTGCTCAGGGGTTTTCCTGGCTGTCTGTTCAGAAATAGCTCCTGGCAGGCACGGGGGACCCTATGGGACACTGGGATTCGAACCAACCACCTTTGGTCCTGGATCGGCTGCTTGCAAGGCAAACACCGCTGTGCTATCTCTCCGGGCCCTTATTTTGGTTTTTGGATTACACCTGGCAATGCTCAGGACCCAGAGGGTCTGCGGGCCTGGCAGGCAGGTGGGTTTGGACTGTCACCATTGGCACCCACAAGCTGCCCGCCCCACCCCACCCCAACAGCAGATGGAAATGCACTAATGGAGCCTGGGGGCACCCAGAGGGGAGGCCCCAAGTCTGAGCCTCTCCCTGGGGCTTAATTTAGAGGCTGGGTTTGCACAGGAGACGTCATTGCTGAATGAAAAGAGGGCGTGCCTGGAGACAGTGGGGGGCTGACAACACTGTGTGTCCCTGACACAGAGCAAAGCAGGTGTGGGGGAGATTTAGCCCTTTGAGGAATTTGGGGTCCAGGGTTTGTGCAGGGTGGTTCTCTGGGAGATGGGAGCAAACTCTTCTCCCGAACCCTGACTGTTCTCTGTGGCTGTGCAGAGACCACCCCCCCCCCCCGCCCCAAACAGAGGCCACACCCACCAGATGTGGACAAGGCTTTGGAGTCTCTAGTTCCAGTGACCCCATTTTGCTTTTTGTTTGTTTTTTGATTTTTGGGTCACACCGGTGGCGTTCAGGGGTTACTCCTGGCTCCACGCTCAGAAATTGCTCCTGGCAGACACAGGGAATCGAACCACCATCTTTCTGCATGCAAGGCAAACGCCCTATCACTATACTATCTCTCTGGCCCCAATGTTTTTTTAGGGTTTTGTTTTGTTTTGTTTTTGTTTTCTTGTTTTGTTTTTTTGGAGGGCCACACCCGGCATGCTCAGGGATTACTCCTGGCTCTGTGCTCAGGGATCGCTCCTGGCTGTGCTTGGGGAATCAAACCCAGGCTAGCCACACACCAGGCAAGTGCCCTCCACACTATGCTGTCGCTCCAGCCCCAGCAGGTAGGGTCTGGGGACACATTTCCTCCCCTCTAGCTTGGGTCAGCACCACCCCTGGGCCCTCGTGTCCCCTGCCACCCTTGAGTTCAGCTGCCCAGCTCAGCCCCTGGTGCTCAGCAAAGCACCTGCCAGGGTAGTAAAAGCTCAGCTCTGCTCTGGCTGCCTCCTGCCCCAGGCCCTTTGTGTTCCCTCCTCTCATGGTCCCTTATTCTGGGCTTCAGGGATACCTGCTGCCTCTGCTGGGATGCAGAGCCAAGGCCCCGAGGGGCAGTGCTGTGAGGGGACAGAGGCTGACACGACCGAGCAGGACAGGATCTCGGTTCCCTACCTGTATCCACCAAAATTAACTCCAGAGACATCCAGATGGAGCAAAGATTTCCGTGTACAAAAGATGGAGGCCCCTAAAAGCGCCAGAAAATAAATGAGAAGCAAAATTGTGGTTCTTGGAGGAGGGTTGAGCTTTTGGGCTGGGTGCAAAGCCCAGAGACTGGGGCCTGAGCTAGCGATAGCACAGTGGTAGTGTGTTTGCCTTGCATGCTGCTGTTCTGGGATCCACCCAGTTTCAATCCCTGGCATCCCCTGAGCCTGCCTGGAGCAATTTCTGAGCTCAGAGCCAGGAGGATCCCCTGAGCACCACCAGGGGTGGCCTAAAAACCAAAAATAAATAAATAACAAAGCTTAGACACCACAGAACAGGGATGATGAAAGATTATAGAACAGAGAGACAACTAGTTCATCGAGGAAGGAAATGAAAAGTTCAAGAGGCAACCGAGAAACATAATTAAACAACCATCTATCCCTAAAGCCGAATTACTATGCGTTAAAAATAAAGAGATGGGGCCGGAGAGACAGCATGGAGGTAAGGCGTTTGCCTCACATGCAGAAGGATGATGGTTCGAATCCCAGCATTCCATATGGTCCCCCGAGCCTGCCAGGAGCGATTTCTGAGCGTAGAACCAGGAGCAACCCCTGAGCACTGCCTGGTGTGACCCCAAAACCAAAATAAATAAATAAAGAGACTTCAGGGCTGGAGAGATAACATGAGGTAGCACATTTGCCTTGCATGCAGAAGGATGATGGTTCGAATCCCAGGTTCCCATATGGTCCCCCAAGCCTGCCAGGAGCAATTTCTGAGTGCAGAGCCAGGAGCAACCTCTGAGTGCTGCTAGGTGTGGCCCCAAAACCAAAAATAATAATAGTAAAGAGATGTCACTTTTTTATTCCTTCCTATCTTTCTTTCAACCTTCCTTCCTTCCCTCCTTTATTCTGTCCCTTCCCCTTCTTTCTTCCTTCTTCCTACCCCCCCCCCCACACACATTTGAGCTCTTGTTTTTTTTTTTTTTTGGTTTTTGGGTCATACCCGGCAGTGCTCAGGGGTCACTCCTAACTGTCTGCTCAGAAATAGCTCCTGGCAGGCACGGGGGACCATATGGGACACCGGGATTCGAACCAACCACCTTTGGTCCTGGATCGGCTGCTTGCAAGGCAAACACCACTGTGCTATCTCTCCGGGCCCACATTTGAGCTCTTACAGTGACTGTTGTACCAACTGGTTAAATACTCTGGGTGTAGACACAGCTCCCTAAAGAGGAAGAAGGAAGGAAAGTGTTTGACCAAGCACCTCTCCCCACCCCCCACACACACATGAAACTGCACCCATAGGAAATGGGAGAGGGCTTTTCAGGATCATATGATCTCTCAGTCCTGAGCTCAGGGCCTTGCAATTACCCAGAAGCCTGGACTCCTGGTCTTACCCTGCCATCCATACTCAGACCTTTTGGTGACTATGACTGAGCTTAGCCAAAGAGCTAGAGGGGGGTGTAGACACGAATTCCTGGAAGCAGTCGAAAGTTGCAGAGATGTGTCGCGCCCCGTGTATGTGTCAGCTACAGCTGCGTAACAAATGGCCACAGACCAGTCAGCAGCTTCAGACACTGCACAGGGTGAGTAGTGTGCTCAACTTTTTCACGGGCCAGGAATCTGGGGGACAAAACTTGGCTGGGGGTGGGGGGAGACACAGTGCCAGAACTCTGAGGGTGAGCCTGCCCCTTTCGGTCTGAGATGCTTTTGGTCCTGTCAAGGGTAAATGGACCTTGGGAACATAATCATGCTTCCAATGCTGCTAGGAAAGAAAACAGGGGTGTGGGAAGGAGGGGTGAGCAGAGACACACAGCTGGCTGGGCACCGGGGAGCACACCTGCAGCAGGAAGCCTGCAGGAGCAGCTAATTCCTGGCTGTCACTAAACTCCAGAAGGCCCCCATTTGCGTGTGGGGCTAAAATTAGCTCCGAAAAAAATGTGTGAAGAATCCACTTTTTTAAAAAAAGATAATTTTTATTCACTTTTCCACTTTTGTTTCACAAAACACTGGATCCTTAAAACTGCAGTGGGGCTGGGAGGGGGCGATGAAGGGGCGTAAAAAAGCGAGACCCCCCCCCCTCCCCAGATGAAAACATCAGAATCAAATCCATGAAGCCAGCCCTTCCCTCCTGGAAGGTGCCTCCAGGCTGGCAGCCCAGCCGAGCTCGGTGCCAGCGTCTAATTATAGTGCCAACATCTGCGGTGCGAAACCAGGATCGGCAAACGAGCTTTCAGGGTTTTTCACTAAGTCAGAGCGATTTGCTAAAAATACTTCCCCTGTATCCACAAGCCCCAGACAAGAAAGTCGAGGTTCCCTCCCTGCACCCTGGGGTGGAGGCGAAGGGAGGTCGGAGGGTTCCCTTCCTAGGCTTGCTTCGTGCCCTGAGTTTGGGCCCTGGGGTACTGGCAGCCGGAGCTGAGGGCGGAACTCAGACTGGCACCAGCCGGCAGCAAAGGGCTCCTGGCAGGTGGGTCTGGGAGGGGCAGCTTGGAGAGCAAGAAGCAAGGGGTGGCTGGGGCAGGAGCAGAAACACTGCTGGCTTTTTCCTGGGTTCCATTCCGGCATCCCAGATGGTTTCCCCGAACCTGCCAGGAGTGATCCCTGAGTGCAGAGCCAGGAGTAACCCCTGAGCGCCATTGGCTTGGCTCCAAAACCAAACCGAAGATATCTAGAACAGTGCTTCAGCATCTCTCTGGGTGTCTGAGGCTCCAGGCATTCCGCTGTGCTCCAAGACCAATTCTCTGCCCCCCAACATAGGCATAAGCCCAATTGACCTCTTTTGTTTGCTTGTTTTTGTTTTTTGGGCCACACCCAGTGATGCTACTTCTGGGTACGGTGCCCAAAAATTGCTCCTGGTTTGGGGGACCATGTGGGATGTCGGAGATTAAACCCAGGTCTGTCCTGGGTCAGCCGTGTGCAAGGCAAATGCCCTGCGGCTATGCTATCGCTCCAGCCCCTTCTTTTTTTTATTTTTATTTATTTTTTTGCTTTATTTTGGGGCCACACAGGGAATTTTTCAGGGGTTACTCCTGACTCTATGCTCAGAAATCACTCCTGGCAGTGCTCAGGGATGCCGAGGATCGAACCCAGGTTGGCACTTGCAAGGCAAACACCCTTCCTTATTTATTGCACGTCTGTACAATATTTGCTTTGGGAAAAGATCAGACAGAAAAATTGCCTGAAGGGATAATAGTTTTCTTCTGTTGGGGGTGGGAAATTGTTCCAGAAAGAGTGAGCGACAGCCCGAGGCACTTCATTAGTTTTGATGGGCGCTTGGGCGAATGTTGCAAGTCAGCCCCTTGATGGGGTTGACTGATGGAGGGGTGGAGGATGAGGTCTTTCCCCTCCAGCTCTGAGCACACGTCTGCCACCCTGTTCAGCCGGCGGTTCTGAGGTGAAGCGGCGGGTAAAAGGCTAGCAGACAGTCAGGCTTGTGAAAATTCAGCTTTATTCGGAGGACAAGACTGAGCAAAAGGCCTCAGCATCCGTTCCAGCCAAAAGCCCCTCGCCTTCCACAGACCCTTGGCTTTTATCTCCCAGAATCAGGTCCCACCCAATGGTGGGATCAGATACCACCCAATGGTGGGGAGCAGAATCAGGTACCACCCTAGGGCGGAAGCAGAATGCCAGGTCATACCCTAGGGTAGGGCACAATCACGGATCAGGGTAGGGTCAGTAACATAATCCCATTAAAATGTTTACATACCCACAAAAAAAAAAAAATTAAAAAGGGGGCTGGAGAGATAGCATGGAGGTAAAAAGCGTTTGCCTTTCATGCAAGAGGTCATCGGTTCGAATCCCAGCGTCCCATATGGTCCCCTGTGCCTGCCAGGAGCAATTTCTGAGCATGGAGCCAGGAGTAACCCCCTGAGCACTGCCGGGTGTGACCCAAAAACCACAAAAAAAAAAAAAAAAAAAATTTAAAAAAAAAAAAAAAATGTTTACATACAAAACTTTGAAGCTTTGAAGGAGAGAGAGATCCTAGAAGAGGCTCTGGAGGAAGCAAAGGTCCTGGGATAGGACCTGGTGTGGTGCATGTTTGAAAGTACTGGAAACTCAAAGATGGCACAACTTCAAGGTTTGGGCCAGGAAGAAGACTCGGACCAGGCTCATTCCGGTTCTGCAGGTGGGAGCCCTGACAAGTGCCCCCAGGCTCACAAGGCCCCTGAGCACTGAGCCAGGAGTAGTCTCTGAGGCCCACTGGTGTGCATCTCCACCATACACATTGTTTGGAATAAAGGGGAAGCAGAAAGCTAGAATAGCGGGGGAGGAAGCTGACCTGGGTTCGGTCCTGGGCATCCTAGACTGTCCCCTGAGCACAGAGCCAAGAGTAAGCTCTGAGCACTGCCAGGTGTGGCTCCAAAACAACAGCAACCACAGAACACCAGATGGGGGCTGGTGCAATAGCACAGCAGGAAGGGCACTTGCCTTGCATGCGGCTGACCCGGGTTCGATCCTCGGCATCCCATATAGTTCCCTGAGCCTGCCAGGAGTGATTTCTGGGCTCAGACCCAGGAGTAACCCCTAAGCGCCGCTGGGCTTGTGACTCAAAAACAAACAAATTATATATATATATATATATAATATATATATATATATATATATATATATATAATATATATATATATATATATATATATATATATATATATATATATATATACTATATATATATATATATACTATATATATATATATATATATATATATATATATATATGGTACAGGGTGGTAGCTAGAATAACTGTGGTGATCATGTGATAATAAATCTATATAGTCGCATCCAAGATATATTCATTTATATCAGGAGTCTCAAACTCAATTTACCTGGGGGCCACAGGAGGGCAAAGTCAGGGTGATCCTTGAGTGCAAAGTCAGTAGTAAGCCTTGAAATTGGGGGGTGTGACCCAAACAACTAAAACAAAACAAAACAAAAAAAGATTCCTCTAGGGGCAGGGCCACAAAATGTTGTACAGAGGGGCCGCAAACGGCCCTCGGGCCGTGAGTTTGAGACCCTGAATTTTATATCAACTATTATTTTAGATAGACTAAAATCTGATATATGCATTCAAGCCCCTTCTCTGGTTTCCTGGGTTTCCTCATTACATGATTGACTGTATGAGGAGCCACTGGGGAAAAATCTTGACCTGTAGCCCCGCCCCCGCCATAGAGTTAGGGTGATAAGATTGGACATTTTAATCTTCTGATCACAACGGCTGGGTTTCCTGGCAACCAGCCCCCATCCTCAGGGGCTAGCCCCAAAGGGACCCCATGAGCCTAACAAGAGACGTCTTTCACAAGATACACCTCTCATAAAAGGCCTACCTTTCATGAGCCCTTGGTTGATGACCTAGAAATACCCAGAACATTCCAGAAATACCGAAGATATTCCAGAAGCACCTGGAAATTTCCAGAAACACCTAGATCATTATAAGAGTTTGGTAACTTAGTTTTTTTTCTGTTTGTTTTGTTTTGTTGTTGTTTTTGTTCTTTTGGTTTTTGGGTCACACCTGGCAGTGCTCAGGGGTTCCTCCTGGCTCTACGCTCAGAAATCGCTCCTGGCCAGGCTCAGGGAACCATATGGGATGCCGGGATTTGAACCACCGTCCTTCTGCACGAAAGGCAAATGCCTTACCTCCATGCTATCTCTCCGGCCCCAAGAGTTTGGTAACTTTGTATAAAGACTAAATACATATTTAAAAAATGGACTTTTGGTAACTTTGTATAAAGGACTAAATACATATTTAAAAAATGGACTTTTTTGGGCCGGAGAGATAGCATGGAGGTAAGGTGTTTGACTTTCATGCAGAAGGACGGTGGTTCAAATCCCGGCATCCCATATGGTCCCCTGAGCCTGCCAGGAGTGATTTCTGAGTGTAGAGCCAGGAGGAACCCCTGAGCACTGCCGGTGTGACCCAAAAACCAAAAAAACCTGGACTTTTGGGGGTCCTTTGTTACACATATATTGGGGGATATTCTGAGTCATGCTCAGAAGGGCCAGGGGTCAACTCTAGATGATACCCAGTAAAGGAGGCCAGAATGATTTGATGCCAGGATCTGAGATGCCAGTGTCCTGTGGAGCCTGTGGTGCTGGAGACCAGCAAGGTCACCTCAGTGGTGCTCCGGGGACTCCAGGATCATATCTGGTGGTCCTTGGGGAGGCCAGAGTACTAGTACTAGAGATGGAAACTGAGTCCCACACACGCAAAGCATCCACCCCTCACCCCCTGCGCTATGTCACCAACTCCCAAATCTGTGGGGTTTCCTTTTTTCTAGCTGTTAATGTTAGTGTCTAGGACTTGGTGCTTTTTGCAACAAATCATGCTTCCATGCCCACATCCCACCTTTTGTCATTCTGCCCCTAGTATCAGCCCCACACCACCATAGGAAGGAGCAAGGATTTGGGGGAGCACTTGTGGATAACCTCAAGTGTTTGCCTAGAGCGATAGTTCAGTCAGGAGGTGCTTGCCTCAAATGTGGCCTGACAGGGTTCAAACCCCCAGCATCCCATGTCTTCCCCCAGAACATGACCAGAAGTTATTTCTGAGTGCAGAGACAGAAGTAACCCCTGAACATAGCATGGGCCTCAAAAATAAAAAAAAACAGTACAAAAAGAAAAAGAAAAGACACTAGAGAAGAGAATTATGTGTCAATCGATGGTCAAGGAAAATCTTGATTAAAATTATCATGTATTAAAACCACAATGAGCTACCACATCTTACGTTGGTTATCGTCAAAAACTATTAGTCTCAGGGCCGAAGTGATAGCACAGTTGGGTAGGACATTTGCCTTGTGCATGGCAGATCGGGGTTCAATCTCCCATATCCCATAGGGTCCACTGAGCCTGCCAGGAGTGATTTCTGAGCTCAGAGCCAGGAGTAACCCCTGAGCATTAAAATAACAAAAAACAGGGGCCAGGAAGGTGGCACTAGAGGTAAGGGTGTCTGCCTTGCAAGCGGTTCGATCCCCCAGCATTCCATTTGGTCCCCCCAAGCCAGGAGTGACTCTCAGCACATAGCCAGGAGTAACCCCTGAGTGTCAAACGGGTGTGGCCCAAAAACAAAAAAAAAAAACAAAAACAAAAACAAAAAAAACCCCAAAAAACAAACAAAAAAAAAAAAAACAACAAGGGGCCAGAGAGATAGCATGGAGATAAGGCATTTGCCTTTCAGGCAGAAGGACAGTGGTTCAAATCCCGGCATCCCATATTGTCCCCCTGTGCCTGCCAGGGACAAATTCTGAGCATAGAGCCAGGAGTAACCCCTGAGCGCTGCCAGGTGTGACCCAAAAACCAAAATAAATAAATATATATATAAATAAATAAATAAAATAAAATAAAAAATAGAATAAAATAAAAAGATTAGTCTTGAGGCTGCGCTAACTTCCAGAATGAAGGGACAGTGAGGAGGGCACTTGCCTTGCACATGGCCAACCCATATTTTATCCCCAGCACTCATATGGTCCCCCAAATCTACCCTGAGTGGAGTGAATTCTGAGTACTGTGCTAAGAGTAAGCCCTGAACAGTAATCCTGCCAGTGTAGACAAACAGACAAGCAAAACTCGTGGTTGCCAGGAGCCAAAGATGTTGGGAATGGTGCGTGAAGGATATCGGGTTTCTTTTGGGGGGCTATGATAGTGCAAATGTTCTAATGTTGAATACTGGTGCCGGTTTGAACACCTCTAGGGAATACACTGAAGCCTTCAGTGGATGAATTAGGAGTCCACGTAGATGGGAAAGGATGAACAATTTAAGATTGCACAGTAGTATAGGCACCTGCCTTACATGCTGCAGACCTGGCATGGACCCAGTTCAATCCCTGGCACCCTATATGGTCCCCTCGCCCCAGCCTGCCAGGAGCGATTTTTGAGTGCAGAGCCAGGAGTAACCCCCTGACCACCGCAGGTGTGGCCCAAAATCCAAAAAGAAAAAACAAACACACACTACGAATTCATGGTTTAGGGACAGATGCCAGATGTGGCAGTGCTGCATTGTAAGGGGGCAGGGGTCCTGTCCCGATCTTTGGATGCTCCTTCCATGGAGGGCTGGACCAGATGGCATTCCCACCAATTGTGGCCCCCCAAATCCCCAATACTCGTCTGCTGCTTCCAGACTTTTTTGATAGGGGCCATTCTCACTTGATGTTGTTTTGATTTATTAGAATTGTTTGCATTGGGGACCACCCCTGACAGAATTGGAGGAGAAGGAGGAGGAGGGAGAAGGAGGGAAGAAAGGGAAGGGAGAAAGGGGGAAGAGGAGGGGGATGAGGGTGGGCAGGAGAAGGCAGGGGAAGAAGATCAGGAAGGAGAAAAGGGGGAGAGGGGAAGGGAGGAGGGAAGAGAACTGGGAAAGGCCAGAGAGGAGGGGAAGGGGAGGGGAGGGGAGGGAGAAACAGAGGCTGAGGGGGAGAGGAGGGGAGGAGAGGAGGAGGGTGCAGGAGGGAGGCGCTGCCTGCCTTCTGCTCCTGCCTGTTGCCCTGGGAAGCTGAGCTGTCTCTGCCCCCCCCCCATCCCTGGCACACCCAGGGGAGCCCAGAGCTCAGTGCCACCTGCCACCTGCCACCTGGGACGCCTGTGCCAATTAGGGGTTCAGGGCAGATTTGCACAGGGCGGGGAGTCTGCTGAAGGAGGAGGCCTCACTGGGTCCAAGAATGGGCAGGGACCTCTCCTGGCCATTCAGAGGTCCCTGGAGGGGCGTCGAGGGCTAAACTCTGGAAGCAAGTGCCCCCAGTAAGAGAGTTGTGGCCCCAAAGCCACTCATGGGACAGGGAGCCAAAGAGGGGGCAGATCTGGGGGGTCCCAGCAGTGTGATTGGCCCAGAGAGAAGCTCCCTCCCAGGCCCCCTTTTTCAGCAGTTTGCCCCCTCCTGGTTACCCGTCGCTGCAGTTAACTGCTGAGTTCCTCTTTCGCCTGGAGCCTGCGAGGACTTTGCCCAAAGATCAGTACGATGTGGGGGTGTTTTGGGGTTTCTGCTTTTCTGCTTTTCGAGGGACCAGTTCTTAGTACCAGGTCTATTGGTTCTGAGCACTCTGCTAGGAGCACCCCGGAGTCTCTGACTTGGGGCTGCACTTCGGCCTCCCTTTCCCAGACTGAGCTACCTCTTGGCATCCCTGAGCTGGACCTGAAAATTCCTGACTGTTTGAGGAGACAGCAGTGCCTGAGAACCCCAAAACCGTTCCACCCTCGGACACCACCACCCCTGTCCCTGGCAGCTCTGGCCTTTCTCGGTCCCTCCTGGCCCTGTCTTGGGGTCGGCTGGTCCTATCGAGAGAAAAGATCTCAGGCCCTCTGCTCTCCCGAACCCCAGCTGCCCAGAGCTGCCCAGCAGGTCTGCCAGTGGCCACCCCTCTGCCCAACGGGCCCTATCCCTAGTCTGCTTGTGTCCTCCTGGCTGATGGCCACATTGGCCTTAGCTCACTTGGGCTGAGCTTCCGCAAATGCTGCTGAACCGAAACCTAAAGGTGGTTTGGGGTCCCAGTTCCCCAGGGGACAGGCCGGCATGTGAGCTCGGGGCCCAGACAGGGGTGTCCTCACGTGGGGGCAGGCAAGACTGAGCCTGCCCTGTGCCCAGTTCTGCGACTGCCCCAGGAAACCCACAAACCTCGCAGGCAGACGGTGGCGCTGTGGATGCTCGCAGGGCCTGAGGAACAGACCTAGGGCCACCCCACTCCGAGGCCAGACTGGGCAGAAGGAGAGTCCCTGAGCTTGGGGCCACCTAGAGAAGGAGTGAGGGTATCCACAGGACTGTCTTCAACTTCCAGTAGTGGGAAGGGGCACCTGGAGGCCAATGTGGGGTCTTGGGGGGGTCGAGATGAGGAAAAAAGGATGGTCAGAATCTCTAGAGAGAAGGCACACGTCAAGAAGCGTTTTGTGGTTTGTGGGGCCGGAGCAATAGCACAGCAGTAGGGCATTTGTCTTGTACACAGCCGACCCTGGATGGACTCGGGTTCGATTCCCAGCATCTCATATGGTCCCCTGAGCCTGCCAGGAGCGATTTCTGAGCCCAAAGCCAGGAGTAACCCCTGAGCACCACAAAAACAAACAAACAAACAAACAAACAAACAAGCAAAAGAGAGAGAGAAAGGAAAGAGAAAGAAAGAAAGAAAGAAAGAAGCAAAGAGGGAGGAAGGAACAAAGAAGGGAGGGAGGGAAGAAGGGAGAAGGGTGGAGGGAGGGAGGAAGCAAAGGAAGGAAGCAATGAAGGAAAGAGAGAGAAAGAAAGAGAAAAAGGAAAGGAAGGAAGGAAGGAAGGAAGAAAGAAAGAAAGAAAGAAAGGAAGGAAGAAAGAAAGAAAGAAAGGAAGAAAGAGAGAGAAAGAAAGAGAGAAAGAAAGAGGAAAGAAAGAAAGAAAGAAAGAAGAAAGAAAGAAAGAGAGAGAAAGAAAGAAAGAAAGAAATAAAGAAAGAAAGAAAGAAAGGAAGAAAGAAAGAAAGAAAGAAAGAAAGAAAGAAAGAAAGAAAGAAAGAAAGAAAGAAAGAAAGAAAGAAAGAAAGAAAGAAAGAAGAAAAGAAAGAAGAAACCTTTTTGTCCTGGCTGGTTGAGTAGCAAAGTACCTCACAAAGAAGAAAAGCACCTCAAAAAATGACAAAATATCTCAGACAGTAACTTTGAAAATCACAAAAGTAACTCAGGAAAAATAAAAAACACAAAGTACTTCACAAGGTAAAAAAAAAAAAAAATAACTTCACAAAGTACACACAAAATAGCAAAGCACCTCACAAAATTAAAAAAAAATCTCAGAAAGTAACCGAAAATAAAGCAGCTCACAAAATCACAAAGGTACTTCACAAAGTTACAAAATACCTTACAACGCATCACACAAAAGAGCAAAGTGCCTCCCAAATTTAGAGTTTCAAAACGCCTCACAGAGTAACCCATGAAGTAGCAAAGTCACTATGAAGTGACTTGCCATGGGCCCCCAGTGACAGGGACCCTAAAGCCGAGCCTGGCAGGCTGAGACGGCCCGTCCTGGTCCTATCTCCTCCCTCCTGCCAGTGAGGTGACTGGGAGGGTGGCAAAGTGTGTCTGGAAATGAGAGTTCAGGTGAAAATGATTCTGGGCCAGCCTAGGTTGGGGAGCTGTGGAGAAGGGGGGCTCTGTGGAGAAGTGGGGGTGCAGGCCGACCCAGCCCTGTGCTGAGTTCCTCCCCACACAGGGACCTTCCTTCTCTCTCTCTCCTGCTTTCCAGAAAAAAGAGAAGATGGGCTCACAGGACATGGGTTCCCAGGACAGGGTTCCCCCTACCCCGTCCCATCCGCTGTCCTCCCGGAATCTGAGCCGTGGCCGGGAAGGCATTCATCTGGTTTCACAGGTTCCAGAAACGTCTCTGGGCTTCTCCCAGAGCCCAGGAAGAAACAGGGAGGTCCCAGGCCAAAGAGTGCAGGGAACGATTTCCAGGCCAAAGTCTGTTTCTATGAGGCTGCTCATGTGTGCAACTGTGTGTGTGACTGTGACATATTTTGTGGGGGTTTTTCTGTTTGTTTTTGGGCCACACCCAGCAGCACTCAAGGGTTCCTCCTGGCTCTGTGCTCAGAAGTTGTTCCTGGCTTGGGGACCATATGGGACACCGGGGGATCAAACCTAGGTCACCGCATGCAAGGCAAATGCCCTGCCACTTGCGCCACTGCTCTGGCCCCACAGTGTGTGTGTGTGTGTGTGTGTGGCTGTGTGTATATGATCGTGTGGCTGCATGTGCATGCAAGCTTGAGTGTAACTGCATATATGTGCTTGCGTGTGTGTGTGAGACCATCTATACACAACTATGTGTGTGTGATTGCTTCCCCCTCTAGGCAAGCCTCAGCAGGAAGGACTGGGGGGGGCAGAGGGCTCTCGCCGTGCGACATTCCCAGTGTCATACACGGAGTGGAGTCTCTCCACCGGTGGGAGGAAAGAAAGTCTGGGGGGTGGCAAGAGGGGGTGAGTCAGGAAGTAGAGGGGGCAGGGCGGCCTTCCCGGAAGCCAGGACGTGGGGAGCCTGGGCCGGTGACAAATGTCAAAGCTCAGAGGCACGACGGGGTCCGCCCTTCGCTGTGACACGGGACGGCGGGGGCCGCAGCTGTGAGGCTGAGAAAAGAAAACATTGCTTCACCCCAGAGGAAACCACAGAGTCAGACACGGCAGCTCTGCTTAGGGGCGGGAAGCGGCTCAGGGGACACTGGGAGGGGTGGGGCCTGTCCAAGTCCCCGTGACACACACACCCCCCATCCTGGGGCCTGCAGTGGGGTGCTTAGCACAGTGAAGCTTCAAGGTGTCCTCCACCTCCACCTTCACTCTTTGGGGGGACACACCATTTTCATCTTCCAACCCAACAGGGCATGGGAGCATTATTTTTTGGGGGGTGTTTGGACCACACCCAGCAGTGCTCAGGGGTTCCTCCTGGCTCTGCACTTAGAAATCGCTCCTGGCAGGCTCCGGGGATCCTATGGAACGCCTGGGATCGAACCCAGGTCTGTCCTACCCTCAAATGCCCTACCGCTGTGCTATCTCTCTGCACCCCATCTTGGATATTGGGGTTGTTTCCAGAGGCTGGTGACTGTAACTGACAGAGTAGCACAGATGTCTTTTATGAAGTGATTTTTGGGGGCCACCAGGGGTCTTGCTGGATCTGTGGACCCCAAGGTGGGTTGAGGCTGTGGGTTCCCCTCTCTGGGGCAGCCATCTGGGGTCCCATCCCTGGCCCCAGGGCTCATCTTCTACCTACTTTGCTCCTTGCATGCCTCCGTTAACCAGCTGTCCCCTTCCATCCTTGTGACCCTCACTGTCTCCCTTCTGAGACCACTGACCTTCCCAGCCAGTGCACTCTTTGTCCCTGTTGGTAAAGGGTCCAGAGGGTCCTCCAGCCCCTCTGAGCCTTAAGTCCCATATGAGCCTGTGATGTCCTGGTTCCTGGCCAGCAAGTCAAGTTCATAGCCCTCGAGATTATGTTCAGATTGGTGGGGTGTCCCTGGGCCCCTGGGGGGACTCTCTAGGCTCCCTGGACTGACACCCTCTGCTCAACAAGAGAGAATCTGAGGAAAGGGGTGACTGTATCCAGCCCATAAGTCATTCTGAAGAGACAAGAGGAGCTCAGGAGAGCAGCTGGCACCCGCTTCTGGCATCACTGCCAGGTAACACTCAGGGGGGCGGGTTGGCCCTCACCCCACTCATCACCAAGTGTGGCCCAAAACACAAAAACAAAATGGGGGTGCTGTGGAAGGAGCTGGGGAGATGGCTCTGGGGGGACTGGTGCTCAGATGCAGTTCAAAGCTCCAAGTCTGCCCCCCAGGCATTGCCAGGTGTGCCTCCCCCCCCATGCCAACCTGTTCATCAAAAAGAAAAGAAAGGGGCTGAAACAATAGCATGGCAGTAGGGCGTTTGCCTTCCATGTGGCCTACCCGGCATCCTATATATATATATATCCCCCGAGCCTTCCAAGAGCAATTTCTTAGTGCAGAGCCAGAAGGAACCCCTGGGTGCTGCTGGGTTTGACCTCCAAAAAAAAATCCAAAACAAACAAAAAGAAGCAAGGCCCCTCTTTCCACCACCCTCTGTCGCTCCATCCCTTCACCCAGCCTGAGGGAAGAGCTCAGAGCCTCATCTGTGGGGACTCCCCTGGGCTCTCCTCGGATCTCTGTGCCTCCCCTACAAAGCCCTGATTGGGGAAACACCCCCCAACACAGCCACACCCCTGAAGAGTCCCCCCTAACCCTGAGTGTGGATGCCCCTCCAAGGTCCAGATGCAACCTCGCCCAAGAGTGGCCAGCTGGGTATCTGGGTGCCCTGTGAGGTCCTTTCTCTGGGACATTGTTCCCTGGGGGTACCCAGAATCCATGCAGGGGGCTCCCCTCCTTCTAGCTGCAGCTCCACCTCCCATTTTCAGAGCCAGGAGTCCCTGGGGCATCCGCACGGCTTGTTCGGGTGGGGGCCCGCTGGGTGTTTGCCGTGGGAAGGTGGGGTCCAGCCAGCTGTGTGTGGGTGGTGGTGGCTCTAGATGCTCCAGATGACATGGGGGGCCGCTCCCACTCCTGCACCCTCTGGTGCCGCCTCCCTATAGCCCCTCCTCCCAGGGGGTGCAGAAACACAGGGCGATTGTCATGGGTCATGCGCGCTGGGGGGCATGAAGACAGCCTTTGTCCGGCGCCAGGCATCACACTGGCCTTGTGTCCCAGAGGACGACAACTGGGGAGACATCACACTGGGGCATTAGTTATTCAGAGTTTGGGGGGGGCAGAGCAGCCCACGGCACCCCCCAATTTGGTCCGACCCCAAGCTTCCCCCCAATTCAGGGGGGAGTGTCTGTATTTCCAGGCTGGAAGTAGGGTCTACACCTTCCAGGAGACTCAGTTCTCTGATTCTTTTCTTTAAAGCATTTGTTTGTTTGTTTATGTATTTATTTATTTGGTTTTTTGGGTCCCCCCCCAGCAGCACTCAGGGGTTCCTCCTGGCTCTGCGCTCAGAAATCGCTCTTGGCAGGCTCAGGGGACCATATGGGATGCCGAAATTCAAACCACCATCCTTCTGTGTCTAAGGCAAATGCCTTACTGCTGTGCTATCTCTCTGGCCCCTTGTTTATTTATTTATTTAGGTTTTGGGGGTAAGCTTAGGGTTGGCGCTCAGGGGTTACTCCTGGCTCTGTACTCAGAAATCGCTCTTGGGAGACTGGGGGACCATATGGGATAACTGGGATCAAACCCAGGTTCGTTCTGGGTCTGCCGTGTGCAAGGCATATGCCCTACCTCTGTGCTATTGCTCCGGCCACCCCTTTTGATTCTTTTCAAGTCCATAGCAGCGCGCTTGCCTAGTGTCTGTCTGTCTGTCTCTCCCCTTCTGGGTTCACTTCATAGAACCTTTGCTTCCCTTCAAGTCACCATGAAAAATGCAAGATTTTAGCCATTCAAGACCTGAGCAATAGGACTGGGGAGGACACTGGACCTTGCATGTGGCCAACTTGGTTCAATCCCCAGCATCCCATAGGGTCCCCAACACCACCAGAAGTAACTTCTGAACATCCCTGAGTGTGACCCCAAAACAAAACAAGATGGCAGTGTTTCTTACAGCTGAAGTCTTCTATGGTCTACAGGCCCCAATTTCTTGCCCTTTATTTGTTACTAGCCCCTGAACTTATTTCCGAATCCTGGTTTTTATAAATAGCATATGAATAACTTTTTATTAAGGGAAGAAAGGTGCTTTTTCTTGAATGATATTTAGATGTATCCAACAGGAGTGACTTCTGAGTGCAGAGCCAGGAGTAAACCCTGAACACTACCCGGTGTGGCCCAAAGAAAGAAAGGAAAAAGGACAGGATAGATAGCACAGTGGGAGGGTGTTTGCCTTGCATGAGGTCAACCCGGGGCAGACCTGGGTTCAATTCCCAGCATTCCATATGGTCTCCCAACCCTGTCAGGAGTGATTTCTGAGTGCAGAGCCAGGAGGAATGCCTGAGCACCGCTGGGTGTGGCCCTAAAAGAAAAGGCAATGAAAGAAAGGAAAAGCGTAAGAAGGAAAGAAAGAAAGGAAGGAAGGAAGATAGGAAGAAAGAGAAAGGAGGAAGAAGGAAAGAAGAAATGAAGGAAGGAGGGCCCGGAGAGATAGCACAGCGGCGTTTGTCTAGCAAGCAGCTGATCCAGGACCAAAGGTGGTTCGTTCGAATCCCAGTGTCCCATATGGTCCCCCGTGCCTGCCAGGAGCTATTTCTGAGCAGAGAGCCAGGAGTAACCCCTGAGCACCGCTGGGTGTGGCCCAAAAAAACAAAACAAAAAAAAAGAAATGAAGGAAGGAGAGAAAGGGGCCACAGGCCTGGAGAGCAAGCAAGCGCCATAACAGAACTCTGAATAGAAGGTCACTGTCCCCCCTTTTTAAACATGCCTAATGCCTTTGAGAGTCATTACCGTTATTGCATGTAGCAGTAATTTCCCATATAATTGCTGTGAGCGGTTCCACCATATGCGTCTGTCCATTCGCCCTGGAAGCACCTTCAGCCGTTTCTAGTTGGGTGTGATTAAGAACGAAGATGCAACGAGCAAACATTCGTGTGCCCGTCAGTGATTGTGCCAGAGGGAAGGTGCAGGGTTTTGTGTTGCAGGCCCTTCCTTAAATCCCCAGCACCCCATGGAGTCCCTGAGGCCCACCAGGAATGAACCCTGAGAACAGACCAGGAACAAGTCTAGAGGCCCTTTGCACAACCCAAAATAGAAGGAAGGAGAAACATCAGTGTTTCTCTTTTTTTTTTTTTTTTGTTCTGGCCCCCAAAAGAGGAACTCTTAACTTATAATGAAGTTCTCATCACTCTGATTTTCAGAATCAGAGACATATATAAGAAGAGTAAAAAAAAGGGCCAGAGGGCCAGGCAGTGGCGCTAGAGGTAAGGTGCCTGCCTTGCCTGCGCTAGCCTTGGACGGACCATCCCCCGGCGTCCCATATGGTCCCCCAAGTCAGGAGCAACTTCTGAGCACATAGCCAGGAGTAACCCCTGAGCGTCACCGGGTGTGGCCCAAAAACAAAAAAATAAATAAAAAAGGGGGGGCCAGAGAGATAGTATAGCACAGCAGTAGGGCGTTTGCCTTGCATGAGGCCAACCTTGGATGGACCTCTGGTTCAATCCCCGGCATCCAATATGGTCTCCCCGAGCCTGCCAGGAGTGATTTCTGAGCACAGAATCAAGAGGAACCTCTGAGTGCCACCTCGTGTGACCCAAAAACAAACAAATCCCCCCCAAAAAGTAAAAAAGTAAAGAAGGGGGGAGGGCATTGCACATGGCTGACCTGGATTTGATGCCCAGCGTCCCATAGGGTCCCCTGAGTACCTCCTCTGAATACCTCCAAGCATAATTCCTGAGCACAGAGTCAGGAGTAACCCTTGAGCATCATTAGGTGTGGCCAAAAGAGACCACACACACACACACACACACACACACACACACACACACACACACACGCACACACACACACACAAAGTGGACGAATATTCCTTAGGAATACAATGTAAAATTATTCACAAAACATTAACAAATCCAATGCAACAAAGTGCAAAACTAATTTTAGATGAGGGAAAGTGGGGCGCAAGCTTGGTTCAACATGTGAGAATTCCATGAAGGTTTTTGTAAAACTGTAAGACGGGAATGTGTGAGAACAAACATGCATGTGTGAGGCCTGGGTCTGGGTCTGATCCCCAGCACTTAGGGAAAATAAAAAAGATAAATTGGGACCAGAAAGATAGCACAGACTCATTGGGTCCAAGCCTGGCACGCCCACCCACCCCATATGGTCCCCTGAGCGGAGCTGGGAGGGACCCCTGAGTGCAGAGCCAGGCCTCCCATTTAAATCATTCAATTCTATTCACAGTCTTGGTCTAAGGTTTCCCAGGACAATTAGCCAGTCCTGTCTTCGTAAATTGTTTTTTCACAATGTCCCAGCAGAAAACCTCAATTTTCTGAGTAGAGGTTGAAGTTTCTCTGCTTTGCTCATTGTTTCCTGCTTTGTATCTTTGTTTTCTTTCTTTTTTCTTTTTTTTGTTTTTTGTTTTTTGTTTTTGGGGCCACACCCGGTAACACTCAGGGGTTACTCCTGGCCATGCGCTCAGAAGTGCTCCTGGCTTGAGGGACCATATGGGACGCCAGGGGATCGAACCTCGGTCCGTCCTAGGCTAGCGCTGGCAAGGCAGACACCTTACCTCTAGCGCCACCATGCCGGCCTCTTTTCTTTTTATTATATATATATATATATATATATATATATATATATATATATATATATATATATATATATATATATATTTGCCTTTTTCTGCCTGAATATGGCTTCGAGGGCCCATTTGGTGGTGCTCAGGGCTGATTCCTGGTTCTGTGCTCAGAGGGTACTTCTGTACTATGGTCACTTGGCCCCAAGAGAGCATTTTAAAGGGATTTATTTGGGGAGGAGAAAAATGGAGTATCTGTCTCCTTTCACTGAGAACCCCACAAGGGGGTGGTGTGTGATCTCTGAAGGCAGAGTGGAGCGGAAGCCTCAGGCCCCAATCTGGAGGGATTGGGGAATGCAGTCTGGCAGCAAACGCCGACCCAGGAAATAATTCGCACAAGGTTGAAGAAAATAAAACAGGTTCGGGAAACTTCCACCACAAGCTTTCCACTCACTAGCAAGGTAAACCAGTAGGAAGATAGACTAGTTGTGGAAACCGAAACCTCAAGCAGCTTCTCCCTGAGACCCGATGTCTTCATTGGGAAGCGAAAGACCCCGCCTTGGGGGGAGTGCAGGTAGGGGTAAGGGACCGATCCAGAGGGACTTCCCGTCCACGAGTGACCAGCACAAGCAAATAATTATCCTACATAGAATGAAAGTCAGTCACTCCAACAGCAGAGCCTTTGAGGGTGAGAGCTGGAAGATTTAGAAAACAGGTATCCTAAAAATATTGTTTTGCCATCAAAAGGGGGAATAATTTTGTTTCTTTGCTTCTCAGCTCCCATCTGCCCCAGGGTTCACGCCACAGGGGTCTGCCAAGGACTTGGGGAACAAAAGTCTTTTTCCTAAAGCTTTTGCTTTTCAGACAGACTGAGGGTGAGGAGAGGAGAGGAGAGGCGAGGAGAGGAGAGGAGAGGAAAGGAGAGAAGAGGAGAGGAGAGGAAGGGAGAATGGGGGTGGGGAGGGGAGGGGGGGGAGGAGGGGGAGGAGAGGAAGAGAGGGAGAGAGATAGGAAGAGAGGGAGAGAGAGAGAGGAAGAGGGAGAGAGAGGGAGAGGGAGAGAGAGAGGAGAGGAGAGAGCCAGAGCAAGCAAGAGAGAGCGAGAGAGAGAGAGAGAGGGAGGGAAGGAGAGAGAGAGAGAGAGAGAGAGAGAGAGAGAGAGAGAGAGAGAGAGAGAGAGAGAGAGAGAGAGAGAGAGAGAGAAGCTGTGGTCTTGTGGGGACGCTAATGGGCCCATGGGGAGGGATCTGTTTTCTGCGCTCAGAAAAGGAACCACAAGTGAGCCCTGGGAGGCTGGGGTGCCCTGTCGCCTGATCTCCCCAGAGACTTAACAGGGAACCCATCTTTTCCGAAGCCCAGAGGTGGTAGAAGGGCCAAAGTGAAGTGTCGGCCCTGTACATGGAGACCCCGGTTTCAATCCCTGGGACCATTTGGCCTCCCGAGCACTGGCCCTGAGCACTGAGTGGAGAGTGTCCCCAGACACTGTTGCCTGTGGTCCCCAAATCAAACCAAACCAAACCAGAGAACAGAACATGAAGTGCACTGAAACATTTACCCTCCTGGAGAAGCCCATGTTCTCCCTGAAACACATAGTTGTTGTTTTTGTTGTTGCTGTTGTTTTGGGGTCACCCCTGGCAGGGCTCAGGGCTCTTCGCTCAGGGATCAGTCCCGGAGCAGCGGACGATTTGGGGTGCCAAGGAAGAATCGAGGTGGGGCATGTGCTATAGAAACACACTACCTACTGTGCTATCTCTTTGGCCCTTCGATCACATAGTTCTCTCTCCTCTCCCACTACATTTCTCTAAGTTTCTTTCAATAAAGACTAGTTCACAGGGCCAGAGAGAGAGAGAATACACTGAATGGGGTGCTTGCCTCACACACGGTCAATCCAGGTTCGATCCCCAGCATCCCATATTGTCCCCCAGTACACTGCCAGGACTGATTCCACAGTGCAGAACCAGGGTGAACGCTGAACTCTCTTGAGTGTGACCAAAATAAAAACACCGAAATCTATTTTGTTTTTGTTTTTGGGGTTTTTTTTGAAGGGGGGGGGTGTCCCAGGGGTTACTTGGAAATTGCTCCTGGGTCGAGGGACCATATGGGACGCTGGGGATCGAACCACTGTCCATCCTAGGCTAGCGCAGGCAAGGCAGACACCTTACAACTCACACCACTGCTCTGGCCCCACCAAAAACTATTTTACTTAACAGAAAGGAAGAAAGGAAAACATGAAGAACAAAAGAAAGACAGAAAGGTAGGAGGAATAACAGAAAGAATGAATGAAAAGAAAGAGAAAGAAAGAAAGAAGGAAAGAAAGGAAAGAAAGAAAGAAAGAAAGAAAGAAAGAAAGAAAGAAAGAAAGAAAGAAAGAAAGAAAGAAAGAAAGGAAGAAAGAAAGAAAGAAAAGAAAGAAAGAGAAAGAAAAGAAGAAAGGAAGAAATAAAGAGAAAGAAAGGGAAGGAAGAAAGGGAAGGAAGGAAGGAAGGAAGGAAGAAAAGGAAGGAAGAAAGGAAGGAAGAAAAAGGGAAAGTGAGAATAAAAATGCATCTATTGACAAACTGAGATGCTGGGGTATTCGCGACATGCAGCATTATTGGGGTGTAGGGGACATTGGTGAGGGTGTGACCCCAAGAGGGCTGAGCCTTGGGGCTGAGTGTGGAGAGAGGTAGAGCCCAGCATCTGGTGGGTTCCAGGTGGGCCAAGCTGGGCGCGGCTGCCAAGGCTGATCCAAGTGGCATGCCCCTTTGTGCGCCCATGCAGAGCCCAGGGTGCCCGTGCCAGGTCGTTGTCAGGTCCGGCCTCCGCTGGCCTCCCTGGCTGGGGAATGAGGCCTCCTCTCACAGTGCTCTGGGGAGCACCAAGAATCATTTCTTCCCAGGGAGACTGGCCAGGACCCTCCATCTCGTGCAAAGGAGGCACAGGGGAGACCTGCCTGGCTGGAGAGTAGGTCGAGTCGCAAACAGCAGGCAGCAAGATGAAAGATGACGGGGTGCTGGCTAGCTTGCGAGGGGTCTGAAGTCTGTGATGGTGAGCAGGCCAGGCGAGGAGGGAGGCTCCGGCCTTGAATGCAGCCTAATGACCAAGTCTCCCCACACCCCTTAAACCCCTGGCACTGCAGAGGGTCACTTGAGCACTACCTGGGGCCTGAGCACAACTGGGTGGGGCCCCAACCCTCCAGCCCTCGCCAAAAGACCTGGTGGGGAAACTTCCCGCCTGGGTCACTTCCAGAAGGGTTTGGATGCTCCGGGCACCTGGGGGACACTGGAGGTGAACCATAGGTAAGGGGGTGGCGTCTGTGCCCCCGGGGAGCACTGGAGGGAGCCCTGAGCCCTGGGCTGTGGCAGCCCAGACAGCACCCTGGTGGGCAGAGGGGGGCTGCAGGAACAGAAATGCACCAGGCTGGCCCACCCGAGCATGCTCTGGAGCAGTGGTCCTCAAACTATGGCCCTCGGGCCACATATTGTATTTGTATCTGTTTTGTTTCTTCATTGCAAAATAAGATCTATGCAGTGTGCGTAAGAATCCGTTCATAAGTTTTGTTTTTCCTAGAGTCAGACCCTCCAATGTCTGAGGGACAGTGAACTGGCCCCCTGTTGAAAAAGTCTGAGGACCTCTGCGAGGGACCACGCGCCACCAGGCTCCCCCGGTCCAGTCTTCCTGGTCTTCAGCAGCCGCTCCAGCTCAGGGCTGACCCACCACCTAGCTGGGGGTCTTTCCCCAGCACCCCAAAGCCCGTGGTGTGCACCCCAGCAGGAGAGAGAAGCCCAGGGGGATCCCTCCGACTCTGAAAGCTCAGGGTCAGGAAACCAGACCAATTTCCCCAGGGCCCTGAATGTCTCTGGCGAGGGGCTGAGCTGGAGGAAGGTGCTAGAAGGAAAATTCCTCTTGCCAGCCCTGAGGGTGGCCCCGCTCCTTGGCTCCTTGTGCAGGTGAGGGGTGAGGGTTTGGTCACAGATTGATGCTGCCGGGGGACTAACAGGGACCATAGTTCCGTCAGAGCACACGGAGGAAAAGGCTTAGGCTCAGGGGCTAGAGCTATCGTATAGCCTTGAAAGCCATTGACCTGGGTTCGATCCCTGGCATCCCGTTTGGACCCCCAAGCACTGCCAGGAGTGATCCCTGAGCACAGAGCCAGGAGTACGCAGGGAATAATCCCCCAAACAGAACTAACTAAATCAATTAGGAATGGGGTCCCACAGATTTGTGTGCTGTACCCTCTCCATGCAGGAGCCCCTGGCAAACCCCTTGTCCTGTGCACCCCTTTTTTCCCCCAGCACCATCTGGCACCTCGAGCACCAGGCAGGGAGTAGCTACTGTAGTCTCACTGGGCATCACCCAACAACAGCTTCAGCCAAATGCCACAGGACTGAGGGTTCCCGCCGCCCCTGCACCCCCCTGCTGCCAGGGTTCAGCAGCCAGGCAGGCTGCCTGGATGCTCAGGGCCGCCCTCTGCCCTCACAATGCAGCTTTGTGCAGCAGCTGGCCAGGGGCAGGCTCATGTTTGCCCCACCCTGGAAAGCTGGGGTGCCAGGAGGGGCTTGGGGATCTGATCCAGCCCCCCACGCCCTGAGCCAGGCTCTCCAGGAAACACCTGGAGGTTCCCGGCAGCGCTTGGGAGCCTGCGGATGTGAGCACGTTCAGCGCTGGCACCGTCCAGAGGTGCTCCCCCCCCCACCCCCGCAGATGTCTGCCACACACCGAAGGTCTCTGTCGCTCCTGAAATGCCTCTTTTGAGGCCAGAGTGGTAGCACAGTGGGGCGGGCATTTGCCTGGCACTCTACCCACCCAGGTTTGATCCCTGGCATCCCACAAGGGTTGTGAGCCTGCCAGGAGTAATTTCTGAGTGCAGAGCCAGGAGTGCAGAGCCGGGAGCACCGCTGGGACTCGTCCAAAAAAATGAACCAAAAAGTCACTTTCTAGAAAGCGGTTCAAACATTTCCACTTCGTGGAAGATAGGGCAGGATCATGTCACAAAAAATTAGTGAGTTTTAGTGGGCCCAGATCAAACCACTTAGGACCCAGAGGGAGGCTGGCAGCCTTCTCCTGGGCTCTCCTCTTTATTTTTCTGTCATTTTATTTTGTTTGTTTGTTTGTTTGTTTGTTTGGGGGGTACACCTAGCAGAGCTGGGGCTTAACCCACTCGGGAATGACGCTTGGAGTTGCTCAGGGGACCCTATAGGATGCTGGGGCATGAACCCAGGGCAGCTGCATGCCAGGCAAATGCCCTCTGCTGTGTGTTCTCATTACAATCTCTGTCATTTTTCCCCCCAGTGTGTGGCTCCAGGGACTGAAACAAGACAGTGGAGAAGACGCTTGCCTCACCTGGGGCTGACCCTTCATCCATGGCCCCGGGTAGGGTCCTCTCGTACCTTGCCAGAGTGGTCCCTGAGCAGAGTCAGGGTGAAGCCCTGTCTTGCTGCGTGTAGACCCCAAACAAACCAAACAGAACACCTGAGTTTGTTGGGGCAGGAGAGAAGCGATCATAGGTGGGAACCCAGATTTCTTTTTTTTTTTTTTTTTTCTTTTTTTGGTTTTTGGGCCACACCCGCTTGACGCTCAGGGGTTACTCCTGGCTATGTGCTCAGAAATCGCCCCTGGCTTGGGGGACCATATGGGACGCCGGGGGATCGAACCACGGTCCTTCCTTGGCTAGCGCTTGCAAGGCAGACACCTTACCTCCAGCGCCACCTACCCGGCCCCGGAACCCAGATTTCTTATCTGGTACCACTTGGTCCCCCACACACTGCCAGGAGTTGCCTCCAAATGCAAGAACAGGTGTAGACCCTGAGTGCCGCCAAGTGGACCCTACCCAGAATTGTTTGGTTTTGGGGTTACACCTGGCGATGCTAAGGGGTTCCTCCTGGCTCTGCACTCAGAAATTGATCCTGGGCACAGTGTGACACCCTGGTGCTCCCGAGAACTAGGACCCCTAGATCTCCTGAGCACTGTCTGGGAGCCCTTCCCACCCTCCCCTCATCCCTCCCCCCAAAAGAAACTAGGAGGGAGCTTACAGTTCACAATGTCACGGCAAAGGGAAATGTTGGCATTGGGAGCCCGGAGACGCCTGAAAGGGCTGGAGCCTGTGAATGCACGTTGTGTGTGGGAGGCCTGAGTTCCCACCCCAGTAATCCGTGACCTCCAGAACACACCACCCCAAATAAAGGAAAGAAACATGACTCTGGAGGTGGGCAGGGAATGGCAAAGCTGGGGAGAAAGAACCAGAATTCTCCTACCTGGACTGTCAAGGAGCAGCATCTGGGGCCTGAGAGATTAGCATGGAGGTAAGGTGTTCGCCTTGCATGCAGAAGGACGGTGGTTCGAATCCCGGCATTCCATAGGGTCTCCCAAGCCTGCCAGGAGCAATTTCTGGGCACAGAGCCAGGAATAACCCCTGA